>NC_142107.1:19410000-19716136 GCF_056152115.1 Neolamprologus brichardi
CTGCCAGTTGGTTACCTCTTTACAACCTGCACGGGGATTGTGTTTTCTAGTTCCCTGAGATGTCTACCAGTAACTCTTAAACTACTGAAAGATAAAAGCACAATGAAAATATGAAAGAGATTCAATCTTTCCTTGTCTTAGAGTCTCTGTGAATGAAATATTTTGCTTTGGCACAATGACAAGGTTGGTGTTTTTATTGCTTTAGTCAAAAACAAAAGGACAGCATGCCAAAATAGAACTGAAAAGTCTCTGTTGAGCAAACAGCTTTCACTACACATCACTTTCCTTTTTGTGTAAGAGACGCTGCCACATGAATTAGTGACTTTGGCTTAGCTTCCCTGAAAATGGGGAAGGATGACCCTGGGATAACACAATTTAATATACTGACCTGACAGCAGCTTCCAGTCATGCTGGGGCAGCATTTCATATCTGCTGTGCAGTAAAGTTACTGGCCCATGAAATAACAGACCCAAATGAAATAACCACTGATCACAGCGACTGCTAATGATTTTGGAGTTAATTTAAAAGATCATGTGTGTGTATGGTTGTAATCAAGAGAGAGAAGGCAGGAGAAGCTGTGCGTATTGTCAGGTTTGTGCGATTCATTATCAATCAAGGGAAAGTGTCCAAGAAAATCTAAAAGGGATTACCAAATCAGTGCCTCTCTGGTGATTTTTTTTAAACTCATTGCTTCAGCCTTATTAAACAAAACGCATGCCAATGGTGTGAGGAGTCCATTGTTTTCACAGGGGTATGTGTAATACCTGCTATTATGTGAAACTATAATTACTGCAAAATTAGAAAAAATAATAATAATCAACCACATGCCAAACCCATCTATTTGCAAGTTAGTAATTGAGCAGTTGGGCGTTTCCCCACAGCTACTCAATCAGCATGTAAATTAACATAAATATGAGGCTGTCTGTAACCAACGGGGATGCTTACAAATGGAGCGTGAAAATTGTGTTTTTCTAACAAGCAGCTCATGATCAGAATTCGCTGAACAGCTGACTTCTAAAGAATAAAATCTGCAAGGTGTAGAAAGATCATTTTTGAAATGATCCATTATATTCTTCCATTGTTCCAAGTTTATTTTGTGAAACATATAGAATACGGCAGATTTTTTGTTTCAGTCACAGCGGTGCAGTCGGCTCCCTAATGGCCTGGAAATGAGCTCATCAGCAATACAGCAGACACATTTTAACTCCATGGGAACAGTCAGTACCTGCCTCAAACGTACACGACCCGACTGTGAATTGCTCTTTATGTTTCAGCCTCTAGAATACTCTTGCTCAGTTCAGACAACTTGTACATCAATCCGCAGCCATCCTCAGAAACGATTGTATAGGAATTTCTTTCACTTATGTATTAATCACGTTATTGTAATGCCTTGGTGCCACTGGATTTTAACATGTCTGACACTCATACTTAAGGCAAATGGTAGAGGGTAGTAAGGATGTTGGGGGAAACAGGAACTCCAGAGGACCAGTCTTTGTCTCTTCGAGGACTCTGGGAAGTAGCAAGGGAGTGTGAACCTTGAGGTGTGAAACAGCTGTGTACTGCCTTTTGTTCCTGAAGAAGGTATTTAACTGAGTGCCATGCTAGGCTCAGTGAGACTCTGCTGACCGTCTGTCCCGCGGTCATGGGGGCTCCACAAGCTTGTTTGTATGTTGTGTGCTTGGATTAAAGAATGTTAGCTACCGCTCACCGCTTGTCTGCAGGCTTTATTTAAGTGGAAAACTTCCACAACAAAATGGCGCTGTGAGCAGGGTGGTCCGTGTGGTCGCTGAACAACGGTTCCGTGGACGGGCTGATCACCCCTGAGGGAAAAGGTACCTTTGTCCTACCAGCTGTTGAAGCAAAGGAAATGGAGGAGTCACGGAGCCGTGTGTTTCAGTCACCACCGAGATCATCGATTTTGAGGGGACTGCTGCAGATGGGTGAGTTGTAGCTAACTTTGTATACAGTTATGAGGAGTTTTTTGTCTGGCCGAGTGGTGAAGTGCTTGCTGCTCCGGAGTTCGAGTCTCCGGAGGGAAAATCCTGGGGTTAGAGTCCCCAGGCTTGTGTTGGGTTCCGGTGTTGTGCAAAAGAAAAGCAGTCGTCTGCAAGAGTAATTGCAAAAACACCGGTCCATCACAGGGAACGGTGGTTCGAGTCCACCGTTGATAATCACGTCTGCACAATACAGTGTGTGGAGTGACGGTATTTTAGCACTTTTCTGCCGGTAAGGGAAGAAGGCCATTGCAGGGGACGCTCTGAATGTAAATATGGGATCTAGATCCAGTAGCAGCAGACGTTTCGCCAGGTGGCCAGAGACAAAACTCAATACGTGACTGTATGGTAAGAATTGAGTAAATGTGTAGTGTGTAAGGTTGCAGAGAATGGTTGTGTGGAAAACGTTGATGTGTGTGTAAAAACAGTGAAAAACTGGGTTACAAAATGTTGAAAATGGGGAACAAAAACAAGAAAAAAAAAAGAGAGTGTAGAAATGTGTGTAAAAGTTGTTTCCAACTAGAGGGAGAAGGTGGTACTGCAGGCCACCAGCTCCCCTAGGGTGGACACACACGAAAATTTATTTTTAGCAGAATTGTTGATAAAAATAAGCAAAAAAATAGGAAGAGGGTTTGGTGTTTTTCAACGTAGAACAACTACAATCTCTCTGGGTTTTTAAGAAAGGGGAGTTCAGAACCAGAGAGGGGAGATGTGTTGTTTTAAGCAATGAGAAGAATGATCAAAATGTCTCAGTGTGTCACTTGCAGGTGAAGAGCAGACCTGGATCAATTTTCCACATGCAGCAGTCGGAAGAAAATTATAGGTTAACATGATTAGAAACACTCAAGCCAAGTTTTGGCTGAATTGTTTTACAGCTTAACTTCCACGTGTTTGTCACCCTGAGAAAACAAGCTCCAAGAATCTCTCCCTGAAGACAAGAAATGCAGTTCCAGAACAACGAGATGGATCTCAAGAGCTCACAGCAGTATCCTGAGCAGTGAAGAAAAGGTCCAGCAGCAACAGCTGTGCAAGACAGCGACAGCAAGGAGAAAAATGGCATCATCATGACTGGATGGATGGATGTGCATTTACAAGGAGCTGCAACTTCACTGTGTGTGAATGGACTTTTGAAAAGACTGCCTGAGTGGGACATTTGCCACTTTCGGTGCAAAAATGGCAAAATGAGACCGTGGAAAACACAGGACAAAGCTGAAAGACAACTGACTCCCACTGGACTGCTGCAAGGGGGAGAGATGAGATGAGACCACAGTCAAAGGAGAAGGGGACAACATGGAGGAAGGCTGTTGTAGTGTGGGAATGAAATTTGGGTTTAGGAAACTGGAAAGAAAAAACGACTGCCTTGCGTGGAGAATTGAAAAGTGTCTGGAGCACCGCAAAGAGGAGAGGTACACAAAAAAATTACACAAACAGAAAAATGCATTAATCCTACTAACACAAACACACATGCAATGAAGCTCATGAAGACCAAATAGCATTTTAAGCATTTCTGTTACCATCATCTTGTCCGGTTCACTTAATGGGTTAAGCAGTGATACATAGACTAGTGAACTAGTATTATTTTTGGGGAAGGATGATTGAATCAGGGGTGAACAGAATGCTGCGGCAGGGTCAGATGAGTGGGGACTAATAGATTATTGAGTTTCTTGTTTCTGATGTGTGAGGGAGGTCTTATCATGACACACATATGGGTACATGGGGAAAACAAAAACTCATTTTCTAATAGAATAGTTTTGGGGATAGTTTTCCCCAACCAAGTAAATCCCCAAGTTTTGGGGATATACGTGGTTGATGCATTTTCCTTTGGTACCCCTTTGAACCTGCCAATTAGTCTTGTTTTTTCATCATTCTAAGAGAGTACGCTTAGACAACTTCTAAAACTAGGCCTTCATATTTTTTTGATTTTTAACAGTGCACTGAGATTTTTTGTTTGGCAATTTTCTCTTTTTCAAGCAGGCTGCAAGATCGGAATCAAAAGCGCTACACAACATGTTGATCAATCGCAAGTGAGCTTCTCCAAAATTAAAATGGGCTCGGGAGAAAGCCACTTATTTGGGACAATCAGAAAACAAGTCCCTGGCAAAAAGGATTCAGCGAGGTAATCCAGTCTAAATTCTTTTTTTCTTTTTTGAAATGACGTCATTGCTGGCAGTAGAAACTTATTGCGTCACGAGAGGTTCTACTGTCAGCAAATAAAAATGGTGACTGACTATGCAAGATTGCACCTCCACCCAGAGTGACCAAAGGGTGGATGTATGTATGTTTGTTTTTACAGGAGCAGAAAGGTGACAGCAGCAGGTTGCATGGGCTTTTGAGCCGTGCTGACTTAACCTTTTAATTGCCACTTTCTGTGTCTTTGTGAATTTACCAGCGGTGTGTTATTTATGACCTTGTATTGTTTACAGTGCAGAGGTCACTGTGAGAAAGTATGCATACAGACGCGCTGCGCTAACATCTACATCACTTTTTTCACAGCAGAGAATTAATTGTGGGATCTAATCACATGATTTACAGCAGGACACACCACTGGCTAATGTTTTTTCTTACGACAGGGCCTGAAGTGAAGCTACTTCAGGGGAGAAGCCCTGAGAATTTTTAAGAGACAATGCACAACTTTATTGTGCATGTCTAATTGTGATAACCTGACAGAGGGCAAAAGAGGGTTTTCGAGGGAAGTTTTCATTTTTAAATTGCAGAGACCGTGACATGAGGGATATGGAAGGATTGACTGAGGCGCAGATGCAGACCATGACTGGGAGAGAAGGCTTCAAGAGGACCAGTTGGAAGCAGGAACCATCTGCAGGACAACTGACAAACGACAGTGGGCTGCACCACTGGGCTTCCAAAGGATTGTCACGAGGAGATTTTGAACAGCAAAATCTTAAAATAAAATGAAAGAGATTTCGACGTTGACGCTGAGGAAGACAACTAAGGTGTACGACGTACTCTGCCTTAAATCTACAGCCGCGTTGGAACAGAAATCGAGGGATGGAGAGAGCGTGCTAAGCTCCAAAAGTGACAGCGCAAGGAAGATCAGCGTTGGAATTATGACTCTGTAAATGGCACAGACACCAGGAGCCATGACTGTGACAGAGAATGGACCACCTAATGCTGTTTCACTTTGCCATGCAAAGTACTTTGACACTCTGGAGAAGACCTTTCCTCTGTGTCATTGTTGTTTCCATTTGCATGTGGGAGCTTAGATTGTGGGGAAGATTAAAGATGAACAAAAGGTGGTGGGAGAACAGTGAAGTGAGGATACACAGTGTGAAACTCCTTTAAGTGTACAATAATGATGATGTGATAAACACAATGTCAGGAAAGAAATTCTGGTTTTAATGTGATTCTTGATTTAAGAATCAAAGGGTGGGATTGTATAGGAATTTCTTTCACTTATGTATTAATCACGTTATTGTAATGCCTTGGTGCCACTGGATTTTAACATGTCTGACACTCATACTTAAGGCAAATGGTAGAGGGTAGTAAGGATGTTGGGGGAAACAGGAACTCCAGAGGACCAGTCTTTGTCTCTTCGAGGACTCTGGGAAGTAGCAAGGGAGTGTGAACCTTGAGGTGTGAAACAGCTGTGTACTGCCTTTTGTTCCTGAAGAAGGTATTTAACTGAGTGCCATGCTAGGCTCAGTGAGACTCTGCTGACCGTCTGTCCCGCGGTCATGGGGGCTCCACAAGCTTGTTTGTATGTTGTGTGCTTGGATTAAAGAATGTTAGCTACCGCTCACCGCTTGTCTGCAGGCTTTATTTAAGTGGAAAACTTCCACAACACAATATACAGTGCTGGAGGGGAGAACACGCCTACGATTGAATTTACCGAACGCTTCTGTTGCATTAAAGTTGGCTCGGATGTTTACAGACAGCAGCTAGTTTCAGCTTTGATTACTTCCAGCGAGTTCATATAGTGGTGGGAGAACACACGTATTAAACCATTCATTTGAGTTTTTTTTAAAGCCAGTAGGTGATCAGGAGACCATTCTTATTTCAAATAAAAGATCATAAAGAAGTGGGTCATAAAGGAACACGGTAAGTCTGGTAAACTCAAACCAATGCCCTTCGCATTTTTAAAAAAATAAATAAAACAGGTGTGGCGACAGCACTTTCTCCCTGTTGGTGATAAGCTCATTCATTATAAGCTTTGTAGGAGGATTAGTAATAGGGATGCCAGATTCCTATAGTGAAGCCAGAAAAACCACTAGGACAAATGGTGATGAGCCAGTGAGAGCTTTGTGTGGGATGAGTTTGCTCAACATTAGATTAACTCCGTGCTGCAGATTGAGTGCTTACAGGATGTAGCTGGAAGTTGATATTGAATGGCTACTAAATCTGAAATATACTGTCATAACTACAATGTCAGGCTGAACAATGAATAATGGATAACAACATTAAAAAAACATAGGATTGTAGGATCCACTGTCCAAGTTTGTATCTATAATTCCAGGAGAGCAATATATGGAGAAGTCGAGAGATGACTTAAGCTCGAGGATGACAAGTGCAGCTCCACTCTGCCTTTCCTGGAAAATGCATTCACAATGTCGTATTTGATAGCACACATAAAAATAATAGAACCAACACAGCAAGTTAGAGGATTGCTTCCTTTTCTAACCTCCGAACAGCTGACCAATCACAGAAGTGGATTTCAGATTGCTGGCTTCAGAGATTTAAATAGAGAGTTGAACACAAACCCCCCCCTAATCTGCAATCAGCAAGGTTCACGGAGAGGCCGTTTCTCAAACTATTCAACTGTCTGACAAGCATTTCTGGTGACATATTCAAACCTCTTAAACCAGCTTTGTTTTTCAAGAAGGTGCAAACAAACATTTCAGTGGGAAACCACTCAACAAGCATTTTTATTAGCAATGCTTGTTGAGTGTTTTATCAGTTCACCTGCCTCTTCATGCAATTATCCAACCAGTCAATCATCTGGCAGCAGTGCAATGTATAAAACTCCTCAGTGACATTTTTAAAAACGAAACAAAACAAAAACCTTCAAGTAACCAAGAGTTTCAAGGATAAGTGTAAGACACAAGAGGAGAATGAGCAAATGCTTGATGCTGGATTATAAACGATAAGAATATATAGAGTAATATCCTTAAAATATAATACAGGGAGTCCTTTTATAGTATGAAAACTAACAAGATTTTAATAACTACCTTAAGGAAGCTTATAGACACTACAGACTAAAATATGGGGGCTACTACTAAGGCCATACACTTATCTGTGGGTGCAGCAACTTTTCTTACAAAGCAGGAAACGCTCACTTCCCACAACAAAGCTGTTATGTTAAACTTCACTCACACAGGTGCAGCTGCTTGTTGTTACATTGAGTAAAACCCTGGAGACGGACGAGCTGTCGCAGATTTAATTCTTAGCTCACATGTGTGTTTACAGTTCTAGAGTTGTTTACAAGCTGGCCTGATTGACTCATTGCAATATGTTGCTCTTTCTTTATGATTGTTCTGCATAGTCAGTGATATTTTTCATACTTTATGTCCTTTATATTTTGATATTTTTACATCTTGATAATAATTCGGTTTCCTCCTTTGATATTGTGACTTCTTTCCTAAATTTGCAGCGTTACTGATATCAGGACGTCTTCCAGCCATGATAACCATGTAATGTAAATTTGACATAGCTGGAGCTTTGAGGTGAATTGGCCACGATGGCAGAACACAATGTTGGGTTCCACTCCTGTCAGCCAAGAACAGAAATTTGAGGCTGAAGTAGGCATAGGCTCACCCAAAGTGAACAGCTGAAGATCGTAGCCTGGTCTGATGAGGCTTGACTTCTGCTGAGGCTGGCAGATGGTGGGCTCAGAATGATTTCGTGAACCCAGCCTGGATTGTTACCAGTCCAGGCTGGTGGTAGTGATGGAGATTGTGAAATATTCTGTGGTATATTCAGGACCTTCTATAAACAGAACTTTGTACCTTCTAATGGCTATTTTGTGCAAAATATGTGTCCGTATCACAAGGCTAAATCTGTCTTTCAGCGGAAGCTACTGTGTATATATCCATGCAGATCAAAGGGAGGCTTCATGGTGTTGCTAATAAAATGATCATTGAGTATTTACCAGCTTTTCAGTGTGTTTCATACTAAAAAGGCAGAGTTTAGGTGGTTTATTTTAAGGTAAGGCCAGAATCTGTTGGGTAAGCCCTGAATAATCACAAGGCTTAACCTGCTCTTACTTTCACAAAGAACTGCTTGATATTCATATAGAGGATCAAAGGAGAAGGACACTTCTCTTTATGGTTGATGCTCTTACTAATCCCTGCACTCATAAAAGTAGGTTGCACTAAGTATCCCTTATAGAGAGACTAGAAATGTGCAAGAGAAGCATATGATTTGCATAGCTGGGAAATCAAATAACAATATAGCACTAGGTCCTTGCTGCTGTACAGTTAAGGAAGCAGTGAGACGACAAGTGATATGGACAGCTAAAGTGTAATTGGTGAGCCATCTGCATAAATGTGTTCAGCTGATCTTGCATTTTCAATATGTCAAAGCTGTACAATGTCTCCCTGCATTAGAATCCATCACATAAGCGCTCATCGTGGAAGCTCCCTGTAAGTTCATTGCTGGGGGAAGGAGAAAAAGAAAAGGAAATGTCTATATTGCCTCATTCAGCTGCATCAAATTGAATAAAATGATGTGGAAAAAGATGTGATGCTGGGAATCACCAAGAACAGATATGCCAAATACATAAAGACATTTTTATAGTGGTTTGTTGTACAAATAGGAAGTTAGTGGAAGAACACAGCAATATGAATTCTGATTAAATGATTGTGGGCTGAATGTAACGGCGAGCACAGCGAAATGACAAGTATCAACCAGTCGTCATTGACAGTATCTCATGTGGATTTGTTGAAGGAGCACTTGTGGGCAGAATCTATTTTTTGCATGCACTGTGTGAGTGGTTTTAATGAAGTCAAATGAGTACAAATGAGTAGCTGAAATGATCATAAGCTGGAATCTGAAGTGACAGAAAGCTGATATTCAGAGAGAATGTGCGTCCACTGGTAAGCATTTTGTCCTAGAATCAATGTTAGCATCTGCAGCTTAAGCACAGCTTGTATTAAGCATGATGAAACCTTTGGGATTTAATTTACCAAAAACACATAAAACCCCCTTGTTTTGTACAACGTGAGTTTACAAAGTCAAACAAATGTTCCACTTATTTATTGCTCCTCCTGCTCCTTCTTTGGTTCTTACTAATCTGTATGACGTACTTTAAAATGCCTCATTTACTGGGAGGTGTTTTGAAGGTCAGGAAGCAGGAATGACCCCAGTCGCTAGAAAAACAATTTTTTGAGGAACGTATCCAGAGATAATTAACCACAGCAAATTGAAGCTGCTACATCTGCCCCAATCTGTTTATGCCAGCGTGAAAAATTTCCATTCAGTTCTCTGCAGTGTGATTTATTGGGTTCTGCTCCAACAATAATGGCTGCAAAACTAGTTTAAACAACAGTTAAAACAGAATAGATTACTAGTGCTACTTTCATATGCCTGTCTCTGAGTTCACAGCCTCACACTGGAGCTAGGTTTGTTTCTTTAGAGCCATTGGTAACACTGGTCTGTCGTGTAGTTACATCACGAATACATCAATACGTCCATACTGCTCCCCTGGCATTATCAACTGATGAACAGAACAGAACAGCATCTCTTGTGTTCAGTCTTAGGGAAAAAAAATCAGTCCCAGAGAATGTCAGCAACAGGGCAAGTAGTCCCTTGGCTTCCACCCTCAGCATATAAGAAACTGACAAATGTCAGGGCCTCCATCATGAGCTGCTGGCCTTTCCAAAAAGCGAGGGAGCCAGACACACCTGTTTCACCTCCAAAAAGACAATGAAGACAAGAAACACAAATATTCACAGAGACAAAAAAACTGTCACCTTCAGTGCATCACCTTCACTAAATAAAGCAATCATCACGCAACATTACCTCTCTTAAATCAAGGACAAACTCAGAATTTGAATAAAATCTCTTTGAATATCTTCCCGCACCTATCCCCCTCGTATCTCTGTGCACACATACACAAAGGTATTGATTCTGTTCTTTTTTTTCCCCTGATGGCTGAACTTGAGACACTGGCTGAGTCCACGCTGACGTAGTACAAAGTCATAACGCTTCTCCCTATAAGACATGTGAATGCTCAGAGGTGGAGAGCAAGTCCATCTGTTCATGTACACGTCCATCTGTTCCACAGATTCATCCTTTCTATCTACATTAACATCCACACTGGCCTATTTCTCTGACTGACTGACTGGGTTTTGCATCATACAATATAATTTAGCCGTAATTAACGATCCAAAGCCGTCTGCTTAGAAGTTATGGAAACTAAAGCGTGAGTTTGCAGCTCTGCACAGCACTGAGAGCGCTGAAAGCACTGACCTTTCATTTTTAGGTCACAGAAGCCTAGCATCCCAAGCTTAGTGCATCTTTGTGGCTCTGTGAATTTTAGTGTGACATTTACTTGTTTTATTCTGCTTTGAAAAAAAATGGAATATTCAAGCACTTAACGCCAGTTGCAACAACTGGTCTTTACTAGCTGCTGCGCTGGTTCTGAGAACAGTCTGTAACCCTGAAAGACCAGAGCAAAGGAAATGGAAATGTCACCAACACTGAAAACGAGAGGCCTGCACAGAGAGTAAAGAAACCCTCTGGCTGCCATGCAGTCCAACTTAAACATGAAATAATCCACAGGGAAATAAATAAATAATAGTTGTGAGCAGGGTAGAATTAGAAAATGATAGAAAACTTGAAAGATAGTATATGCTAAGCAAAGAAGGCGCTTTGTTGAATATAAATATGAACATCAGTATACAGCGATTGATGGTTTTGGAGAAAATTAAAACGCATTTACTGGTTTGCTTGGAGGGGAAAGCACTTGTTGAAGTCTGAAACAATTGAGCTCACACCTCAAGTCACATCAAGTTTAAATAGATTTGCAGCCTCTAATTCAGCTCTTCATTTTTTTTTAACACCCAGTGGAATGGCAACGTTCATCTAATGTAAAGATCTATTACGCCCAAACTTGGTATTATGGGTATAGCCTTACAGGCGTATACTATATTGCAGACAAAAAAGGCTTAAGCTCAGATGGCGCAACTGCTCTAACAATTATTTCAGACTTAAAACAGGAAGTTATGACTTATAGCTTAACCCCAGATGTGATTAGTGCAAATAAACCCTTGGTCTCAAAACGAAATTCAGCCTCCATAGTTTAACCTTTTCAGGCCATAATTAATATCAAGTCAGTGCCAATGCTGTCCGCTGTTACACATCATTAATGCATGATCTTCTGAAAGGACACAGCATCAGGTGAGTGTCTATAATGAGGCGGAATAAGTTTGGTATAAGCAAGGATACAATTTAGCAGAGAAAAGGCAACTTTTTGAAACTGCGGGTATTATTTTTTAAAATTTCTATCGTAAGTAAACGAATCTCCCGAGTTTCAATTCTATATGGCCCAGAGATTTTGATATGGATTGCAAATCTGATGGTGCAGCATTTATCATTGGTATACGGTAAAACGCAACACATCCGCCTTTATCATCACTGACAGGTGCGCAGGTGGTTTTTCTCACACTAACATTCATTATACTTTTGCAAAGCTCAAGCAAAGTGAGAAAAATGATTGCCGGCAACATTTAACTGGATCCAGTCCTGCAGGCTGAATAATAAACAAGAAATAAATAAATAAAATAATAATAATAACCTGGCATCTACTGGCTGATATTGACATGTATTTGTTGACTCATGCATGTAGGCAGAGCAGTGCCTTAGTGTGATGAATAATAATCTTTACTGGCAAAAAGAATGATTAATGAGCTTCCCATTACTGACACAGAGACCGTATGCAGAGAAATGTGGTCGCCTGCTTAGTGTAAAATTTAAGGGGTACAAGCAGCTGTGTGGGATGCATTAGTGTTTAGTATTGTTTAGTATTGTGTGTCTGTGTGTGCATACAAGTCTACTCAATGTGCCATTTATCTGAGACATCAAAAAGAAAACAGGTGCTCTATGTGAAATGTAAAGCACCGTATTAAACAAGGTTCGGGGGAACAGTGTGCACTGGCTTAAAACACTTAAAACCGGCTAACATCACTGGGCAAATTATTCTCAAACCATCTGAAAACATGAATAAGGTGTTCAAAGTATTCTTTTGCTGCTACGCACAAATATGAGCCACATTCAGAGCAGGTTTTAAAGATAAGGTCAAGCCATTATTCTTTTTCTGTATTCGGATGCATCTCTGCATTTCTTCAATCCACTTCTCTCTGTCTGTTTTACAACACTACGTTGACTCATTAAAATGACCCTTATTTAATGAATGGACACATGTAGTGACAGAAAACAGCAGCAGGAGAGCTCTACAGTCTATTTCATTAATCATTGTATCTCACATACGCTGGCTAATAACTAACCCCAATTACCTAAATGTGAAAGAGAGGAAACATCTCAAGTGCCGTCAAAGATGACATGTTAAAAAAGTGCTAAGGCTGTGAGACAGCACATGCAGAACACAAAGGACAATCAGTTAATAGGCAAGTTATTTGCTTATTAAAGAGAAATGGCTAATTTTCTAGCAGGCATTGGCTTTGTTTTTATAAAAAAAACATTTTAATTTTACTCCTTTGGTAAGAAAGACGTGAGAAGACATTGAACACTGAACAGAATGTTAATAACAGGCTCAGAGGTGGGTTCAACTGTTAGATAGGTTTATCTATAATTACTATAATCAGGACAGAGGCAAAACCGTGTGAATGCTCTTCATTTTTTATTTTATTTTATAATTTATTTATTGGTATTTACACCTTGAAATTGCTCCTGAAACATCTCAGGGAGGAACGTTTGCAGAAACAACCCGAAATGAAAACTTGCACATCTTGCTGGCTACACTACCGCAAAACTACTCGCCAGGGACAACCAACGACTTCTGCAAAATAAACCGAAGACTTATTGCCCACAAACAAAGAAGGGATATCAAAACAACAGGAAGAGACTGATATATTGGAACATATGATGACTGGTGGGTCAAAATTGATGTCGTTGAGACTGTCAGATTCTGATCCACCATCTCAAGAGCATCTGGTTGGGAAAGGCTCTGCTTTTTCAGAATGACAATGATCTCAAACACGCTGGCAATGCAGTAAAAGCATACACACAATGGAACACTATTAGTCATGAATTGGACTCCCCAAAGCCTGGACCTCAACAATACTGAAGCAGCGTGGGATCATCTCGACAGAGAACAGAACAAAAAGCCAGCCAACATCCAAAGAAGCCATTCAGAATGTCCTTCAACAAACTGAGAGAACTACTCCTGAAGTCTACTGAAAAAAAATCTTTCCTAAGAGAATTCAAGCTGCACTGAACAATAAAGGTGTTCAACCTACTATTCAGTTTCAAGCTTTTGAGAATTGTCCAGACACTGTTTTTGGCTTACATATTCCATTTACTTACATGTTTCATAAATGCCTGCACCAATTTCCTGTTTTTGTAGCAAAAGAAATCAATGCGAGAGACTTTTGTGCAGTACGATATGGTTTGTGGCGAAAGATGCTAGGACTAGAGAGTTACATAACATATGCAGTGGTTTTCAACCTCTTACCATGTGAATAGCAGGTGTTACTGAAAACAAAATAAATAAATAAACAATTAATATTACAGCAAGTATTAATAATATATATATAAAAGTAAACCTCTGTGGAAACACCTTGTAGATTTCCTGCTCTACCTTAAGCCTCTTGGGTGGAGCTTCATTAATAAAGGAAAGTCATGTAGCGGTATTTGCCTCCAGCTATGTTGTCAATCTGAGCTCTCAGCCATTCTCACACAGCTGTAATTGCCCAAAGAGAAATAGCTTGATGAAGCGTTTCAACTTGAGCCTAAAAGTCGGCATGTCCCACGGGGTCACGCCAGGATGGGAGGTGCGATGAAAGCCTTTTCACAACCTTTCAAAGGCTTTGCTCTGATAGGTTTTCTGCATATGGAAAGCACTCCTCGGTAAATGCTCATCTTTACCTGATGCAGACCTGCAAGAAGTTAGGCTGAAGTGAAGTTCTGAAGCGATAACAAGCGCTGATCCACTTCTCACTTTCTTTGCCTGTAAACCACTGGGGAGTGTCCTCCAATTCTTCCAGTTATCTCTGAGGGGAACTGCACTAACAGCCTGCTCTCAACCTCGGAGAGCGTTAACAGGAAACTCCAACCAGCTTGGATGTTTGGCCTTATCAGAACACTGATTTTTACAAGGACATGCAAACTCTCCCTCAAACCCTCAAATTTATGTGGGCACAAAACAGACTTTCAATGCAATCCTCCAGATGCCATCAATAAACATTCTTGTAATTAATCACAATGGCTGATTTGCACAGTTTTGCACTGGACATATGGCGAGGCTTCATGTTTCCACTATTTAAAGCTCAC
Source organism: Neolamprologus brichardi (assembly GCF_056152115.1). Classification (NCBI taxonomy): domain Eukaryota; kingdom Metazoa; phylum Chordata; class Actinopteri; order Cichliformes; family Cichlidae; genus Neolamprologus; species Neolamprologus brichardi. The sequence continues at coordinate 19,424,460 of NC_142107.1, forward strand.
AATGAAGTGTTTCCACAAACTACCAATCAAAAGTTTGACGTGCACACTTTGTAACATATGGAATAAATAAATGAATCAATAATCATTTTAACAGAATACTGTATCTACATCGGCAGAGAGAGGCGTGTTTTAAAAACCACTGCAAGACTGTATAACCCTAATATGACTTTATCATGTTAAAATGCTGATTGTTAGATTGTTTTAGATTTTATTAGATGATTATGATGATGATTAAAAACAATTATATTTGTAAAAACTCAGACCTGTATTCTTGTTCTATGAAATTATGGACATCTCATGCATGAAACTGTCAAAAGCTTTTAGGGTGGTTTTGGACAAAAAAGTCTCTTTATTGAACAAAATAAAAAGCAGAGCTTTAGCCAGGGAGACAGTTTGTAAAGTGTATAACTGAGGAAGAGGACAAACACATCAGAGCCTGATGTTTGGCTCCAAACCATTCTTCAACTAAGGGTAAGAGGTGGGGCACACAATGGACGGGTCAACAGTCCGTACAGGGTGCGTCACAGAGACGGGCAATCATGGAGGCTCACACTCATTTCCAAACCTGTAACAGCCTGACAAACCAGGACCTTCTTGCTGTGAGGGGACAATGCTAACCACCACACTAATTTGTCACTCAGTTACATTTAATGGAATTAATTTCTAATTAAATATAGATTACAAAATTAACTCCTAGGACTGGCTGGTGCAGTTACTGGTACTCAAATCTATTATGCTGAGGTGGGAACAGTTTAATAGGTGGATCGTATGATCTGTAGGAAGGGCCTGTTTAATGAATTCAGCTTCCAGAAACCACTTGAGGAATTAACAGTCGAATTGTCTTTAGAATATTTCATCTAATTGAAGGTCGCTAAGCTGTGATTGTTAAATTACTCCTTACAAAAAGTAGCGTCTTAGAGGGACAAAAGTATAATTGAAAATCCAAATGATTATTTATAACCTTGTTGATGTTTTGATTTTTTTTCTTTTAATGAATAAAATGTAGCTTTCATTTAGAACATTTTGCTTTCTGTGTGACACGTGTCTTTTAAACAGGAATTTATTCCTCAGAATATCATAAAAAAAGCAAGTCAGTCATTGTTAATGAGTTTTCAGCCATTTTTAAAACACTTTCCACAACTTGTGATAAAAATAAACTCGATCACCTTTGTGTGACTGTAATCTCTTTTGTTCTCTTTTGTGCATACCTGTTAAAAGCTCAAACTAGCACACGCATACAATCCCACAAATTATACTGAATGTAACAGGTAAGACCTTTAAACCTAAGTGGGAAAGTTTTATCTTGGCACAAAATCCATTCTTAGTGAGCAAGTGCCAGAAAAAAACTGACTAACCAATATTTGGTTTTCCCCTGCCATTACAGCCCAGGCAGCTCGGTAAACACAAGCATGATTTGCATACTTTAGAATTCAGACACTGCAAAAAATGGGCAACATGGTGGTTTGGAGATTAGCACTATTATACACACTGTGACGCTGAATTTGATCAGCGGAAGAGAATGGATGGACAGATGGAATTGGAATATAAATTTGAAGATACAGTATTTTATTGTGTATCGTCTATGCTTACTTTGACACATTGACTGCCTATGTATCAGACATTCCATATTTAAATATTTATGTTTTAAAATTAAGTTGAAATGAAATATTCCTAGACAGACCTGAACGATGGAGGCTTTACCTCCCATTCTACTTTGAAATATCCTGGGAACCATAAGTAAGCCAGCACTACCAGAGCGAAGTGTTCCATTGGGGCAAAATGCTACTATGAGGTCTTTAATTAATAATATTATGCGGTTTTAATTAAATTTGATATTTTCCATATCACAGTCATGTTTGCAATGAGATGAAGTGCAATTTTCAGCACGACCAATCTCATACAGGGGCAATTTATAAAAAACTACAATAATTTCTAGTCAAGGGATATCACTGGATGTGAGTCATCAGCCACTTTTTCAACACAGAACTTTTTCCCACCCATAGACTGGGACTGATCACAAGGACCAAAGACTGAATTAAGCTCTGGGGGAATTATTTTATTCCACAGGACGTTCTTGCTCGGGTGTAGTGCTGTCTGAATGTTCAGGAACTCTGGAGGTGGGCTTGCAACACTGAGCATTTCTCATTATAGCCTCTCAAGCAGCTTACATGCAGCACTTCAGCCAGTCTGCCTCACTCATCTCACAGTGATCTTTAGTTCAATTTGCTTGTGTTAAATCACACTGTAGAAATGGTTTGTTATTATATGTATGTGCAACTTTCAAATGTATCCCCCCATTTAAATGAAAAAGACAGATCGCAAGAGGTGATGCGCACACAAACAGATGTTTGTGAATGTAACCACAGGCTGAGGATGCTCTACTCTGTGTGTCTATACCACCTGCAAAACAGAGACACAGACCTGCAGCTCTGACACAGAGAGATCAGAAGAAAGACTGATAGCAGAGGTGTAATCTGGTCATTTAGAAAACAGCCATGTGTACAACAAAAACCTTTAGACTGCAGTGGAAGCATAGACAATAATGATCTGCAGGGAGGTTTCTGGTACTGAAAAGTTTCCAAGTGCTTTGAGTAGAAACACAATTACTCAGTGAGGAGCAGTAAACTACATGGATTACAACTTGCTTCAGATACTCTTTATCTGCTGCAGATAGTTTATTTTTTAGACCTGCCAGGTCTTCTTTTGTCCGCCACTCTTCCAATTTCAAGTTTTTTAACGACACAATGCAAACCAGGCTGAAATATGCCAAGTTTTTGGCTAATAGCTCTTTGAGAATTAATGTGCTGGAGCAAAAATATTATTTTATGCTTGTCAAACTGTGTTATCTCTGGCGTTTTTTTTATTTCAACTAAAGAAATAGGGAAACCTTTTTGGGAACAGGCTGCTAATTTAAAATGCGTTCCTTGTTAAGATGTCTGTTATGTGTAGACACACCCGTGGTTCATCGCTTGACCTTTTTTGTGCTTGAATGATTTATAGGTCCGTGTTACGTGGCTCAGCAAACAGAAAAATATCCTTCTGAAACTGATCAGGTTCAAGGACTGAACCTAACATGAGTGAAAAAGCAACAAACATGCAAAACGGAGCTTTGAAAGACCTTCAGTAAGCCCGGAGAACTTTAAAAAGTTTCAAGAACATCTGGCTGCTTGCAAGCGAAATACAAAGAAATGAGCTGCTCATCGTGTTTGCACGATACTCGGTATTATCTCATAATTTTTGTGATCTGGTGCACTGCTGAAATTCTATTTTAACATTCTTCTAATGAGTATTTGTTGGCTCACGCTAACATCAGTGGTTTTGTCTTTTATAATCGTACCAAATCTTTCTTTTTTTTACTGATTGCTCTTGAGATTTACTGATACTACACCTCTTTAAATCTGGTTTCAGTGGCAGATTTATCTTTACCTTTCCAGGCTGCTAATGCCTATCTCTTAACATTTGGTTTTGGGCTCTCTTAGGAGAGAGATAAATGATCCGATAGTCAAGCTTCTGATCCAGCAACAGGATTTAGTGACGCTTTCCCGACAACCTCCACTGCAGCAGCCAATAATTACTCAAACTGGAAAATAAATGGCAGCATTAAGTAGTATTAGTGGTAAATGGTGGTGAGGGTTTTGACTGAGTGTTCTCTATTTCACTCGCCATTCAAGCAACAATACAACCTTGAAAGCCAAAGAGAGAGCCCAGTCAGCCCGTCAATTTCAAGACGAAGAGAAAAGCAGCTTCTATCGAGAAAAGTCGAGAGTGTGGAGAGTGGAGGCGCTTAAAAAGCCTTTTTTAGAGCATGCACGTCTCAACAATAGCAATGTTGTGATGGTCAGTAGTTACAGCATAGTTTGTTCCCCATGTGTAATTCAGATGTGATTATGTCTGTGGTCTATAATAAGGCAGACAGAGAGACAGACGCAGGTGGACAGACAGGACGTGGTAGCGGTAAATAGAAGGATGGGGACAGTGTCATGGTAAATAATGAGCTTGGGGAGCTCTTCATATCCCCGTTGCTTCCTGTGTTTAAAGAGGTCAGTCACCAAATGGACTGCAGGCTAATTGACTTTTAATTAGTGTCTGATCAAACACTTAAGCAGCCATGCCAATACACACAAACACTGCAGCCTCTATGCAGAGATCCCCACAAAATGCCTTTCAACATCAAATGTGAATTTAAAGCAAACGACCGCAAGACGCGTCTGATGAGCCACCGGCTTTGCTTGCAACTCAACCGGGTCTTTAAATCTTCAAGGAAGATAAATTACCTTGTAAAATGCTACTTTTAATGACCGTGCATTGTGAGGAGTCGTTGGGGACCATTAATTTATAAACTAGTGAGCATCTTGTAACTCAGAAACAGCTATCACTTCTTTTTTGCGAACGCAATAAAAACCGAAAAATAATTTACAGGCAGACGGGCAAAACGAACCGGTTATTGTTCACTCCTCCTCGGTCTTTTCCATGTCTGCTGTCTCTTTTTTTTTTCCACCCTCATCCTCCCTTCACATTTCTATTTGAAAGCCGTAGGTCTGTATCATAACATTTAATGTGAGGATTGTCGTGGCTTTCTGATTGCAGTGAAAGTGCCTGTCACCGGCAGATCGACAACTCCACTCTGAGCTCAATGCCCCGTCACGCCCACTGTGGCTGAGTGCCGCTTCGGTTTGGAAAAGAATCGGAAAGGAGGAAGCAAGAGTGAAAAAACAGCAAAGAGGATAAGATAAACATCCTTTGAAATTAGAGACTATGTGACAAAGAAAGATTCACACCAAAGCCATAAATAAAAATACTGCCAGCACAAAGGGAAATGTGCAATTCCAGGAAACATTTAAAGCCCTTGTGAGTGTCTCCTGCAGAGCAAAATGAGGACTATGTGGTTTACACACGCAGATAATACAGTCTAGCATTTGCCACCGACGAGTATCTGTGTGGGTGTGAAGAACCATCTAAGATATGGTCTGATTGTTCTCCCTGATGAGGTGAATGTCAATAGGCATAGTGCTCTCCCAGTGTGAGTGTTGCACCTTGGGCTACGGTGTCGCTGACATTTAACTCTGACGGGAATAAAAATCCTTCTCTAAGGTGACTGATGATACAAGCCAACTGCAATGACTCAGCCACACTCTGCTGAGCTGCAGTGATAAGTAGAGAGAAATCAGTCCATCTCTTCTCTGATTGAGCTCATTGTGAAGCAGGAACACTCAGTAACAGCCCAGCGAGGCGGCCCGGCAGCAAATGAGAAGCCAGCAAAGATTAATATCTGCTACGGCTCCATGTCGCAATGACCGTCAACAAATTAATGTACTGTACATAGAGTCCAGCTTCACAGAACTGTGGAGTCTCTGTGATTGTCTTTTATTGTGAAAAAGAAAGGGGGGAAAAAAACACCTCTGCGATGGGATGGAATCACTGCGAAATCATGAAAGGTCAAAACCAAACACATCACTTTTCACTGTACCAAAAGGTCATCTGAGGCATAATTTCCACTGTGGATATCTCTCAACTGGATCTGGTTACTGTATGATCACGTCACGGTAGGATGAGTGACTTTTGGCATCTGGTGTTCCACGAGAAGGTACAGCCATTTATTTTCTCAATAGACAGTTAGATTTAGACGAATCACACGGTTGGAGCGTGAAACCTTGCTGACTGAATTTCAGTGCAGGTTTTGAGAAGTTACATTAAAACATATTGGTTCTTTGATGGAAAATGTTACAAGCCTATGTCTGCAAAAGATTCAATTCAAACCCGGGTTGCTGTGGGGCTGGAAGCCTATCCTAGCTCGCACTGGTTGGAAAAGCTCTAATAAGCAGCATTAAAATTTTACATATTTGTCAATTTTCCCATAATATTTTGGCCCAGATTTAAATAGAGCTTACAAAATATGTTTTCAGTTTTATGATTATCTACAGCCATCCTCCACATCAACCTGCTGGAAAAACATGATTTCTCAGAGATGCCCCTGAAATACCTAAAATGTGTTAAATTATCCAGGTGTCTTCTGTGTGTTCTACCAGATTTATGAGCAGCAGGGATTGCCTTTCTGTCCCTTTTTTTTTTTTCCAAGCTACAAATCACACTTAATTTTTGATTAGTGGGGCTCTCTGACGAGGTACTCAACTGGGAAGCAGCACTGGATATGCTTCCTTACACAGATAAAGAAAAGCTTTGGACTCAATCTGCGTATTTTCTGGAAATACGAATATGTGATGTGCTGCTATAATCAGTGTGTCCTTCCAAAAACATGCTTATCTTGAACATACAGTGAACTTATTTTTAGGAGGAAATATTACGAGCATGCTTCCACCTGGAGATTCAAATCCTGCCTGATATGACATGTACAACTTTGCATTTACTTGCAAAACTTGTGCAAGACTCGAATATTATCAGAGGCATTCCCTATACTTAGCAGGTACCCTGGAATGATTGCAGAATCAGCAGGCTATCACACATACCTTTTCTCAATCTCCACATTTGTGCGCAAAATTGGTCTTCAGGTATCAAATCATTTGCTATTCCAAAAGCTGAGCTTAGGAATGAGACAGAGGACATGCTCAACTCTGGAGGAAGAAGTGACAAAGAAATCTAACAGCTTTTTTCCCCTTAAGGAGCAAAAGTTTCTAGGTGGGAGGTAGGAAAAAAATTCTCTGGGGAGCTGTCAAAATGTGCAACAAAGCCAAAGCAAACGTCCTCTTAGCTCTTTTAGCAAGAAAATGTGCAATGTTCAATTTGCAGCATGAAAAACTGTTGCACAGCTAAATGCAGGGTAAACACAGGTACAACGTGGCGTGAGGAAAAAAGTCCCACCGAGTCCCCTCCAGCTATAAAGTGGCAGCCTCATATCTTTCCGATAGCCGCCATCGGCTCCCAGTAGAATGACTCCTTTGAATGGCCCATTAAATCATTAAAACAACCTCCCATTCAGAAACCTCCGCTGCATAAGTTATTAACTACACAGAGCGTCACACACAACACTAAGCTCTCGCTAAATTCTCACAGGAACACTTGAAACGATCAAAAAAGAGAAGATAAAAAGATGAGGGAAAAAAAGCCCACTAAAAGTTTAACATGGAATTTCAAATCCATATGAAATCATATTGCCTCTTTCTTACAGCATTTCTTTGAACAGTCAATAATGAAGCCATCTTCTCATGTCACAGAAATAAAAGTTCGACTTCAGGCAGCTCTGACAGCACGTGAGAATGCTAACTGTAAAAAAATAAGATGTTTCACCTCATTAATATACACGTTTTTATAGGCTACATGAAATATGACTTTATTAGATTTTGTTTTTTGTTGCTGGGTAAAGTGTGATATTCAAAGTCTCTACAAACAAGTGTTGGTTTAGGCCAAAACTCTGTGAATTCTATCACATGAGCTTAAAGTGTTAAAATTAGTCATCTGCAAGCAGTGTTGGGAAGGTTACTTTTAAAATGTATTCCATTACAGAATACAGAATACATGCCCCAAAATGTATTCTGTAACGTATTCCGTTACGTTACTCAATGAGAGTAACGTATTCTGAATACTTTGGATTACTTAATATATTATCATGCTGTTTACAACTACATGAATGTACTATTGCTGTGATTTATTACTGTTACTGAAGGTCCGCGGCTCCGAACCGTAGTAAAGGGACCTCTGGCTAATACCGTGGGTTCTGTGTCGGGCTCAAAGCTGAAAACTAGCTTTACTTTGTTGTCTGGGTCAACTTTGCTAGCGAGAGATTCGTGTTCGTGTTTTTGGAGGAAAACACGAACACAGCGTGCAGTCAAGTCTTAATAGCTTACTTACAACTGGGCTTGTCACGCACTCTTCTTGGCTGCAGTGGTTATTATTATATTTGCATGCTTCCAGCTCTTACTTTTCCTTTTTCTCCCTCCTCGCGCTCACAGACACATAACGTGTATGGCAGTCCATTCTCCCTGCAGCACGGACTACACTGCCTATGATGCTACATTCTTTAGAGCTATACCTGTAGCATTCTGCCTATTAGCTTAGCACAACAACAACAAAAAGGCCTCTCTCACCTAGGAAACACGCAGAGAGAGAGCGGCACCCTGTAACCATGGCAACCGTAACGCTGCCGCCTGGAACAACAGAACGTAGCTGTCAAACAAAACCCAAACAGGCCTGACCCGCGACAATATGAAACAGGGAAGTACCGCCGTGTAATCCATTTATTTCAACAAAGTAACTGTATTCTAAATACCACCTTTTTAAACGGTAACTGTAACGGAATACAGTTACTCATATTTTGTATTTTAAATACGTAACGGCGGTACATGTATTCCGTTACTCCCCAACACTGTCTGCAAGAAACCCAAAAAGCCACTTCAGTACCTTCTGTTAGGTCAGCCCAAGTCTCTTAGTGTCCCATGCATTCATTGTGCAGAAGTTATATTTTCTTTTAGCAGATGGATGGCGAGAGCCAATGCTAATGAATTTTATGGTTTCCATTTGTCCTCTAGCCTCACATCTGTCCATCCTGTCCCCGAGCTTATTGCATTTCTGTTGAGATTGAGTTTAATGCTTTACAGTGGCAGTGGGAGTTGTATACTCTTTTTGCTACTACTACAGTAGCCTCAATAAATGTGATGAATCCCAAGAAGGCTTTAAACTGCACTGTGAATTTCCAAAAGTGAAGTGCTACATCACGCCATAACTGTTTTAGCAGAACTTGTGGTTTTAGGCAGTTTGATCTTTGGCTATTTATGAAATGCAGTTTGTGCATTTTTCAAAAAGAACAAGAGGAGGAAAAAAATATTTAATGTCAGATTCTTTTGCTCCAGGTTTATTTTCTTTGTCTGGCACACAATGCTCCCTTAAAAGGCCTCCACTCATATTTCCCTTTATTTGAAGTGTACACAAACAGCCACACAGAAAGAAAATATCAATAAAATATATCCCTTCTCTCCTCAATCGTCTCTAAATGTGTTCTTTTATTTCTTGAGTGTCTGGATGTCTAGACCTATTCTGTACCTACGACTCAGCCTGTCTGGCTGCATAGCCACGCCGTCACAAATCGTTCTTCAAATTGTGAGCGACAGCAGGCTGCTTGCTGGAGGCGACCGGGAACAGTCGGAAGCAGGCCGGAGTTTTTTCATCCATCTAACGTTAGGATGCACAAGCGGGAGGAATGTCCTGCATAAAGGGGGATCCATATAAAACAAGAAATATAATTTAGAATTTGTGGTGAAAAATTAAGCTTGAAGCTTGTCTACTATATTTTTGGTTATTTTTTTTATATCACTGGCATATTTCTTTAGAGTAAAAGAAGACAGAAGACCTGCAAATGGTAGAAAAATAATTAAAATAACTAAAAAAAAGAAAGGTGCTTTTTTAAGTCTATCATGGAAACACTGCAGATAGAAAACTGCCAGAAGACCAGCTATATATGTATAAAAAATGGCCAGAGTATATATTGTTTCAGTGTTGAACCCCGAGGCTTGGACTGATAGCTGAATACACAGTGCCAGGCCACTCAGTCCTTCTTACACTGAACTGTTGGTGTGATGCTGCTGCCCGAGGCTACTGTCTACACTGTCAACCACTCCACCGCTGTCTTCGTCACTACTTTATAAACATCTCCTCTTCTCTTGTCAATGTTTTGAAAGATTCAAATAAGAACGTTTTGGAGTTCGGTGAGATTTGTATTTGAAAAGGCAAAACAATTCAGAATCTGAGACAACAGACGATGAAGCGCTGGTGAAGACGAGAACAGCTTAGCATCAAAGTTTACTCAGAAAACAGGCTCTATATAAATACACACATTTGCATGCTTTAGCCAGACGTTTATGTATGCAGAACGGGGTGTGATGGCTGAGAGGAAACAATTTGCAAAACACAATCCTATATCCTAGATATAAATAAAACCAACACATTAATTCAGCAACTCCCAAAGCACTGAAATTTTAGGAAAATACTAAAAACCTGAGAGACACACTTGATCTAAAGCATATTTTGTAGGTACTACTGTCCAAAATTACTCAGAAAAACTGACTTTCAGCATTTTTTTCAGCAAAAAAAACAGCATTGAAGAATACAGGATCTTTAGTAGAGACGTTTAAGCGGTCAACTTGGGAGATGGGTGTCGCCGAAGTCCAGAGGTTTGCAAACCACGCCGAAGTTGAGTTATACACAAAAACTAGAATCGAATCAGGTTTTGTGTTTGAGGATGTGATTTGTCATAAGCAGTGAGGCGGTGTGTGCAATCTGAGCCCTCACAATTTATTCTGTGCCTGATATCTGGCTCTGATGCACACAACGAGAAGGCAAGCTGCTCTGCAAATCAGAACGTGCAAACAGTACTGTTACTTTTTCAGTGCCTGAATAAATCTAGAACTTCCCAACGTCTGACTGGATGGGAAAGACGCACACTTGATTGGTCTGAGCCGGGCTCAGCGCAGAGCTACAAATAAACTTTGTGTAAATATCTTTATTTTTGATTTTATTTTTAATTAAATCTATTTGGTAACCTTAGTGTTCCTTGCCAGGCTCTGTGGTCTTGCCAACGAATTACAGCTGGCAGATAAATAATAGTCCAGTAGTGATACTGGAGATTATCAATCGCAGAGACCTGAACACAAACCTGCAGCAAACAGCGTATGAAAACAGTTCTTTGTATCTCAGTAATAAAGCTGTTTTGCCATGAGACTGCCACCTTAAAAAAATGAAATCCAGCAAAAGAGACGAGGCAGTTTGACCTTATCTTTGTGAAAACAACAGTGGGAATTTTAAAGAAAGGTCTGATTACTAGTCTGTACCATAAAATGAGATCTTTCCTTTTCAAAGAAAAATAAGGCAGAGAAATTGTCTATTCTTCCTGTTTTGACTGGAGCACTGCAGCTGTGAAACCCCGAAAAAGAAAAAATCTTATATCCCTTTAACACCGCTTGCTGAGCTGACCTTGGAGACACTTTTTCCACTCTGTTTCATGTTGATTTCCCTCTTCATCCTTCATTTTATCTTTTCCCATTCTCCTCTCTCCCCAAAGTCTCACTCTTGCCTTATCTCGCCGTCCCCCCTCCACATCTGCCTGCGACCCTCCATTTCATCTCAATATTTGCTCCAGCAACTAGGAAACAGTCCTGGTGTGAGAGAGAGAGACGGTATGCCCGACACACTCTGTATCTTTAAATGAAAAGAAAAACGCGCATGACAAGCAAGCGATGATGTCTTGGAGGAGAGGGAGAAGCACTGGAAGGGTGAGTAACACTGAAGAATGAATACTGGATAAAAATCCTCAAAGAATTTATTCTTTGGGGAGGAAGTGAAACTAAATATAGAACCCAAAATGAAAGAAATGCTATCAAAACGAGTCGAATTATTGGTGCGTCGGGGAAGTTAACAAGGGGAAAGTCAGAGTGCACAAAAAACTGACCTTTCAGCATGAAACTTTTAATAACGGTATTCAGACAGCTCGTCATTAAGTTTGTAACTGAAGTCATTAGCTGACCTGTTCACTTATAACATCACCCTCTATCTTCAGCTATCTGCATGTTGGAGAGTCTACCATCTTTCCTCACTTGGCCCTTTGGCATTTTCTGACTGAAATGGAGATGAGTGCCACGCTTTCAAATCTAGTGAAGATGAAGATGAAGAAGACTGAAACACCATATTTGGGCTACTTTTCCTGTGAATAGGGCATTTTTTTCTTATTCTGATAACCTAATTCAGTGAATTTAACAGCGCAGATGAGTCATACATGTTCACGTCAATGCTAACTAAAGACTAAATTAGATAAAACCCAAAATGTTTTGCTGCAACGATCAGGTTTTCCCCACAAAGGTGAACATAAATCAGCACCTAAAAGAAAAAATAAATTATTCATACTTTCGGGTCTCATGTAGGGCGCAGTATTATTTTTAAAAAATAATTTTCTGACTCATACCTGACTTTTAACAGCCTCCCCCCCCCCCCTCCCTGCTTATTTCAAGTTTGGTCTCCAGCAAAGTTTTTCAGCTCCTCCAGGGGAGATCCGGAGGCGTTCCTGGGCCAGATGAGATATACTATCATTCCAGCGCAATCTGTGTGTTCCCCGATGCCTCCTACCAGCTAAATATGCCCAAAAACCCACAGCTTTTCTCTTCTCCTTTTACGAAAGAAGAGCAGCTTTTTACCCCACATATGAATTCCACGCCCTGTCTCTCAGGCCACTACCCAAAGCTCATGGCCAAAGGTAGGGTTAGAACATAAACCAACCAGTAAATCGAAAGCTGGGGCTTCCACCTCTGCCCCATCTTACTGATCTCATGCTCCACTTTACTGCCGCTCACAAAGAAAAGAACTAAAACCCCTTAACCTGAGGCAGCAATTTACTCTTAGCCTGAAGGAAGCAATCCATTGTTTCTGGCAGGGACCCTTGGCTTCAGACAAACTTTTCTGCACCATAAAGTCCAGTCAGAATCAACAGAAAAAGAATCAGTGACAATTCATAACCCCAACTGAGGCCAAAACCTGCTGGAAAGTTGCTTGCTTGAATATAGATCAGCTTTCACTCTGGTTATTTAAGGGCAAGACAGATATCCACACAAAACTCTCCTATGAACATGAACATAATCCTGAACTAAGACAGTTCACAAAACACAGGGAATGGTGAGGAAACATGTTTATAATGAACAATATGAACAACTTGAGGTGATAGGGACGAATAATACTTCTGCCTCCTCCTTTTCAAACAAATAATGGAATGATATTTTGTAATGATTGTGAAGGCACATGTTTGAAATGTTTGAAATAAAAATGAACTGATGTATAACATATTTAACTCAGCTAACTGAAGAGCATATGTACGGATTGCAACTGTAGAAAATTCCCTTAAAACAAGAAACGGTTCAAGTGTAAATATTCCCCATCAAGCTCCAGCTTGTGTTTACTTTGACCAATCAAAAATGTTTTATTTCAACTGTGTATTTTAACAGGGGCCGGCAGACAGAAGCTTCTCTGAAGCGAAAAAGCTTGTTTGCTGGATTACACTATCACTGCACTGTAGGGTACAATTGCCGCTTTAGTGAAGACGTTTCATTCATTTTCTTAGGCCGGTTACCAAAGAGCAGCACTGGAGTTTTCTATTCAAACCCTGGAACAAAAAAAGACTCTTTGCATCATGTTTCCTGTAAACCACTGGAATAGGGCTGATACAGCTGGGAAGAGGGGGGGATACTTGGTTGGTTTGGTGGACTTTTTACTGACAATTATAATTTTTTTCCCCATTAAAAATAATGAAAACTATACTTTGGAATTTATTTTCATCATTTTTACTCAAGGAAGGAAGAGCTTTGTAATCACAGTCAGCTGGTTCTTTGAAACATCAAACCACCGTCAAATTCATGGTCATCTCTTGCGATCCGCACTACCTCACGGTGGAAGTACAGCTGTATTCAAACAGTCCAACCTTTTTTCCGGACACTCGTGCAGCTTTTCATCCTCCCTTTATCTGTCCAATTTAATTAGAAGTCTTTCGTCGCTCCTTTATGCTTCACCTCTTTCATCTTCTGTCCAACACAGATCAATTCTTCATGGCACACTTTCCTGGTCCCTGCTGATGCTGTCGGGCTTTCTAAGAAGCACACAAAACTTTGCTCCCCCCAGCGCAAAGTTTAACATATCTGAAAAAAATATGAGAACTTAACAATCCACTGGTTGCCGAGCAGTTTTTAAGTCCAAGTGTACCTCTGGTGGAAAAAAATCAAATGGGAAAGGATCTTAAAGTTACCATGTTGCTGATGGCATATTGATAAATAACTCGTAGAACATATGGAGTACTTCTCCAGAGCAATTGCTCTATTCCTTTTGAATAGAAGTAGAGGATCAGCAGGAGGGTGAATGGGATGGGATAATCAGGAATACAAAGGGAGAGTCTGAAGGATGGTTACAGTGAGGCTAGGGGGGGGAAATGAATCAAAGAGACTTCGGTATGAATAAGAAATAGAAAAATGAGCTTGTAAGGGATTAATGGAGAGAGGAAAATTAAATTTAAAGCACCATGTGTATAATGTAAATGCGGCTTCCATACTGTTCACCCCCCCAAGTTGACTAAATCCATTTGTTAGATTTTTATTGTTAAATGTGATGTGAATCCATTTGACTCATGACCAGTGGAATCCCACAGGTGATTAACTAGTGTGAGCTCTCGCAGGTCAGAGTGAAATCATCTCTGTTTAACCCATTAGCCAGGTTATTAATCAGGGCACATTTATGGTATCTCTGCGGTCTTCATTACAGAACAGCAGGGTCTTACAACCCAGCCACAGGGGGAACGTGATATAATTGTGGTAATCCTCACATCCTCTCCATGAATTACTGTGATGTGATTTGATGCAATGTGATGTGAGGTGTCTTTTACATCATAAAAGACACCTCACATCCTGGCCACTCCCTGTTTGAACTGTTGCCCTCAGGCAGACGGTACAGGGCAATCAGTGCAAGGACTAATAGACTCAAACACAGCTGTTATCCAACTGCAATAACACATCTGAATACTACAAAAAAATGTCCATCACGCCACTCTTGTGTTAATCTATGCACGGTCTGAAGCATGTATGTGGGAATGTATGTGAATGTTTACTGTTACGTCTTATTAGTATTTTATCTATCTATTTTATTTATTGAATTTTATTGTTTTATTTATATTTTGATATTGCTAGGGATGATGCAATGATCGGGGACCATGCTTCATTTCGTTGTACCTGTGACAATGACAAAGTTTCTGATTCTGATTCTGATGAATAAAGATCAGTACTTGAAGCAACCATATGCATCTTGATTCAGTGTTTTCTCACCCTGTCTTTCAGGAATCAAGATGCATATGGTTGCTTCAAGTACTGATCTTTATTCATTTGACTGTGCTCGTAACCTGGCTCACAATTAAATGCTTTTATCCCTAGTGAGATTACATTATAAACAACCTACCCCGTTTCATTCGGCACCTGCAGCAAACCACGGATATCTATCCATCGATTGTCTTTATCTGTGTTCCAGGCGGTTGCTGCTTCAGCTGGAGAGAATGCTGCTAAGGCTTAACAGAGGTAGCAATAAGCCCAGCAAGCAGCAACTACCTGAGAGGGGAGAACTGGGAGTGTACTCTATGCGAGTGAGGGGAGCTGGCTGTTAGTCGTGCTGGATTTGAATCTGACAGCCAGCATCTTTAGATACTCCCATAAAAAAAAAGGAGAAGGAGGAGGAGGAGGAGGAGGTCTCCTGTTCTACCACAAATGGCCATGGCATAAGGTCCACCCATTATTGACACCAAGAGAAATGGAAAGACATGACAGAGCAACCCCGAGACCCCGTAGAGCCATTTACTCTTCTTCAGGATGCGACAACGGATGAGTCTAGAGTTTTTTCAGCCAGAGAGAAAAGCTCCGCTGCTCAGAGCAGAGGATGGAAACCTAATAACGTCTGAGTAAGACTAAGCCCTAATCCCCAATGACATTTCTGAGAGGAATTGTATTTGTAGTCCAACTGTAATGACAGGGAATAAAAGGGAAGATTTTGCTCCTGGTGAGGTCCAATTACAACCACAAGGACACACCAAGGAAGACTGAAAAAGAAACCCCACTAATGTTTGACATTGAACAACTTCAATGCAACCAATAACTAAAGCGCTGTCAAGATCGGCTGGTGAAATATTACTGATCCTTCAGATATATTTATATTTTTAAAAAACAGTTAGGCTCCTTTTAAATAGAAAAGTAGATGGATGATCCTAATTATAGATGAAATATGGACACACCACTGTACTCTATTGCCTCATAAATTACCACAGGGATAAATCAATGCCTCCATGACACTTTTTACTTGTTGATATGAGAGCAGCAGATCATTTACTTCATTTTAACTGTCATACTAGGATGCAACTTTCTTCGTATCATTTTCTGTTATGATAGATTTTAAGTCATCAGATACAAAATACAAGTAGCTGAAGTACACAAAATGTCATGGACGTTATTATATTTTATATACACTGTACAAGGATTTGTAAATGTACAGCAATATCTATCAGTATCGCTGCCTGAGCTCTGAAACTCATCTAAAAGGTCCAACTACATTTTTCTGATGTAGTTAGTAAGAAGAAAAATCACGTTTTTTCACCAGTTTTTAACATGCTTGTTATTAAAAGAGAAACTGGAGGCTACATGGGCACTAGTAATACCAAAAACCCATAATTACATCAATGATATCATTAATTTAAGAGGACCTAAAGTGATGTAACTTACTCTCACCGGTTGAAGCTGCAACCTCTGTCCTGAAACAATTAGAGGTAACCTGAAGTAGCAAACACTGCAATTCTGCCAACGGCCACGGGATCAATATCTGCACATGTTAAAATCTGCTATTTAATGATGATGAAATTGGCCTCTTCAAAGCATCTTCAGAGCCTTTAATAACAAGTTTCCCCATTTTTCTTTAAATTGCTTGTCCATTTGGATACTGTTTGAACTCAAAATTGGATAGACGGCAAAACAGATAGCCGGATCTCAAATTCAAGCCACTGAACTATAGTCTGGGACATTTTCTTGTGTTTGGTGCATTCTGGAGCATTTTTATTGGAATTATCTGGCAAGTATCACTAGTTGGGAAGTTAATGTGAAAGATTCAAAATAAAGATACTATAGCTATAGCCAGTCCCAGGGCCAACCCTGTGCAAGATGGAGTCAAATAACTAATGAACATGCTGCAGCACTCAAAGTATTTTTAGAGTCCATAGATGAATCTTGGGTTTTGTTTAAGGATAAATTGATTGCTTGTCTGTCTCAAAATGTTCTTCTGTATTATGGATCTGCTGAATGAGTGAGCGAGAAGGCTTATATGAAGAAAAATGAGGGAACAATGCAGCAAATGAATGAAACGAGCAACTTTTCGCTGAGACTGTAATGTCTGAAGAGTAATAACTCTCAGTCACGTTTGTCTGCACTTTTTGTGACAGTGAAAAGTTCTGTATCTAAGCACTGAGACATTTGATGAACACACACAGCTTGTATACATTAACACCGAGTGTGGACTAACAATTATTAGTAAATTACCAAGTTAGCTTGTAGTGAAAATGTGGGGAAAAAATATGAATTTCTTTTAAAACAGCACTGGATTTAAATCCAGACCCTAAAAACGCTGCTGGAAAATAAACCAAGTATATTTTTATCCTTCTTAAGACCTTAACTGGCCGTTTGTGAGCACAGAACCATCTGTGTTTTTCAAATATTGATCGATTAATTTCCAGAAGCCAGATATTTTTTCTTCTTCTGTATAGTTATGAAGACATTTGGACTGAAACCCCTCGTATATTAAGAGGAATTTGCTCCCAGAAGCTTCAACAAACAGTATCATCTTTGAACATATAACACTAAACACTGCTTCCGGTCTGTTCTTCTCTTCGCTCGTCCAGCTCCAAGTAACACTGCAGGAATTTCCTGACTGCACTACATCTTTCCACTCTCTACATACAGATTACTGCATCACATCTGTTTGAAGAACAAACAGGCATACACTCCAACCTGAAGCAGTAATTGCATCGTGATTTCTAAACCTCTGAATAAACCTGGAAATATGAACAAGTAATAATCATAATAAGCTTCTGTAAACACAGCCAAAACCTGCTTGCATTGCCAAACAAGCATTAGAAAGGCTGCGGTCACACTAAAGGATGCTGCATCTTTATTTGACGCACAAATGTTAAAAATATTTGGCAGAGCTAATCACTTGTTTTATTGTGAATGAACACAGGGCAGACTTTAATCAGAACTGAGGGAGGAAATAACTTTGATTGCTATTAAAGTGCTGTAAAAATATGAGGGGAAAGAAAGGGGAATTTTAATAATTACTCAAACTTGAATAATTTAACTGGAACACTGTATTTCTGAATAATGAGTACTGAACCCCTTGGGCCAACTAAATTATTTGTGGGACCCTGTGACCACTGGTGTTATTGCCAGTGTCCTTTTGATAAGAGGTGGAGGGGACAAAGAAAGTAGAGCTTCCTTTTTATCAGAAAACAACTGGGCACATAGCCTGAAAGAGTAAGAAAACGCTGGCAGCAGCAAGACAAGAAAATCTACTCTCCGGTGTTACAGTAACTGTTGTTTGAACGAACTTGGCTTTCTCTGTTTTGTGTTGCCATTTTCACAAATCACTGTCTGCACTAATTTAAAACAGTAAAATAAGCAACAAGTTGGTAGTTCTACCAGTCTTAGACTTACATAAATAAAAAAGGTGGTAAAAATCACATGTTTAATCAACATTACCTATCCCCTGTGTCAGTTGAAAATGTGTCAGAAGACAAGAGGAATATGGATGTCTTTTTTTCATTGCTGAAATATACTGATACCGAACACGTGCTTTTAACGTGAGGTATGACTTTAAACCATCAGATGTAGCTCGAGTCATTTTTTTTCAGCAGCAGAGGTTAAAAGTTTGTAGAAAAACCTTTGGAAAGTGCGTCAGAAGACAAAAAGAGAGATGACTCTAGCTGGCAGGCAACAGAAAAGAGGAAACACACGAAGGCTGAGTTTCCCGGAGCACGGGAGGACGTCTTTGCACAATTTTCACTTCTTTTCAGAATAAATTCGCACTGAACTGAACTTTAGATGCAACAGCATGTGTAAAATGGTACAAATGAACCTCTGACAGAATCAGTTAAACAGTAGAACAAATTCCTTTGTTCGTGGTGAAACACGATCCAGACCAAAACGCTGCAAAGAATCAAAATAGGTGGGGCTTGTCCTGAAATGACCTGCTTCGTGTTGAATTTTCACAGAGCAGCCCGCAGCAGCTTAACATTTGCTGTTTTGTTGGATACTTTTGTTTTTTTTCTCTTGCGCTGAGCCTTTTTCATATTGAAGATGTCAGTGGTTCTGCTCTTGTCCTCAGTGATTTTTCAAATGGTACTATTCTGTCGCATAAAGACAAAACTTGATGCACTCAAACTGATGTGAAAAAGACACGCAACTTATACAGCTTGCTTATTTCCTCATAAACCTCCCCTGACCTACTTTTTTTTAAAAATCTGTCTTTTCCCTACTCTTCATTTCACTCTACATAAACCTACCAAACACACTATAAACACTCAGGCAAAGCACCACATGTCAACTGTATACCGTATATATGTGTTAGAGTTCTCGTTGACCCATTTGTGGTACACATACATTAGCTACATGTATGATGTATTACTTGGTAAAGCATCAATACAAAACAACATGACAGTTTCAGCTTGTCTAATACATGCTGATGCCGTCCTTTGTGCACTATTTAAAGTAGCTTCTTTAAGAGACAAAAACTATCCGAAAAGCTTAAAGTGTGGGAATCTTTGACATCTTAACCGGTTTTCTGACATTATTTTATATACACATTGAGTCAAACTGTCAATGAAAATGTGCGAACTGCTGCAAGCAACTACAGTAGAAATGATAAATGAGCACTACGGATAATCTTAACCTGCAATACACCTCTCGGCCCAGCTTTCTTGTTAAAGAAAGTGGGGGAAAAACAGCTTTCTATTATGATACTAATGATGCACTTTGTAATCAGAGCTATTCAGGCTTAGGTTAGTGTAATTGGGGTATTGACTCACAGACCAGAGAGCCATGACAATAGCCTACTGCAGGGCTCTGACCTGATTAGACCAAACAGTAATTAGCTAATAACAATCTGATGAGAAAAAGTAGCACACATAAATAAACCCGCTGTAAGAAATGTAAAAAATCCAACCTCATCGGAAATTAAGGGGGCACATTGAATAAATAGGATTCCTTGTTGAGGCTTACAATGGAAGCATTTTTTATGTGATCGGTTCTGTTTGTTTGTTTGTTAGCACTTTAGCCTCCACAGTTTTCACGATGTCATTTTCAGCTTTTGGGTGTTGGCAGATATCGATGGTAGCTTGAGTTACTTTTATTTTCTGAAAATTGGGTCGAGGTCACACCAAATGTGACAATCAGTAAAAACTTTACATTACCCACAGTTTTTATGGATCTTCTTTAAACTTAGCAACAAATACCAGGTCGCAGATATGTCTGTCATATACCAGGTCATGCAGGACATGACTGGACTTTGACCTTCTTTCTTAGCTCTCAAGGTCAAAACAAGTTTCAACAAACCATGTCAAGTAACATATCATATAATAGGGCATGAAGAGAGCTGTGCAATACATGTTCCAACATAATACGTAAACATAATTCTTTAAATACGACACTATACGACAATGACGGACTGAATTAACATGACTTAATGTCTCACAGCTTACAGAAGCCTAAGATTTCAGCCAATTCTGCTCCAATCATATGGGTAAAGATAGCAAAGTACACATTTTTATTATATGCTTCAAGGTCATAGGTTAAAGGTTAGGGTAACACAGATTAGGAAAAGGCTTTACTTTAGTTTCCATCTCCAAACTTTAAAGCAATTTATTAGTAATTTGGGGACATAAGCACTTTCTTTGCGTCAGTGCTTTAAAGCATTATTTTTCAATACAACATTATATAACACAAACCCATTAATACACTACACTAGATTTCTATATTAATTGTTGGGAATTTCCATATTTCCAATGCCAACATCAGCATAAAACATCAAAGTTTTAGTGTTGCCCTTCCCCCTTTTTTTGGACCTTCAGAAGGTTTGTGAATCCATCTCAATTCAGATCACAAATCAGGTTGAATTCATCTTTAAGGATTCTTACTGTACAGTTATGTGCAGTGGGACTCTGGTCCTAAGTTTGTTCTTTAAGACGGCATTTTTCCTTTTCTTTCTTTTTTTTAATCTAACCTGATCTCCTCACTTTAACCTTAATCTCGTACTGGTTGAGCCTTTAGGGGGTGTTGGTGTAATTGCTGTCTAAGAGAATGCATTTAAAGCCCCTTAACCCCAGCATGAGAGGAGACCTGGGCTTTGAACCAGTATCTGAAGGCTTCATCTAAAGTTGTGTATATTTAGAGTGGCTGCCTTTGTCTTGTAAAATTCATGCTGCAGCCTGGAGCGAAGCAGTCAGATCTTTCTCTTGATCTCTTAACATTTTTGCCTTGTTGTTGTTGAGAAGCCATTTGGGGATTGTCATGCTTCCGATTTTACTGCTGGAGCTTTTAAACGGGGGCCTCGTCATTAATGCCCTCATATTTACGACACAACAAACAAATCAATGATTTTTTTGGTTATACAGTGCAGCTGTTAACTTCCTTCTTAATTTCATTTCATTTTATTGTGTATACAAAATCAATATCTTGTAATATGGTGAAGCGTTTCTGCAAGGCATCCTCGCAGACTTAATTTCACATTTCATCATTTCCTTTATTACTCTTACAAACATACCTCAAATCAATGAGGTCATTACAAAGCTTATCTGGAAAGAAAAGATAACTTCATTTTCTCCAGCCAAGATTGAATATTTCTGGTCCTGTGTGCAAAAATGATAAAGATGAAGGAAATTGTCAGTTTGAATGCAACTAGCCAGAAGCGTGAAAAGGATGTCGGTGGTAAAAAAAAAAATGCGGAGGTGTGGAAAGGAGGAGCTGAGGAGAATCTCCTGACACGGATGAGGCCGTGTGAAATTTGTAAATCCTTGATTAGGAGGGATTGTCTCTTCCTCTAAGAGGAGATTAAAGAGGAATGTTTTCTAAAAAATGATGCATAAAGTATGAGAATTTGAAACAACGGGGAGACTTCATGAAAACAGAAGTAAACTTTGTTAAATTGGTGTTTCCACAATTCGGGCAGGTATTAGGTAGAACGCCAGCTTGAGGAAATAAGTCCAGCAGCAGGGGATGGGATGTGGCTGGAGCTGGAACAGCAGGGCATCCAAGGGCTGATCTCTACATCTTAAAAATTCAGTACTACTCCTCACCTAAATTCAGGTCCAGCAGAATCGAGATGACTTAACTCAACTCGAAAGAATATTAAGAACTCACTCACTTCAGGGCATATGAATTTTCAACAGGAATTCAAATTTTCTATTTTGCTGATTTCCGTACGGTGTTGCAATGGTTAGCGCGTTCAGCTCACAGCAAGAAGATCCTGGATTTGAACCCACCGGCCGGCTGGGGCCTTTGTGTGTAGATTTTCCACATTCTCCCTGTTCTCTGTTGTTAAACCTGCTTAAGTCCAAAAAATGTATGTCAAGAAAACTGGTTATTCAAAATTGACTGCAGTTGTGAGTGTGTGTGTGTGTGTTAGCTCTGGATGCTGTCCAGGTTGCATCAACTGAATGACAGCTGGGCTAGGCTGGCTGGAATATGCATTCTGTACTATATTAAGAAATTAAAAGGAAAACAAATGAGTAAATACGAAATAAAATAAATCACTCTGCATCCAAACGTACTCACAACTGCTACTTGGTGGAGCTAATCTATTTAATATCACCATCAACTGGAAAACCAGACTGAAGACGCAGACTGAAGAGTTTAAACTGTTCACTTCATGGAGATTAGTTAACATTTCACTGCCTGCTTGATTGAGTATCCAAATTAAAGCAGATGGTCTGATGGATTTTCATGGAGCTCGCAATTATGTTGTTGAATTTTTATGTATTTATTTATTTTTTCAAATCTATTACTGGAGAGTCTATAATATGCTGTTCTATTGTAGCCTGGTGTGGGATTTTTATGATGCTACAGAAACAGCTGAGAGGACACAGCGAGCTCATAAGAGGAGAACAGTGGCTGATGGCTGATGTAAGAACTGTGTCGAGCTTTAATTCAATAAGCATAGGCAGTTTTAAAGCATGAAATCTTTAAGAATGATCACTTTCCGTTGCCTCTGACGCCAGATAAGCTTAGCAGGCGATTTTAACTCGGTGGCAGCTGCTGTCTTCTTCCAGATCTCATGTCTTTTGTTTTTGTGTGTGTGTCTTTTAGGTTTGCTGGTTGGCTGGATTTGGGGCTAATCAAGAAACCAGAGGCAGCTGGCTTCTCTAGATCGATAAAGCCCACCTCTCCCTGGTATTCTGGTGAATCCTTCATCTCTGAGACCGTTTTCTCTTCTCTTTGAGTTTTTGCATTTCTGTATAGTTTTACTTGAGTTCATTTGTTAGCCTTGATTTTTGTCGCTTTTGTCAAGAAACACAGAGAATGCATTTCATACGAGCTCTAGCACAATGCTTTCCAAGAATCCCTTTGCCAAAAATGTTGAGCATTTATCAGAAAAATTAAAGCCTTCTGATTTTTTTGTAGGAGAAGATGAACCTGGTAAAAAAAATTGTATTAAATAGTTATACAAAATTCCTGAAAATAAGTCCAAAGCTGATATTGTCAGTATTGTGACATCAGAAATTATGGTTACCGTGCAGATTGCACACAGTACTGTCAGATGTCCTGAAAACCCCAGACCATTTGATGCTTTACCTGAGTCTCTAATTTGCATAATCCCTGCCTGAAGAGTGAGGGCGATAAGCTTTAGGTTGAGGTTGTCAGCTTGTGGCAGTCAGCAGTTTTGTCCCAGAGGCATGCTGGTCTTGTTCTGTGGACAAACATAAAAGCCTAGACAGGACCGATAATGGTTTAACAGGTCTGCCGGGGGACAGCCTTTGCACGCACACTCAATGTGGGAAAAAAAAGAGACAGTAAAACAGCCGTGCCAATCTCAGCCAAATAAAAAGTTAAGATGGGCTGCCTAGTTTCAGAGTGCTGACCTGTTAGTCTGGGAGAATTGAAGCTTATCGGCTCTGCTCTCAGCATTTTACCAACAAAAACAACTCCCTTTGACTTGAAGCAAACTGCAAACTTTTAAGGAGATGAGATCGCAACACTTAATAACCCCAAGCTGATTGGTGAGGTCAGAAGCAGGCCAGATTCTTAATAAGACAATTTTTTTTTATGTCTCTGATTTTCTTCTGCTGTTCCTCTGCCTGTTCAAATGTGATGATAGGCAGGGGGATTGCATTCTGGTCTTAAAATGACTTCCACCAGCTTATCCGCACTGGTCCATCCAGGTGTAGCAGCCCCTGACCTCTGCTTTCAACCGAGTGCTGCGCTTCCAACTGAGGCAGCCAGTAATAAAGTAAACAGAGTACAGAGACTCTCATGCATACCAGTGCACACCATCAGTGTCCAAAGAACACCCACACTTGGAAGCTGGTACAAATACCACAACAAACAAGCAAACGCTAAATAATTTTGTGCACTTGTACGCTTGTGAATTCTGTCTCACGTGTTAATTTTCAGAACAAAGAAGAAGCCCGTTAAAAAAGCAGTCATATACTAATCACAGGGAAAACATTTCTTGCAGCAGATAGGTGAGTAAACTTTATTTCCATCCTTTTTTGTCAAACTTCATCAGAGATACTCGATTCTGTTCTAAATCTCTGCGCTCAGCTGCCTCAGCCACATCATTGGCAGGCCCATAAAAGCCAGGACAGTCGAAATGATAAATATATGACAACTTACAATGAAGTGGATCAAATTGAAGAGCTCAGCGGTACTGTCTTAGGATGGCCTCTTTACAATAAGTCAGTTTTTCAAATTTCTGTCCATCCAGAGTTGCCCCTGTCAGCTGTAATTGGGCTGTTATTGTGATGTGGAAATACCTAGGAGCAACAACAGCTCACCCATGAAGTGCTATGCCACATAAGCTCACAGTCAGAGATTGCTGTGTCCTGAAGCACACAGTGTGTAAAAATAATTTTGTCCTTGGTGGCAACACTTACTACCAACTTTCAAACTGCCTCAAGAAGCAACATCAGCACAAAAAACTGCACCTTGGGAGATTCATGACATGGGTTTCCATGACTGTGTGGCAGCCAGATCACCACCCATCATTTCCTGCACTGCCACTGCACTCTGAAGCGCTGGGAGCATATTTTCTGAAGCTCAGTCAGGCTTCAGAATCTAATGGAGGAATTTGGGGTTAGTGGACGCCAGGAGATAAATCCTTAATGCCACAGCAAACTGGAATATTTTAGACAGCAGGGTGCACTCCACCTTTTGGTAATCTGTTGAGTTTCCTATCAGAATACGATCAAGCCACCAGAGATGATCAAAACTGCCCATAAAAGCAGAAATCAGAGCTGCTTTCAATTTGATCTTCCCTTCGAAGTGATGTCTTTAAGCATTGATGCAGCATCTCCGGTGAGACTCCTATTTTTTTTCCCCCGCTTCCGGCCACATGCACTTGTGCTTCAACAAAAGTCAAAATATTAACCTGTTTACTTGTTTTTCATTTTAGGAGAATTCAATTCAATTCAATTTTATTTATACAGCAC
Source organism: Neolamprologus brichardi (assembly GCF_056152115.1). Lineage (NCBI taxonomy): Eukaryota > Metazoa > Chordata > Actinopteri > Cichliformes > Cichlidae > Neolamprologus > Neolamprologus brichardi. The sequence goes on from NC_142107.1 coordinate 19,449,652, forward strand.
CAAATCACAACAACAGTCGCCCCAAGGCGCTTTATATTGTAAGGTAGACTCTACAATAATACATAGAGAGAAAAAACCCAACAATCATATGACCCCCTGTGAGCAAGCACTTTGGCGACAGTGGGAAGAAAAAACTCCCTTTTAACAGGAAGAAACCTCCAACAGAACCAGGCTCAGGGCGGGGCGGGGCCATCTGCTGCGACCGGTTGGGGTGAGAGAAGGAAGACAGGATGAAAGACATGCTGTGGAAGAGAGCCAGAGATTAACAAGTGTGATTCAGTGCAGAGAGGTCTGTTAACACATGTTGAGTGAGGAAGGTGACTGAAAAGGAAAAACTCAATGCATCATGGGAATCTTCCAGCAGTCTACACCTATTGCAGCATAACTAAGGGAGGATTCAGGGTCACCTGATCCAGCCCTAACTATATGCTGAAATATGAAAGTTTTAAGACTAATCTTAAAAGTAGAGATAGTGTCTGTCTCTTGAATCCAAACTGGAAGCTGGTTTCATAGAAGAGGGGCCTGAAAACTGAAGGCTCTGCCTCCCATACTACTTTTAAATAGAGAAGATGAAGGGGAGGTGGTGAATGATGACTGCGTTAATGTGGCCAAAAACCTGTGTTTTCAACACACTGCGTGTTCACACACAATAGCACTTTTGCTTTGAATTCTCACTTGGTGACACTTCAGGATGTTACAGCTGAGCCCCTGTTGACATTCTGATCCTGTAGGGCGTTAAAGTACACTGTGGACTCTTCTACTGAAAAAAAAAACCTTTCTGGCACTTGAATAATAGATGGAGGTGCAGCTCTTATTACCAGAAATGATTCTTGACATGACATTTTGGTCAGTTTCATATAAGTTGACATCTGCTCTCTACTTCAGTTTGAGGCATCCAGGGAAACTCGCAGATGCACAAGTCCAAGGGTCCAAAGCCACACTTAACGCAGTCCAGAGATGCACAAGGAGATTACTATGAAGGGGAGATTACAGGAACTTTAATTATCTTTGTTGTTGTTGTTGTTGTTTTTTAAAATGATATCCCATATGTGTTTTGTGTCAATACCACTGGCCTCACCTCCATCCACAACTTTTGGAGAAAAAAAAACTGCACCAATGAACCATGAGCCCAGCCACATCACCCAACATTACTACTGCAAAAACACGTGAAGGAAAAGAAATAGGAATAAGTTTCAGCTGACAAAGAACAAAACAAAGGGCATGAGACAGGCTGGTCTATTTCATATGCAAGAGGAGGATTTTTTTTGACACGGTGTCTCCACCTAACATGTTATTTATCTGACGCAGCTAGTCAAGTTTGTGCACGAATACACATACAGACTGCATAAATGTCCCTGGAGATTGTTGGTTGCCATGCAGCTTCGCGGATGCGCATCATTTCGTACTGTAAACACACAGCTCGTCATTGCACGAAGCACAGAAGGCCTTTGATGTTTCTGCTGCCGCACTGCTCAATGTGACCTCAATTCACATTCTTCATTGTAATTGAGGGGAATAGTGTAGCGCTCATTATCCCTCCGCCTTCCCCTGTCAATCCAAAACTACACAAGCGTAAAAGTACAAGCAAAGCGAGTATATGTATCATCACCTGCACGCACACACACACACACACAAATCACGTACTGCGTCCACACACACACGTGCACGCACAGGGAGTAAGAAGAAAGTTGAGATTCACCCAAGAGTCTTCAGAATAAGCCCATGGCTCAGCGTCTAGCCGGGAGTTATTTTATTTTATTTGTCATTCTGTTTTCTTCACATCAAAAGCTTTCAATTGGATGACAAGTAGTGTCAAGGCAGTTCCATCTTGGTCGCCTCTCAAGTCTTTCAGTCAAAGGACGTCTCTCTCACTCATTGCCCCCTTTTCCTTCTTTACTTTGCATTATACACCACACTCTGAGACTGTGACAGCTGCAAAATAAAAAGTGGGGAAAAAAAATCACTGCGTCTCACAGATTGGTACCTGCAGTGCTCATGATAAGGTGAAGTGGACTGTGATTTATTTCATATTTGCAGTTGTCATCGTTGTCATTGACATGCACATTGTTCTCTCCCCTCACTTGGTTCAGTACACCAAAAAGTCACGGTAAAGCAGATGCACACTGCACTAGGGTGTGTTCTCCGCCCACTGATGGATTGACTGATCATTATAACAAACATCTGCTTTGATCTAGTTGAATAAAAAAAAAAAAAAGAAAATAAGAAATATTGTAGAAAATATTGTACTGCAGGGTATGAATAAATGAAACGTCAAGAAAACAGTGAGAGGAAATGAAGTCAGACTGAGTGAAGAGGACAGTGGGAGGGGAAAAGAAGGCAAGAGCAAAGCAGCTCAAGGAGTCAGTGAGGGGAGAAATGATAATGATGAGCCCTGAGACCGCCGACTATTTTAAGACTCCTTAAAAGTGAAACAGCAGCTTCGGGAAATTTATAGATAGTGCTCAGGCTGAACAGTACCGTTTCCATTATTGATCATTATGCGGGCTGTTTTCTTAATTAAAAGATTAACTGTTGATCCTCTAAAATGTCCCAAAGGTAAAAGTTACTTCAGATTTTGTTTATTTTCTCCAAACAGCACATTTCACATTTTTTATGTAGAGATAAAATTGCAGTAGTTACCTTTAAGTTGTAGAACAAATAATGCGGCGACAGGTTGCACCAGTTTGCTGGATAGGTCTCTTACCACAATTTGGAAAGGGAGTGATGGTCTCTCATTGGCTACCAGAGCTTTAGCTAGACCAGTGGTTCCTAAACTTCTTTTGCTAGGCCCCCCTTTGGTTTACAAGAAAAATCTTCGCCCCAACCTACACGGGTATTTTTAAAAACGCAGCTGTTTCTATGCGTTTGGACCTTTCGTCCACACGTAAACGGCGTTTCAAATCACCGAAAACTGAGATTTTTGAAAACTGCGATTTTTGAAAACTCTGTTTTTGCGTTTACGTGTGGACGAGGAATACAGAGTTTGTCGCACAAAGTCAAAGGTACGCGCCTTTTTTCACGGCACACTGTACGCCACATTATTGTTTACATCAGATGAATTTCTACAATCACGGATAGAGACAAAATACTGTTACTCCTAATCTTACTATCTGCAGTTTTTACACGCTTACATATACACACACGCAGTTACTGTCCCTCCATTTAGAAAGGCAGAGGCGTCACGGTGGAATTATTTTACGTGTAGTTGGTTTTTTTTCCTGTGTAATAATCAACATTGCTTTCAATACATTGTTCAAAAAATGCCTCTCTGTGCAAAATGGGTTGAAAAACATAAACAACTGTGGGATGCTGTTAGTCTGTGATTTGGACAGGGGGAACAAATTACGGCAGGATCAGCCTGATGTTATTTGTATCCCACTTTAACTTTACTGTATAAAGAGCTAACATCTCTAAAATGTCAGGAGTAGTTAGTCATTACAACAAGTGTTTGTGAACTAAAAATCAAGAATGTGGGATACTGTTTGTCCGTGATTTGGAGAGCCCAGCGCCTGCTCCTGATGCATGGAAAACCAATTCTGCAGGGGAGACCTATCTTGGCACTTGTGCCGGTGAAGCCAAAGGGAAGATATGCTTCATCATATTTTCTGGTCTTTGGCTTGGAAGGAAGTTGGTTTGGAAACATATTTGGCGATGCTTCATCTCCTGCTAGCAGTGTCCAAGCATTTTTTTTTTTTCATTCCCCCCGCAATGGCTCTGCACCAGCAGGCGGGCCCCACACTTTGGGAACCTCTGAGCTAAACTAATGTTGTATATAAAAGATGAATTTAGCCAAAATGCATTAAATGGTTTATGGACTACCAGTCTAAAGCCTTGGGTTCAGCATTTTAAACCACAGTCAATGCAGCCACAGTCCTGGCTCACAGGCTGTGTTCCAAAGGTGTTGGACACTTTGCTGGATCCTGCTGCAACAGACTGGTTTTATACACTGGGATCCGTCTTGTTAAGAGTGAAGAACCTCCCAACAAATGATTGCCATGAAGTTGCAGGACACTAGTAAATACATTTTTACTGTGCAGTGCAACTTTAAAAGTTGATTCAACTGGACCTCTAGCATTAGAATCGCCAAAGATCAACTGGATTCACATGCAATGACATGTAATTATCCTTTTGGGACTATTTTGTTTTCAGCTATCTAGATCTGCCCGTACAGCACAATCCAACCATTTAAAAATATAAATATCAACACAGGTGCAAATATCAATACTGCATATGCATCTCTGCTTTGTCATCTCATGCAGGCAAGCTCTTCACATTGAAAATCTTTGGCCTCATTCCTCCTGTGGACGTCACACTTTATATAATGCGTTCTGACAAGAGCGTCACACCCCCTGAATTTGCAATACACCACAAAAAAGGCACATCAAGTTCCCAATGTATGCACAGAGAGGCACACGTTCCCACCACTAGCGGATGAGGCAATCAGCGTTCGGGCCCACCTGGGAAGCGTGAGTGACAACCCTCTAAGAATGATGAACAGGATGTGAAACAAAATCTTCAAAAAGCCTGATCTGTTCCAGATCCTTCACCAAGAAAACCCCACAGCTGTTGCAGTGTTTTTAAGCTTCACACCGAGGCTCAGGGTTATACATAATTTGCAGCAAAATGTTTAAGTGGCATTGTTTGGATGAGATGTCTGGGTACATGTTGGTTAAAGTCAAGAAAAAAGAAAAGGTGATGTGACTTTGCTTGCTCACGTCTCTCTGAGTGTGCTCCTGACAAAGCGTGGAACAACTGTAAGTCACAGTGAGGCAAGAAAAATGAAAAAGGCTGTGAAGTCAGGGAGGAGGAGGCCCTTTACCCCGTCTGCCTCCTTTTATCTTTAAGATGTTACTTTAAAGAAAGAAGCCGTCTTTGTTACTTCTTCTGCTATCGAGGTGCAGAGAAAAGACAAGAAGCTGATGAACCTGATTCTAAACCAGACAAAGGAGAAATGGTCTGTATGTCTAGACCAGTGGTTCCCAAACTTTTTTTGCTGGGCCCCCCTTGTTTTACAAGAAAAATGTTCGCGCCCCCCCTCGCGCGCGCGCACGCACGCATGCACGAACACATCCTCCAAAGGCAGAGGCGTCACGGTGTAATTATTTTACATGTAGTTGTTTTTTTTTCCTGTGTAATAATATTCAACATTGCTATCAATACATTTTTCAAAAAATCCCTCTGCAAAATGGGTTCAAAAACATAAACAACTGTTGGATGCTGTTTGTCCGTGATTTGAACCGGGGGAACAAATTGTGGCAGGATCAGCCTGATATTATTTGTATCCCACTGTAACTTTACTGTATAAAGAGCTAGCATCTCCAAAATGTCAGGAGTAGTTAGTCATTACAACAAGTGTTTGTGAACTACAAATCAAGAATGTGGGATACTGTTTGTCCGTGATTTAAACAGCCCAGCGCTGCTCCCGACGAAGGGAAAACCAATCCTGCAGGGAGACCTACCTCGGCACTTGTGCAGGTAAAACCAAAGGGAAGATATGCTTCACCATATTTTCTAGTCTTTGGCTTAGAATGAAGTTGGTTTGGAAACATATTTAGCTATGCTTCATCTCCTGCTTTGCGTTTGTGTGGGCGCCCGTGCTAGCAGTGTCCAAGCTTTGGTTTTTTTTGGGGTTTTTTTTCCCTTTTCATGCCGCGCCCCCCCTGCAATGGCTCTGCGCCCCCCCTAGGGGGCGGGCCCCACACTTTGGGAACGTCTGGTCTAGACTAAGTAGCTCATCACAATAAAACAACAGCAATCTTTAGATGTCAGCATTATGCAGCTTCAGTTGCAAGTAGCCATCAGGCATCTGAGTCATCCATCTGCCATCTCTTCTACAGAACTGTACAACAAAAGAGTAATTACTAATTATTATCCCTGTACATGTTTTGCCTTGAATGTAGTCATTTTATTTTAATTTAACTACATCATAATAATAAATATAGAAAATCTAATGGTGCTACATGTGTTGTAAATTTAGATTTCACATCAGAAACAACTTTGTAAACAATGTCTCCAGGTAGGTTTCCATGGCAGCAGCTGATTGACATCTGCGAGCCAGTGTTGGCATGCATCATGCTGTTAACTTCTATTGTGTAGTATGAACTAGAGAGCTGAAGAGCAGTTATACTGTAACCTGCCAATAATAATACACGTTTAGTGTGCATGAATTAACAGGCCAAAAACTATATTTTATATATTTATATTACATTTTAGTGAGCTGTGTGAGCTGCCTGATTATTACCTTTATAATATTTAATATTTGTAATCATGGTATATTACTGTTATCAAAGTTATTCCCTGGAATCAATGAAACCCACATGTGACGCCATATGAGAAGAAGTCACCATCCAAAGGGAGATCCCAAAGGGGCTTAAAGGAAAATTCGCCCTGTGCTCCTTAAAGCTTTGGATGTTGTGGACTGTCCTGGTTATGCACATCAGCCCTGCACTGTATGAAAGTCTGGGGCAGTACCTCTGAATTGGCAGAGTGTGCACAATATTTTAAAGATGAATGAGATGTTTTTCAGCTTCAGGGTGCTCACACTCCTCAGCCTCCCTGGTAATGGAGAATACTGGAGAGAAAAGTTCACAAATTAGTCCAACCCTGAATTCAGGAGGAACAATTCAGTTCTTGTCCTGGTCAAGGATATTCCCTGGTGCAGGGGAGTCTGCCAAACTTGGCTAATTCTCTTTTCTAGACTTTAAGGTACTCGAATATCTTTCTGAACAGTCAAATACCTTGTGTGGCATTTCAGGTCCTGTTATAGTCCATTTTGGTAACTACACAAAGGATGCAAGAGCTTGGTCTGCACTGTCAGCAACAAGTCTGACTCTTCCATAGTGAGTTTTGGACTCCACGGAGGCCATAGTTCTCAATTGGAAAAAGGGTGGAGAGCCCACTCTGGATGTGAATGAGTTTAATATCTCAGGATCTTGTTCATTATTTGTGTAGTAGGAGCAGCATCTCAACTGATGTGGATACTAACAGTGTGTTGTGGTGAAGACAGAGTCAAGGATCATTCCTGTTATTACCTATAGCTATACTGAGAGTGATGATATAACCTCTTTAAAAAAAAAGTAATTTGTGCTCTCTTGGAGATGCGCGAGGGTGACGAGCTCAGTCATTTGGAATGAGCTCAGAGTAGAAACACCACACCTTCATATGAGAAGGACATCTGACTAGGTAGTCTTCTGAATGCCTCCTAGGGGAAGTGCTTTGGGCATGTCCAACCAGCAGGAGACCCAAGACAGACCCAGGTTAGATTGCAATGATTATGTCTCTCGGCTGGCTTGGGAACACATTGGTGTTCTGCCAGAGGAACTAGAGCGAGCGTTGGGGGAATGGGAGGTCTGGGCATTTTGGCTTAGACAGCTGGCCCGTAACACAGACTCCGATAACAGATGGATGGATGGACGGCTCTAAAGAAAACTCACTAAACAGAAAAGATGAAACGTGTATATGTTTTTAGGGATAACTAATATGCTAGAGTTTAAGTCACTAGGGAAATTAATTTGAGGGCTGAACATGCAGATAATTCACCATACAAACTTACAAAAGAATAATATACAACAGTGCATCTGAGCAAAGCATCAAATCTACATTTCTGCTTTTTAGTAATACCTCTAAAATACAGAAAGGAACTAAACAAATTTATGCGATACGTTTTGATTTTTCGCCTTGCGTGGAGACATTTACACAAGCTTGTGAAAGCAGGTTTTATGATGAGATCAGAAATCTCTGAAATGAAGGGAATTAGTGAATTAAACCTAGAAATGTAAATCTAACGACACCAAAGGGAATGCAACTGCTTTAATCTCTCATAAAAAAACAGCAGCAACCTCTTAAATTAAACATCCAGGTGCAAAAAAAAAAAAAGAAACTCCTGTTAAAAAACAGCTCCTGCAGCTTTTTGAGGCTGTTCTGCAAAACACTGATAAATCAACAATATGGCATCGTAAGTAACAAAATTATCAGCAACAGCTTCTTATTTACTGGTGGTCTTACTTACAGCCCGTGTGTGAGCAGCACATTCTCAGTAAACATTTACAGCTACTTGAGGACTGTAGTCTACCAGCGGTAACCTACATGATGTTTATGTATTTAATGTATTTACTTTCAACTTCACGATGTCCGTCTCTGTTGCCTCTGTTGGTGTAGCTCAGGTCAAGCTGAGTAAGATCTGTGCGCTAGTGCCAGAAATAGCAGGAAGTGGTTTTGTAACGCAGAGAACAAGATGAGCAGATATATTTGAATCATGACGGTGCAAGGTCTGGACTGTGGCCTGAGAAAGCTGCCAGCAATCCTGAAGGGAAGCCTCTGGAGACGAGGATAGGCTGTCAGGCCAGGCTGCTACAGACACACACCATGGCCCTGTCTGCCTGCCACATCGGAGCTCAGTGCCTTCGGAGGATATCGCAGACAGCAGAACTCGTCTCTAACTGAAAACAACTGATTAGCCTTTTTAAAAAATTATTTTCTTTTGGTTGCGTCTAAAGTTCCAAGTCGACCTAGATAAAAGACACGTAAACAGATATGCACGCCTCATATCTGGAATTAACTGACAGCTGATTCAAGTCTTGAGAGAAGGAATGGTGGATATCCCGCCACAGGGGAAATCATATTGGGAAGATTTCTGCAATGGGCATGCTATGAGTGTTGAACTATAACACACAGCCAATTTTACTTCCAGCCAAATCCAGCAGCTGTGGACACCAGAACGATGCCACACTGTGAGTTCAGGTACACTAATGACCACCCCAAACAGTTTTCTTCTTCTCCAATTCACTCTGCAACTAAATTTTTTCATATTTTGTACTGAGGTTTTTCCTTCACATTAACCTATTTCTTACATTTTTTGCACTTCTGCAACTGCAGTACTACTAATTACAACAACTATATTATTACAAAATTAATAATCTCAAGTAATATCAGATATGCCACGAGAAGCACAGCAAAAGCTTTTGGTTTTTAAAGCACAATATATTATGACTCATATAAAAAAATGAATGGACGAGGATATTAGAGAGGGCAAATGCAGTATGATTTTCAAATGATTCAGAGGCTTGGAAAATGTGAAGGTCTGCCTCAATGGCTCTGCGTTTGCACTGGAAAAGAGTACTATAGGCCCAGCTGTGATGGAGACAAAAGGTCAGGGCTATGCAGGTCAGAGCTGGATGGCTCGTCAGGTTAGAAAGGAGCACAGTGGCAAAACAGTCATTTTGTAGCAGCATTTTATGCAGTACATGTAGTAACTTCTGCAGTTTTATCTGTATTGAAAAAGGTATTTGGGTTGAATGAGTTCATAATACACATGATTTAATATGACTGCACCGTGAGGTCTTGGGGGTTCTCCAGATAATCCGTGGAAATCCGGAAATAATAAACAAGACTGACAGCCAGAACAGAAATATCATTCTCGATTTGAAGCAGCCGAATAAAAATAACAGCGGCATAAAAGTGATAAAAAGCTCTGAAGTTTTCAAAATGAGCTTTAGATATATGAAAAGAAGTTCTCTGGCTCCGAGATAAGGTGGAAAACTTCTAAAGCCACTTAAGTTCTTAAAGCCAGAGAGAATGCATCAGCCATATTGCATTTCACCTTGTCTTTCGGGATCGGCACTGAAAGAAGGTTTTTTATTTATTATTTATTTATTTTTACCTTTGTTGGATTCATTCTTTTTAAATAATGTTTTCTTGAACATTGAACATTCTTGAACAGTGTTTAGTTTGGTTAATATCCATCCTTACTAATATGCTGTTGGATTATTTTCACACAAAAAAATGAGCCCAGAACCTAGACATGCTCCTTGAACCTAACTAACTCACCCCTCGCAGGTGTACACCACATAACTATGACAGTTTGGTTTGTGATTAGGGAACTTTTTTTTAGTTTTGTTCTAATCTATCTGGTCTTTTTTAATCTCTCTACACTATCAACTGCACAAGAAAGGAAATCATTGGAAAGCCATGGGTGAATTCTATAATGCCAAATATGGAAGCTGTCCGAGTTGCTTCTATAAGAACTCAACTAGACATGATCCATCTAGATTTCAACCCTCACCAGTCATAATATGTCTGATTAGCTGCAAGATCCCAAAATGCACACTCACACTCTAATGTGGAATTGGCCATGTTTGTGTCCCCTAGTTTTCTCGTCTTTAGAGTATCCAGGATTTTTCAGAACTTCTAGATCAGTCTCTATTTTGCATCTTGATCATGGAATAACCTTCAGAGCACACTAATGCTGAATGCTTCAATCTCCCTGGGAGATTTCAGAGCTCTCAGAAAGGCTTCTGTAACGGAGTAGAAGTGCTATTCATAAGCTTGACTTTGCATTTATAGTATTTTGACTTTATTTTATTTTATTTTGTCCCATGAAAAACAAATGTTAATCTCAAAGGACTTCCTGGTTAAATAAAGGTTAAACAAAATGTATTAACAAAAGGATGAAAGCAGTTATGAGGAAAGTTATGGAGATGAGTAAAGAAGAGAAAAGGTTTTGCTTTCTGTTAGCTGACAAATTTATAAAAACATTTGTTTTGTTATATAAATCTGTTGCACCTGCTTTTGTTGGTAAGGTAAAACATGTTTGGTGAAAGTGGGAGTGCTCCAACTCATTTTCATACAGTTGTTTAAGTATTGAAGATCCTTTACGTTACTACAGTCTGGGTGAAATTGTGGCGTTTAATACTTTCTTTTATTATGAAAATTAAATAAAACAATTGAGAAAAATCCATATCAGGGGGTCACAGTGAAAAATCATAATCAGCCAATAAAATTGCATTTCAGTGCATTTTGTATTTTATTAGATTTCACTTGAACTGTTTGTTTGTTTTTACATATATAGGGTCAAATTATAAGAAGTAAAAAGCACTTCTTGACGGGAAACTTTAGGAAGTTTTCGTTCCTGTTAAAAGAAAAGAGTCTTCGTTTTAACAGGAAAAACCTTTGGCAGGGCCAGGGTCACAGAGGGGAAGCCTAGGGGGGTGAGGAGAAAGAAAAAAAGAACAAATGCCAAGAGAAAAGGCAAAGAGAGCATAATAGCTACATGTGATTTCCCATTTGTGCTCTGACAGTGTTACATACGATATGAAAATGCCTAAAAATATATATATATGTAGAAGGAAGCTGGGATAGGCATTAATATTTCCTCAGTGAATTAATGTAGCTTGTTGTTTGAGTGGCCTGCGCCTGACATTCAAATCATCAGATGCAAGTCATGACCATTATTGGTAAACAAGGGCAGAAGCCAATAATTCTGACAGATATCTGTCTGTAGGGCGTGTTTACAAGAAAATCTGCAGATTAGCATGCGTAATACGAAAATGTGTCATGCTCTGCGTGCTCACAGTATGGGCTCACACTCCATACTGTTGTTTATTAGCTTGCAAAGCTGGACATGATATGCACTAAATAACCATTGGACCCCAGGCAAGGTCCTAAAGATAGAACCACACTGGTGCATGCATAACAGTTACAGTGTGAAGGTGCAGTCTATTGTTTTACTTCTCTGCAAACAAGCCCATGATATTCTGATCATGTACTGCTGAATGTTCAAAACAAAAAATCGCATATTTATGTAAGGACCCTTAGGGGTTCTTATTTGTGTTTCTCAGCAAATTGCCAGTTATGATAGCGAGAGCATGATATTATAATACTTCAAATAGATGATTATAAAATTCAGCTACAACTGCTAGTCAACAAATGCTGTGCTCTGTGGGTAAGGATATATTTAATCCCCATGAGATTTATGCATCTTATTAATGTGCTTTTAAATAAGATTTACAGTCTCTGTGGTGCTCAGGCCAATCTTAATGTTTGGCTAATTAGAAGTTTGATTTTGGGAATGGCAGGTGGTTGAATAAGAAATCTGCTGCTGGGTGACTCGTCACCTCCCAGAATGGCATACCGAGAATGGATCATAAAGAGGAAATGTAATAGCTGCTATTTCCCCGGCTGAATAAAGCGAGTTATCCGGGCCATTCAGCTTCGCACTGCTTCCTCGTAGCTAAGATGCAGGAAAGGCCTGCTGAACAGATGAGTTAAGGCTGTGCATCTGGAAAATTGGACATAACTTACAGCAGTAATCAACATGGAGGTGGAGGTCGTTTCCTGTGATGAACATCTCAACACATGCCACAGAGTCCGCGCGAGTTTCATGTGTCTTGTTAACGAGGCTGAAGAGACAAGCAGGCAGACTTTCAACAAGAGTTAGGGAGATGGATTTTCCAGCTCGTCTACATTAATGGATATAAAAGAATAATAAAAATCATTACCCTCCTACCCATGCCACCACTGAGAATGAATGCAGCAGGTTCAGATACACAACACAGATCATTTTTAATACTTTCAATTTCTTCTTCTGTCTGGAGCGCTTGGATTACATATTTGCTAGAGTAAACATTGAAATCGTGCAGTGAAACAACATGTGTCTGCAGGTGAAGGCATTCGATGATGACATTAGAGTGAACGACTCATTACACATATCAAAGCAGGATAAATGTGTTCATGCCGCCATGGCTGCATCAGCTGGCCCGTGTGTCGCTCACACTACAGCAGCGCATTAATAATATTACAATCTCATTTTCAAACTGATTTAATTTAACACTAGTTAATCTGCATTTGCATAAAGGCCAGCTCTTTCATACCTATGAGGTAAGGTCAGGTAAGGTCAGTAATAGTATGATGTGATTAAGAAGAGAAGCAAGTAGTAGAAAAAGACGAATCACAGCTAAGATGACAATGACAAGTAGAAATAACCAAGATCCCAATATAGCATATCATCAGTGCATTTTAGAGGAAAGGTTGTGTTTACTTTATTTACTATACATCACAGTTGTGACAAAAAAACCCCAATCCTTTTTCAAAACTCTGTCATCCATCACTATTACAGCAAATTGACAACTTTGGGAAAATATATTTGCTTATGGTAAATACTAATATGTAGCAGAGTTTTGAAATAGTTACAAATGTTTATGCATTAAAGCAGCAGTCCCCAACGTTTTTTGCGCCACAGACCGGTTTATGCCCGACAATATTTTCATGGACCGGCCTTTAAGGTGTCGCGGATAAATACAACAAAATAAAACTATTATCAGTACCAAAAAAAAGAAAATTTATTCATAACACACGTGAAAAGACCCAGGAAAACGATAAAAATGATAACAAAATAACGCTGAAAACCGATAAAAACCCTGAAAACTATACATTTCACACCTGAGCCTCAACTCTCGCGGCCCGGTACCAAACGACTTACGGACCGGTACCGGTCCGAGGCCCGGGGGTTGGGGACCGCTGCATTAAAGGATATCGTCCATGTCAACAGCTCCATGTGAATGAGATTAATTTGGCCTTTTGTCTGAAGCTGCTGGTGTCACAAAGAGAATATATGGTGGTTTTGAGCCCTAGGGCCTTGATGATGCTACAATGTGAAATCTAAAAACTAGCAGAGCTGTTTTGGCAACTTGTTTCTACTTGCTGATTAGTTTCCTTTTTGCTTTTCATTATTTAGGTCTCAGTCACACAGGTCTAGAGAGCAGTCAGTGACCTCTGGCAAACATCAGTCACACTGTGTATTTCCTGACTTATTGGTGAGTTGTTGTTGGGGGCTTCTGGCTTTGTTTGGGTGAAACAGGTCATAAATTGGGTGCTGCACCAAACATTTGACTGCACTGGTTGCTATCATAATGTTGTAGTCCCATTTAGTTTATATGGAAGATGCTAAATTGTCTGCACACAAATTGCCGAGTAGTGAAACTGCAATAAAAACCAGAAAACGCTGTGGCTTACTGCTGCTCCCAGCATGTTTGAATTGATCTCATTTTGCATCATTCACAGTTTCACTACCCCTTGCTGAAAACTTTGTGAACACATGTCTGCAATATTTGCAGAAATGTTGGTGTCTGCCACCAACTGGTCAAGGAATACACAGTTTTTTCCCTAGCAATTGGTGGTTGCCACCTGGTTGCTACCTGGTTGCTGACCTCAAAGTGTCTTTATGAGTGTGAGTGAGGTCTTCACTCACTGCTCGGTCTAATTCAAGCGCATAAGTTGCCTAGAAAAGGTCCTAAATCAGTATCCCAAACCATCACATCAATATATGATTAACAAGTGAGGCGTCACAGCAGATGCTAAATGGCTCCTCATGCATATCAGTCAAACAGCAGTGGTTTTGACAGAATGGCAGAATTAAAATCGAGGAAATGAAGACTGGCTGGTGCATAATCAAACCTTTGTCTTGGTTCTCTTTCAATTTACTGGAGATGCCTCTTTATATATTATAAAACAAATGATATTAATATTACAGGGTATCAGTATTATTATTTCATGTTTTATTTCATTTTAATACATAACTCACTACATAATTGGCTTACTAAAGTCCAATGACTGAGTTCATGACCTCTGAAAACCATTAGTGCTGCAAAGGAGTCAAAATTCATTTTGGCTTGAGGCAAAAATCCATCTGCACTATATGTACTGATAAAATGTAATTCTTCCAGACAAGTAAATCCCACATTACTATTTCTTTAGGGTCATGAGTGGCACTGATGATCATAATAGGAAATAAAGAGGTGATGAATCTTCTGCAGCCCTTAATCATTACACAGCATCCAGAGAATGTGGAGTATGATATTCTTTCACATATGCAAAAGTTTTCCTTTTCCATTTCCTCAAGAGTCAAATTCATCGAAGGTGAATTATTTACCACAGCACACTTTCAGACACATCACAAAGAATACCTAATAAATGGGCTAGGTCCTGAGGCAGTTATACACTGCTCAACCAGTGTAAGTTATAAAAAGGAGAGATCCTTGTCAACAACCAAGAATCTGTAAATATTTTAATGACTAAATGAATAAGGAAAAAATATTGAACAATTTAATTTATCACCCTAATTGACTAATGAAATCTAAAATATTGAAATATGCCAACACACTGTGGACTTAAGCTTAAAACAGAAAATGGAACGGGATGACTGAATAAGTTGAACTTTTACTGACACCAAAAAAAGTTGGGTAATATAATTCAGTTCAAGAACCAAGAAGGTGGGAAAGCAAAGACAAAATACAAGAAGCAATCTTGTGGAGCACTTGGGGCTGTGAAAACGTAGCTACAGTCACAACACCATAGAAAAAAATTAGAACAAAGTCATTAGACATTTCATAAAAATAAAATACGTCCACAAATGACTCCGTTTATGCTCAGCCATTGTGGTAAGTGTGCACGCCAAGGGGCTGCGACACCTTTATACAGCCATATTTCGCTTATGACTATGAAAGGCGGAAGAGGAAGTAGTTCCTTCCAAGTTAGATAATCCGAATAATATAGTTTCTTTCCACTGTGTTCCTGTTAATGATAAACTACAAATTTACCCCAAATTACTAAAATATTGATTTTTTTAAATTTTTTTAATAAATTTTATTTTCAGTCACAGCAGCATGTTAATAACAAAACATTGAACATAAAGTAGTTTGCTGTTCAGTATTTACAATACCCCAAAAGATAACAGAAATAGAAAAGGAAAACAAACAAACAAACCAAAGAAACCCCTACAAAACAACAAAAAACAAACAAACAACAACAAACAAATATAAAAATAAAATGTATAAGGGACATTCAGTGTACAGTTAACTATGATAGTGATATAGAGATATGGCATCTGGTCATGATAAGGTGGTCATTTTAAACGTTTCCATGTACATCAGGAATGGCTGCCATGCCTTAAGAAATTTGGTGGTTGAACCTGCCAGTGTATATCTCATCTTTTCTAAATGTAAAAACCTCATGAGCTCTGCAAGCCACTGTTCATGTGTGGGAGGAACTTCCTGCTTCCATCTTAAAAGTATAAGGCGCCTTGCGATAAGTGAAGCAAAGGCAATAGAATTCGAATAGTATTTTGGCAAAGTGATGTCTTGAGGTATCACCCCAAAGATAGCCGTTAGAGCAGAGGGATCATATTTAACGTTATACATCTCTGACAGAGTGTTAAATATAGACACCCAATAGTTAAAAAATATTGATATTTTAATATGTAAATTGATTCTAGAACATGAATGACTGGTATCAGAGGAATCGATAGTTCAATATCAATCCGCACATCACTAGTATTTCAGACTTACCTTCGCTTTTTTAGATGTCGATTTGTTTGACATATTTAGTCTGATTTATTATAGTCAGTCTCAGAACAAGCAGCGCAAAATGATTCATTATTATTAATTATCAACACTTATTATATTTGACTGTAAAGAGTCAATTTCTCAATATATATTAAAGTGAAGGTATACATACATAACAAGTGAGCATGGTGAAGTAAGTATTAAAACCTTTGTGGTTCCAAATGTAATTTCTTTTTACTTGAATGACACGATTTGGGTGATAATGACAAAGATAAAACCCAACAGATCCCCAACATCAATAACATCCAGTACGGACTCATGCGGCTCGGGTGCAGATCTCCCTAGGTGCCTTTGGATGATGAACCTACATTTCATCTACTTTCAGACCTAAATAACATTATGTAGTGAAAGCCTGGGTAATTTCCCCAGAGGAATGTCACCGTGAACATAACAAGCAGGTTGTATGTACAAATCATCTGTGGAAATCTGTTGAGGGCTATCAGAAGAAGTTTGTCAGTGTCCTGACCCAAAATGATTTGGTGTAAATGCATTGACATACATCATGGCTATATGCGCCATGCTGGTAAGTCACCTGCTTTTTTATGTGCCAGATTTACGACACTGCATTCAGTAGTTGCGTAGCATACTGACAAATTGTGCAGTCACCCTTTAATTTTGTTCTTGACTCTCAGAAGCTGTCAACAACTGTCATCGAATGAAGCAACACAGGAAGAACTTACCTTGAGCAAAATATAGTCTGACAGATAACATTATTATATTTGTTTATGTTAGGTTTATACAGCAAACGAGCCATCAGGGAGCTTCAAGTTTAGACATGGATATCTTTAATATCTGATCATCAAGCTGACTTTTTCTTCTTTGCTCAACTTGCACACATTCCAGTACACGAGGTAAGCTAAGGTGATAGGCTAGTGATGCAGTATTGAAGTAGAGCGACGTTTATAAAAAAAAAAAAAGGCAGATTATACAACAACTTCAGTTACCTTAACCAAACCTAATCCACATCTTTACTTGCCACAGAAAGATGCCATCCTTTTTCTTGTATTGAGAAAAAAGGCCAGTATTAATCATCCAAAATAAATGTTATTCTCAGAGACAGTGGGCAGCATCCAGCCATCCACCCACACACCTCTGTATCTTCTTTATCTTCTGCATCTTCCCACAAACACACAAGTTGGATCTGCTCATCTGCGACACAGGAGGGAGAACGGTCTGACAGCAGAGTATATTTGATCACTCTGCACGACCCGTCCTGCAAGGCACGAGTGAGGGACAGTGGTTCAGCACTGTCCCACATTACCATCTCCACAGGTCTGCTGGGAGGTCTAAAAGATGGGCTGCCCCAGAGCTCCGCAGTCATGATAGGAAGACTGGAGGGGGGATACTGTAATGTTTAGACACGACTGACAAAATACCACCTGTCATACAGTCACAGCTGAGTAACATGCGGACCATTAGTGATGCTAACACCTGCTGACAGAAAGATGGAAACAGAGGTGATATTCGAGCAAGAAAATCAAAACACGGAATAAAACCAAAGAGTGCAAATGTTTCATAAGCCAGTTTTAACAGATACAAACAGTGGTGCTGCCTCACTACCGTTAAGGAAAGAAGGGATTCACATGCTTTTTCTGACTTTTAGGAAAACATAGCAGATGACACCTTGAACCAGAGTGCCTGCTTTGAGCCTGTCATTAAGGATAGGAGGGGAAGCAATTAGGAGCTGCCATATCGTTATGACATCCCCTTTAATTGTTCTCTAATGTAACGTATTTTTCATCTGCTTCATTACCTACTTGAAGTAAAAGGCGTTTAGACTTGGCTAATTATTGGGAAGAAAACAAGTCGAACACAGACCATGTCACTAGAGGTACAATGAAACTAAATATGTAATTTGTCAGCAGCTGATGGTTTTACGCAATACTGATTAGTGCTGATTAGTGAGTGTTGCACGAGTTGTCCAGCAGAAAAGTTTTCTTGCAGAACTATAGTTGTGAATCGGCATGTGTAAAATAGGACAAAACACTTTGCAATAAAGGTCTGCCGCCAAACTGAAAGGTTAAAGAGTGGTTACAAATAAAATACAGTGTCTCCAAATGGAGCTAGAGCTTACGCAACCAACAAGAGCCCCTGAACGCTGAAGCCAAGGGTTCAGATTTTATTAATTAATCCCTCCATGCCTCTCATGCCAAAAATTGAAAACTGGAAATCATTAAAAAGTTGGCTTGATAAATAAATACACTCAAACACTCAAAACTTTTCCCTACTTTTTGGTGTTAAACGCCAGAGACGAAAGATGAGACCATTATTAAAACATCACACGCAAAGTCTTTCATTAAATTATCTTTTTGTTACATTGTCTGACAGTATCAGATCTCACTGCACAAAATGTAATCAGTGTAAAATGCAATCACGACCACAGCAAATGATGGAACGTCAACGCTGCTTTCAGCTGTCATCTGTTAAGGGAGCTGTGAAATCAAGCCAATGGTGTATTCGCTCTATGTTTTAGCACCTGAAAAAGAAGGTTTTCACAGACTATGGAAAATTAAGTACATCTCATGATTTAATAGCTTCTAAAAGCAAGTGGGCAGGGATAGCTCAGTAGGTAGAGTGGTTGCCCCATGATCGGAAGGTCGGGGGTTCGACTCCACTGAACAGCTACCCTGAGGTACCCCTGAGCAAGGTACCGTCCCTACACACTGCTCCCCAGGCGCTGCATTGGTGGCTGCCCACTGCTTCACTGGGTGAATGGGTTAAATGCAGAGGAGTAATTTCCCTATGGGGACTAACGCATACACATTTACTTACACATTTAGCATGTTTAACAGCAGTAACTTAATGTCATACAGAAAATGTAGGAATCTGGACCAACTCTTCTTTGCAGCGTTGCTTCAGTTCATTAAAGTCTGCATGCATTTGCACTAGGGCTGGGCCATATCATACCATTCACGGTAATACCGGTATAATGTTGGGCAACGATAAGAAAATGAAATATCGCGATAGAATATGGGTAAAACACGCATGCCTTTGTTTTCATACGCACATGGCGGAAAAAGCATAGCAGAGAATGAGAAGGGCGAAAACGGATCGTTGAATGAAACGGATGAACCAGAATTGGTTTGTAAAAATGCTGCAACTTCAGCGGTTCACTGGTTATCCGTCAGATACACAACAAAGCACTATTTTTGGTAGCTAGCATGCTAGCGGGCCGTCGTTATTACCGTGTTTTTTGGAAAATACGGCACACTTAAAATCAATCCTTTGATTTTTCTGAAAATCGACAGTGCCCCTTATACCCTTGTGTGCCTTATGTATGAATTCTGGTTGTGTTTACTGACCTCGAAACGATTTTATGTTGTACACAGCGCTCGAAAATCTGTCAAATGTTTTAGTACGACTTTGCTACGCTACGAAGCCGCACCGCTTGATAGATTGTCGGAGCATTACGGCTATCGTAGGCAGGCGCCTCGCGGAGTGATACGTACTGTGCTTCAACATAATATTACCGTATTGTGTGTGTATAACCTCTTTTTAAGTTTTGTGGATATTATACATGGTTATTCTGAGGATATGTTGGCCAATTTCCACTGGAAATGCCTTTTGGTTAAACTGCCAGCAAGGAATTTGCACTGTTAAATTTTTATAGAACTTTAATGCACATAAAATAATAATAATAATCTAGGTCTGGACCTTGAATGGGTCATTGCAACACCTTGACTGTTTTCTTTTTCAGTCATTCTCTTGTAGATTCGATTATTGTCCTGCTGAAGGACTCACTGGCCAGGGCTGAGTCAATGACTTCAAGGCGTCTGGTCCTGTGGCTGCACAGCAACCACAAACCATCCCACGTTCACTATTACAGAAGGTACGAGGTCTGTGCTGTGATTTTGTCCAAACATGGTGCTGCGCATTATAGCCAAACATTCCCACTTTGAATTTGAGAGTGCATTGTTTCTTTTTTACGACTGACTACATTAAAAAAATGTGTATTCTTATTTGTGATTAATGGAATCACTAGCTACGTTGATAGAAAGGAATATAACACATTGCAACTGGCACACGGCTGATAAGCAGCATGATATTTTGAGAAAATGAATGCTCTCAGGAGGAGGGCACTCATACCACAAAAAACCTGAGGCGCATAACTCGCCACGACACTGCACCTTTCCAGAGGCAGCATCACAGACTACAGCAAAATGCAGTGGGCAAAACATGAATCAGATGAGATTTCTATACTGCCAGCTGCCAGGTTAACATATCAGGGACAGATATTCATTTTGTATGCTTTACTTTGAAAATGATTTTTTTTTCTCCTGGTCATCCATTTGATAAGAATAATCCAGGACAGAATTTGATGAGTCCAAGGCCCTCCCTCTAGGACTCCCATTTATCTCAGCACGGCCATGCAGCCTGCCTGACTCTTCAGCTCTCTTTTTGTGCATTTGGTTAAAGTTTTTATAAAGCTGTCATCATCAGTATGGACAGCCCCAGCATGTCCCCTTTCCAAGAAGGTCCCCTATGGGCACCTGTCCTTCAGAAGGACAGCTGGGTCTCTGTTTAACAGTGCTGTCAGGACCTGCATTCTTCCGGCAAATCACAAAGCCTTGAGGGAAGTGAGGAGATGATGGGGATGAAACACTGAAATCCTGAGTGAAAGAAGTAGATAGTGGTGCACATCATTATGGTATAGGGAACAAGGCAATTTAGAGATTAGTAATCATTGCAGGGTTTACACCCGTCTTTGAAAATTCTCAATAAAGCTGAATTTGGCAGTTTTTTATTTTATGAATCTTTGTAAACAATCATACTATTATACATGTGTGCACTACTGTAATACATTTTTATTCATTCATTTATTGTATTTCATTAACATCACTTTACTTTGTTTATTGTGTTCTTGCAAACAATAAAATTAGACATGTTTAGTGTAATCTTATATGCAGCATCTATACAACGCAGTCTATATGTTGCAAGCATATTTGATAAAACTACATCAACAAAAAAACATTAAGAATTTGAGAGAAAAGTACAGTTTTGTACAGGAGTGTTTTGACATGCTTCAGAAACCACTGCAGTGATTTGCATTTAATTTGGTTAGGGATGTTCTGTAAGCCTGGGTACCACTTTGCTCGATGCACTAAGCTCATCTTATTTTACTAACTAGTCCATCGTGGCTGCTCAGCTCAGGCAGTTCACATGTTAACTTGTCAGACTCTCTTTGAACAAAGTTACTTTGAGAGCTACCTGTCAGAGGGTGAAAGAAGATCAAAGGATGCATTTAAATTTTAAATTTCAGGTTTTTATGCAGTTGTGTCCATCAGCCTGAGTTGTCTGTGTGCCCAAGTTATCAACGTTTCTGGCAAAACCTGTACTGTGCTTTGGGTCTGCTGCTGCTGCTCATTGTTTAATGTGTTTCAAAAACTGATTGCCTAAACTACTTCTAATGGAAACAGAACTATATTAATTCTCAGTCATGCAGCACAGAAATCTGGGTTATCCATATGTGGTACAAAGGTTTTTTTATGCTCTTCCCGTCTGTATGTGTACAGTATCTGCAAAAGTATGACATTGTGTAAATGTTATATATATGATAATGAGGTCAGTGTATACAAACCTAATTCCTAAGAGGCTAAACCGGAGACTTCAGATTGCTCTCCACACTCTACTTACTTCTATGAGGTATTGTTAATATGGACATCCAGACAGACAGCTCTGGTTGTGAGCATAGCAGTCCCACCCATCTCCTTCTCAAACCTGTTTGTGGATGGAGGGTAGCCTTAAAGGGACAGGAGCTAAAGCAGCTAGTTTTAGACAGTAGCGAATCGCTGTGCCAAAGCCAAGTGGAAGACACACAAGGAAGGATTTTGAATTGTTTATTATGGAAAGCAACTGTAGCAAAGTCCAAGAAAAGAAAATGAACTATGTCACCTTTACCTTAACTGTTCTGTAACGTTGTGAGTTATTTTACCAACATGGAAAATGACTTCTTTCATATATTTATATCAGAGCATAGCAATACCAAAAAGGGCTTATGTGTTACCACCTTCCTGCGTTTATTCAGTGAGCACAAACTAATTATATTCTTTTATTAGTTTCCAACATTTAGAGACAAACTCATTTTGCATTCAATATCAAGAGCCCCAAATACTGCACTGATACAATACTCTTTTTGTATAGTCCTCTAATTGTAATGACAGATGTCCTTATAGCGCGACATATCTACACTATTATGGCTCAGTTTCTTGCTCTGGTGATATAAGATTCACTGTATGTAAAGTTTAAAGATGACGGTAATGTCCAGAACCTAAACAATGTAGGAAATAATGAATACTGTTTGGCTTTTAAATGTGCATGTAGGCTTATACTGTAGGCTTTATTTGCGGTGAGCCAGCATAGACAGACTCGTAAGTAATGGTGTCGCTGACTGTACTGTGTATGTGTCTGCAAAAGTATGACAGCGAGTGAAAACTAGAAAAACACTTTGATCTTGCTGGGTCTGACACCGATCTCTGCCAGTCTAGCAAGCGTTCCCTGCCTTATTTTGGTATTGCTCCACAGCTTTTACTTGTATACTTGTTTGTTTTTCTCCTCCGCTGTACTCTTCTATATTTACACAGCCTGCATAAATGTGGCTAAGAAACACGGGTAAAGAGGGGGGGTCACAGCTTAGGATCTAATTTATTTAGCCTGTTTTACTTTTATCATTTATAATGAGAAAATGCAGATTTATCCTTTTTGAGAAAGAATATGTGAAGTCACTTTTTTCATTTATTTTCTTTGAAATACATGCTATTTTCAGGCCATTTCTTTGTTGTCTCCCACACGTGTCCTGACCCATACGAATACTCCTTGCCGCAGTGGGGATGTGCTAATAGTAGTCCATAATTCCCTTTATCCATGAAAGATAGCCCATAGGGGTTTGAGTAATGAGTCAGTGCCACCTGTGCCCATGGTGCCACGGGAATGTGGACTATAATGCTGATGAGCTTCTGAGGGCCAGTGTGACACTCTGCTCCTCCATTCCCCCTCTTCATATGTCCATCTATCTTGGAAATGCTTCTTGCTAAAGCTTTGTATGTCTCCCATTTCACATATTTGGAAGAAGCGCTTTGCCTGCGCACTGTAAAGAAACATTTATGTGAAGGAGAGTCATGGGTCTCGTTCAGTGAGGAGGGCAGTGTGGGAGAACACTGAAAGCACTGCAGAGCTAATGTGGGCTTTCTAATATAGTCTCAGTCTGGTTTGGGAACACGCTATTTGTGAGGAAGAAACAAAAAAAAACACTAATTGCTGTGCTAAGGGAGGTGCAATTCGCTTTCACAGACTTTGTGAGCAGCTTTGTCAGCAGTGAGAGGTGACTGTGAATGTGTAGAAGACATATTCTATATGAATTATAGACATTTTTTACAACCCAGACCCCATTTCTGCACTTATTTGTGAAATTGTCCTTACAATTTACTGGTTGGATTGATTTTGTTGGTGACATGGAGGGGTAATTAACCTCTGAAGTTCTAATTAATCTAAGAACCTCTAGTAGCAAAGTCTTTTATTTTCGTACAGCGTGTAAATCCTACGAAAAAACCAAAAGCAGTGCTGAACAGTTCCCGCTAACTTTCTGTATAACCAATGCCTAATATAACTTGCACCTCTTTTTGCCATAGAGCTTTCATGCCTATGCCTAAAAACTATTTAAAATCATATCAGTGAGTCACACTCTTGCTCTAGGTGACATGTTCCTTCGTCACAAAGAACACAAACACTGCAGTTTATTTTGAGTCCCTCTCTCATAGATATTGTTGCTAAAAAGAAACTTACCCAATGTGCATTTTCACTCTTATTTCCCACTGCAGTCATTTCTATTTGGAAGCTTAACTTGGTTCTCCTGCCAAGTGTTGCAAAAGTCTTAAGACACCGCTCATTTCTTTATATATTGCTTTGAACTACCCAGACTTTGTCGTTTTTTAAAGTAGTTTTTAAGCTTTCTGAAGATCTTTAAAAGTTTTTCTTTGGACATCAGATGAATGAGGGCTCCCCCCCTTTCTTTGTTAAGTCACTTAACACTGAATAATTGAAGCATAAAAAAGGCATAAAAGTCAAAGGATGAACCAGCGTTGATACAGGGTACAATTTTAAATCGGAACCTGACACAAGGGGAAATTTCCTTGATACAAGAATCAATTTTAAACCCCGATACGTGACGTGATCATTCAGTTTAATCCACTTACTGCCATCATCAGAAACAAGGGGAAAAGGCTTAGGTTTTCCTAAATTACACAAAACTTTAATGAAAATCATCTGTGACAGGTATTATAATTGATCAATCCAAATTTTGATTTCCTTGGGCATTTTTTTTATTCAACGTGTCATCAACATGTAAAGAGGAGGACTGTAAAGAGGTACAACCCTGAATGTCTTCAGCCAGCTATAAAACATAGTGGAGGTTCTGTCATGGATCGGAGCTGCATTTCAAACAGTGGCACTGGAAAGCTGGAAAAGCTGGGAATCTTTTCTTGAAGCCTCCTTAAAGGAATTAGAGGAAAGCTTACCTAAGAAAGTTCAGGCTGCATTGAATAACAGTGGTAAAAAAAATGGCTACAACCAGGTGATTTCAGACACAGCATTGAAAAGAATCATATGAAGGGTTGTCCAAGAGTCAAGGACAGCTTGTGGAGAGCTGCAGAAAAACCTGAATCAGCAGGTACAAAGAAAATAATAACTAATGCCCTCCACACAGCATATCATCATATGTCTTTAAAGATATCTTCAAACTTCAATCAAAATTTCACACAGTCTGGAATCATCATGATATACTGTGACATTAATTTTTTTCCCCTTCATGCACTTTGAAATTGAAGATATTTCTGTATTCAGGTCTTCAGAGCAGATCCTGGCTTTTATCCAACGTCACAGAAAATGATCAGTTTTTGAATTTTTTTTTTTCCATGAAAATACACTGAAGCCAATTTACTTGAGTCTTTGGGTCGTTGTTCTGCTGCATCACCCAACTTCTGCTAAGCGTCGGCTGGCAGAGAGCCTCTGTGATATTATCCGGTAAGATATGCGGATAAACCTGGAAATAATTTTCCTTTCCGTGATGGCATGGTGCCCAGGTCCAGAGGCAGCACTTACAAATCACAACGCTCGCCACGCAATACTTCACCTCTGAGATGATGTTTTCCCATCAGTACTGTCACAACCTGGTTATGGGTATGACAAAATCACCAAAGAGCTCGTCTCTGTTGTTATGCCATCAGTTCTGCGTTGTATAAACTCAACAAAATCATTTCACGCCAGGGTTGTAAACTTCAACAAGGTGCTCCCAGTTTGCCTAACAATGATAAAATGTGAGGCTGAGTCATTCAACAGGACAAAAGAAGGACTACTTTTAGAGTGACAGAAGAAGAAGAGAATCAAGGTGTAAGAATGACTCAAGGTTAAGGTTGTGACCTAGACCTGAAATGCTCTTGCAAGACCTCAAGAGGGCTGTTATTAAGTGATTGCCCTGCAAACGTCATTGAACATAAGCAACACTGTAAAAAATGAGTGGTGCAAACTCCCTCCACAACATTGTGAGAGACTGAAAACAAGTTTAAGTTGGTGCTGATGAAGGTGCTTCTCCAAACTAATGAAGTACTAATGAAGTACTGCTGAACACTTTACACCAGCCATGCTTGATAACTTTTCTTCTGAAGGTTTTAAAATTAATTTCCCTGGTTGATGAATTAAAGGGGCTGACGGCATGAACCAGAGTGGTGGTTTCACAAGCTACCGAATAGATTTTCACATGAACACAGAGTCCTATGTAAATTTTCTTTTTGTATAAATGGAATATAAATAATTTATGGTATATAGATTTTTTTTCTTCATAGCTGTAGTTATAATAATATTTAAAGAACTGACATATTTCAAGACACATCTTTTTAAAAGTAGGAAACCTTCGAAAATATTTCCTTACTTTAACTTGCCACTGTAGTTTAAATCAATCTATGTTATCTGATATCTACATATTGTCTTTTTTTAATTTCTCTGAAAAAATAGTTTCGCCATCAAAATCAATAACGATTAAGATTTCTTAATGACTGCAACTCTGTATGATGGTTGAAACATAGCAAAACTTTAAATAGTGAATAACAGAAACGAATACAACCTGAAGGCACACGGAGGGGAAAAGGAAAACACTTCTTTCTTCAGTGAACAGAAAAATAATTATTTCATTCCCATTTAATTTAATTAAAATATATTTATATAGCACCAATTCAGACATAATTTATCTCAGGGCCTCACTGTGAGGCTGAGAAAGCACAATAGCATTGAAAGAAAGCATGAGTTAGTGTAGAGGGAGAGGAACGTATCTGAATAGTCTCAGCTGGATTTCACACGTTTCTTTT
Source organism: Neolamprologus brichardi (assembly GCF_056152115.1). NCBI lineage: Eukaryota > Metazoa > Chordata > Actinopteri > Cichliformes > Cichlidae > Neolamprologus > Neolamprologus brichardi. Next base: position 19,476,179 of record NC_142107.1, read on the forward strand.
CGCTCTATTATTTCTGTTACAAGGGTTGACATATGGCAATTTGTTCTTAATTAAGCCGAGTGGAATATTTAATTTGCCACCTACGGTATACGGTAGATATAAGCAATGGGTAATACTGAAATATTTACATATCTGTATGCAACATATGGGTGAGACTGTAAAGGTAATTTAAAATGTGCTGCCAAGTTAACGGGATGAATTGCTGTAAATAGCTCCTTTTGTGAGTGTATTCTCGTCTGAAAGAGAGGCACAAACATCTGAGAGATATGTTAAATTATTGACAGAAGTTGAGAATCTCAGACAGGTTTCTCTTTGATATTACTAAGGTTAAATCTGGCACATTGCTGTGTTCTTTGTCTCTTGATGCCTACTCCCTTTCTTAGCTTTTTACCCATTTCCCTCTGACTTACAAAACAACCTCCTCTCCTCTCTGCCTCCCCCAAAACAAAATGGACCCAAGGGACGCGATATCAAAGGCTCACAGAAAACCCAAAACGATAAAGCAGACAGGGAGTCACACGCAGACTCATTTAGCTGACTACAGTCTGGTATTTCTAGGCTGAACATAGAAAATGTGCTATTTTTTCAAGCTACTAAAAAGGAGGTGAGAGTCCAAAATTGAACTACTGACATACTGAGGTAGTTATAAAATATGGATTAAGCCAGACATCAATAGTATCAGGTTCAACTGACAGGTCAGAAACATAAGAAATGAAGTCTATATGGGAAATGTGGACATGCGCAAGGAAGTGTACGCAGGGGTGTGAGTGAGGGAACGCAGCTTTGAGTGCTGGCTAAAGGCGCATCAGTAGAACCAGCTTTCATCAAAGATGCACAGCCTTAAAACAGACTGTCAGGAGAGTAGACTGGTATCCTTCGTTGATTCTTCCTTCAAAGCATAATCTTGTGAGATTCAAGTGAGAACAAACATCTACTTGCCCTTTTAAGTCTGTTTACATTTGCCTGTGCTGTGGTCCTTCGTTCTCAAACCTGATTTACACAGGTGTCCTCAGAGAAGCCTGGTCTACAGCAACATTTGCAGGCTGTAGGAATTTTCAGACACACACACATCTGAGAGTCTGAGAGTCATCCGAAAAACAACCTCATACTGTTCACTACAGATCATCTAGGCTGAAGCAGCTTGGGAGTAACTGAACAAAGGTACAAGTAATGGAAATTTGAAGAAGAAAACTAGCAGTGTGCAAAGGAACCGCTAGTTGTTTGTCAGATATCACCAGAAACCATAAGAAGTCCATCAGCAGGCGCATTTCCTGGATGGAATAGTAACACTGTAGCATTCAAAAACTAGATTTAAAAAAAAACCAATGGGAATAAGAAATGGCTGCTTTTGTCCTGAACATAAATGAGGTAGGCTGACACCAGAATCTTTATGATACATGAGTCTCTGATCAAATCAGACAATATTGTTATGCATATCCAGCGTCTGCATATAAGGGAATGCAGCATGATAAGAAAGGATGCAGCTAGGTGGGACTAAATATGTCGAAAATGGCTGAATCTGCTTTTTTCACCCTCTCCCAGAGCCAAGGAACTTTTATCTTCTAATGCCAAGACACATTTTGACAAGAGCCAGCTGATTTAAATCTAAAAAAACACAAACCATATAATGGAAGAAAGCGAGTTTAAAAAGAAGGTCAAAATTATTTACTCTATGGTCATTCTGTATGTCATGATAACTCCCTCGGGGGACTGCAGAGCCCTGAATCTCATATTCAGAACGTGAAATCTGGAATGTACCGTATGTGGGATGTAATAAGTTGGAAATATGTTCTTGGCCTGTTTCCAGCGTGTTAGAAATTATATATATTTTGTGCAGTGCCAAATTAATTCCTGTATATGTGCCTCTTAATACTTAATTAGGCTTTTAGGGTAGACTGTGGATTCAAAAAGAGAGCAGGTGTGAAGTTTAGAGTGCCGCTGCGAGGAAGAAAACATGCAGCTACGCCATTCTCTTCACACTCTAACAGCATCTTATGTGTGTGTGTGTGCATGAGTGTGTTTATGGCTGCATGGGTTGACTGCTGCCCTGTCATATGATAAGAGACTCCTATGAGGAGAACCACACAGAGCCACTATCACATGCTGGGAAGCCCATATTAGTGTCAGTGCCGTGCCTGCTGCTGAATGATCCACCCCGTCTGTGCGTGATTTTGTTTTCTTCGAGCACTAACCGGTTGTTTATATGATTGATTCTAACACACGGGCTGTTACTGCTGTACTTTGTTTTAACAGAAGCAAAGGATGAGAAAGAACTGTAATCTGATTCAATTCTTACATAGACAAGCAGAAGTAGATGGCTTGTAATGACAGATGTAGCGATACCGAATGACAGCAACATCAGGAAGAAGGAACACCAGAAGCTAGAGAGTCTGTGAAGGTTCTCAGTCATCCAGGTCATTGTAGTCAAAGGAGTTTGCAAAGAAAAGCGTCTGGACTTCTTGAAGTTGCTTGAAGACGTTTCACCACTCATCCGAGAAGCTTCTTCAGTTATAAGGTCAAATGGTGGAGAGTCCCAGATTTAAACCCAGTGGGAGTATCCCCCCACAGAGGGACAAAAGGACCCCCTGATGATCCTCTGACCTCAGGAATTCGCATAATAAGGTGGGGCCAGGTTTCACAAAGAGCTCACCCGAAACCCTGGCTGATTGGGACCCACACCCAGTTTCACACCTTGGCTCAGGCGATTAGAGGATCATCAGGGGGTCTTTTTGTCCCTCTGTGGGGGGACACTCCCACTAGGTTTAAATCTGGGACTCCCCACCATTTGACCTTAGAACTGAAGAAGCTTCTCGGATGAGAGGTGAAACGTCTTCAAGCAACTTCAAGAAGTCCAGACGCTTTTCTTTGCAAGCTCCTTTGACTAGAAGCTAGAGAAGTACCAAGGGCACAGAGAAGAGCTCGAGAAGATGTGAAGGGTGAAGGTAACAGTGGTCCCGGTGGTAATCGGAGCAATAGGTGCGGTGATTCCCAAGCAAGGTGAATGGCTCCAGCAGATCCCAAGAATGACATCTGAGATCTCTGTCCAGAAGAGCGCAGTCCCCTCAAGCTCCCAGGGTAAAGGACCCGAGCTTGAACTGCCCACTGGGGCGAGAAGAGAATTTATATATATATGTGTGTGTGTGTATAAAACTACCCACTCTTGTTCTTATAAACTGAGACTCAAACAAATGCTACTACAACAATCACCACTCCCGATACAATGAAAATGTGAATCAGTTGTTGCATTAAAGAAATGCATGAGCTGTGTTGGCAGAGTCAAATTAATTCACTTGGGTAATTCTCTTTGTCAGGGAAATGAAAAAAATGTTGGGTTGGTTTCATATAATCTTATAATAATAATTTTCTTGACTTGTAAAAAGTATTTACATAAACGTACAAGTTGGAATATTGTTTTTGAATTTCTCTGCAAGGTATTTTGATCATTAAACGACTTACTCTGTAATCACACTTCAGAGCTTTTGATAAGCCCTCCCGTTGTGGCATAATTAGACATTTTAAGTTCACCTGTCTCAAAATCCATAAACACATCTAATTATGCTGAGAAAATCTAATGAGTTTATGGAATGTTTTAGTGTAGGTGGCACTTTACAAAAGCTGGAGTACTAGAAACATAAATCGTAATGTAAGGAAATCAAAGGCATGCTGAGCACAGTCCAAAAAGAAAATGCCTGTGATGTGATGTAGAGATGATGTCGGTGTGTTTCACGGGGGAGACTTTGGAAAACTGAACTGTCTCTTGGACTTCTGAAATGCATTTAATATTCTTCTTACATTTTGTGCTCTGAAATTAAAATATACAGAAGTGCAATGTAATGCAATCGGATAAAACATCCCTGCAATAACATCTCACCTTTGCAAAGCTTAGAACATTTAGTGATTGTTGACTTTCTGTCGCAGAGTTGTTGATGCAACTGTAGGGTAATCTCTGAGACAATGTTACCAGTGTAGTCTTTGCTTGTGTTGTACTACACAAAATGCTGGATCTCATATAATGTCCATTAGCACTGAGCTATTTGGCTATTTTGTATGTGCACAACACGGAGATGGTGCTGCAGGTGGGTGTTTCTTGCCCAAAGGTGCTCACAGTGAATGTAGATTTAAATCGTGGGCGTAGTAGTATGCATATCTTAAGAGCAGAATTTGTGTATGTGGGAAATGAGCTGAAAAAATGGTGAAATGTTTTAAACTACACACTTTTTAAATACTGCAATCACTGCATGTGTCATCACTTATGTGCTGTATAAATGTTAAATATACTAAACACATATTGTGCCTTTAACCTTAACTACATCCCAGCTAGCGCTTTAAAATGAGATTCTTATTCACAAAAGCGTGTCAGCACTGAGCACTGGGAGGAAATTTGGGCTTAACGTCTTTCCTGATGACATGTCTCGAAGTGTAGAGCCTCGGGATCAGACCGACCCTGCCATTACTTGATATACCACTGCTTCAGTCACAGCCTCCTATGAGAAGCTCAACAACGCAAATGTTTTTCTTAGCAGTATTACAAAGAAAGACCACGTGAAGCTCATTTGCTGGAACTCACACCCTTTATAAGGTGCAGTGGAGACTGGACACAGATTCTGCTAATGGTATTCATGGAACAGAACAGTATCCATTAGCTCTCTATTTCAAACACTAACCTTTTACACAAGTTTTGTGGTTTATGCATTGATGCAACCTTATGAATACTAACCATGTATAATCTTATCATTTGCATTCAAGGCATGCATTACGCTGGCAGATTAAGGTGACTGTTCGTTGTGCTTGCAGTCAAACAGCTACTGGATGCCGCCTGCATCTAGTGGCATATCAATGACCTGCGCTGTGGCCATTCATACACACAGTACTATTATGGTTTTTAATGTGGAACCTGGAAGTTGGAGCTCACGAAACCACTCAGGCCATCTGTTCTGAAGAGGGAAATTGGACTGGGGCTGAGGAGCATGGTTAGCACCAGGCCACCTGTGTTAATGAGATTGATCTCGTTGGAGCTGAAGCTTCCACCTGACTCCCACTATTGTTTACTTGAAGCCAAATCAATAGCTTATGGTCTTACTTTGTGGAGTTCTACCGAAAAGGTCTGTGACAAACGAAAGCAGGAGAGACCAGCATTATTACCTGGATGTGCTTAAAACTCAATCAGGGGGCCTCTTCAGGCTCAGTGGAGATTGACGAGGCTTTGTAGGTGGCTTCGCAGGGACCTCTGCAAATACGCCTCTTCATTGTGTTTATAGGCTCGGTGTGGAAAGTAAAAGAGGAAAGTCAAAAGGTGGTGCAGATCTCAGGTTTTCCCAGACAGACAATAAAATTGCAAATAATTAGAGCTCCAGAATGAAAATGGAAGGTTCAGCTGAAAATAGCCCCCAAGACTACTGCAAGTACATCTACTGCCTAAATAAAAAAGTGGAAATAAAACCCTATGATGTTCACAAACTTTCTGTTTCAGCTCAAAAACAATAAAAATAGGAATATTATTTTGTAAAAAGTAGTAGTTTACGCATTGACATAAGAAATAAAATATTCCCAGTTTGATCTTGGGAGTAGACAATTCTCTTTGGGGATGTTTTCAGAAAGGCAATCTAGTGATTTGTGCCAGTCAGGGTTCAGGTCCAATCATAGCCCAGAATCAGCTTTTCCTGAAGTCATCAATGGCCTAAAAATCATCAAAATCAACAGTGCTGCTTTTGACTCTGCTGATCATGACTTGGGCTTTATGATTCAGTTGGTTTAATGGGTCAGGTTTTTGACTGGCTCTCGTCAAACCTAAAGGGTTGAGGTTTTCATTTTTTAATTAGCAGTTGTAGATCTGCACAAATAAAAATTAAATCAGGGATTCCTCGAGTGTCTGTCTTGGTTCATTGCTCTTTAATCTTCGTGTGCTTCCAGTTGGTGCTATCATAAAGAATCATAACATAGCCTACCATTCTTATTCCGCTGATAGACAGTTGTACCTGTCCTTTTATGACGATCTAACGCCTGTTTACTGCATTGGTGGCATTATTTGCTGAGTATCTCAAAGTTTTTAGAACTGAACAGAGGCAAGACAGTGAGCAAGTCAGGAACCTCTGCATTATTTTAGACAGTGATCTCAGGTTTGATAATCATATTGATAAAATTAGCAGAAGTGCTTTCTATCACTGAAAAAATACAACAAAACTTAGAAAATTCCTGTCTCAAAGAGACTGAGAAATTGGTCTTGCTTCCATGTCAGGCAGATCAGATTATGGTAAATGGCCTGTACTTGTATAGCGCTTTACTAGTCCCTAAGGACCCCAAAGCGCTTTACACAACCAGTCATCCACCCAGTCACACACACATTCACACACTGGTGATAGCAAGCTAAATTGTAGCCACAGCCACCCTGGGGCGCACTGACAGAGGCGAGGCTGCCGGCTGCAAATATTGTAAACATTTATTTGCAGGACTCTCCAGATCATCATTAGGACAGACTCCTTATAAGTATGCAAAAATATTGTGATCCCTTCATTGCCTCCCAGTGCAATAAAGATGCTTTAGCTATAAAATCCTTTTTTTTGCGTTCAGAGAGCTTTTGATGGTTTTGCTCTCCAGTACATATCAGACTTGCTTACTGTTTATAACCCAGTCAGACCTCTCAGGTCATCAGGTGGAGATCCTTTGTTATTAGAATCAGATCCAAGTGTGCTGAAGGTGCTTTCAGCTACTGTGGTTCTGTTCTTTGGAACAAGCTGCCTGTTGACCTGAGATCAATTACATTTGTGCCGACATTCAAAAGCAAACTCAAAACCTCTTTGTTCACACAGGCTTACACTCAATAGCTGAGTGTGTATTTTAAGTTTTATTTTGCCGTTTCACTGCCTTAAGGCATTGTAACCCTTCACAGGTTTTGATGCTTTTATTCTTTTGTGTTAAACACATTGAGTTTATGTGTGCCATATAAATAAAATTGCCATTGCCCTGAGCAAATTAAACATATCTGTCGTTGATGGCCACAGAACATCTTCTACATGTAAGCAAATCAGTATTTTTTTTCTTGTTATTAATACAAAACACTTTTAAGCAATTTACCTTTATATAGGTCAAAATTCTGTCTCATTTGTTACATGGTGAACCTAACGCTACAGACAGTAACACCTTTAATGTCAGGAACATAAACAGAGATGCAGAAGTCTCCAGTGTGAATTCAACTAGCTCAGTAGAAAACAAAGTTGCAAATGTGAGATCACATGTTTTGCCCTTGAGATGTTTTTGTTTTGGTTTGTTTGCTTTGTTTTATTCTAATCAATAAAAAAAGTTTTTGAACACTAACTTTCTCTTGTTAGAAAATCTAGCAAGGACGTCAAGGCAACATTCAACACCTCAAACCCACGATGAGTTAGCATCTCTGACTTCGGTTTGACTTTACATCAACATGAAAATGAATCTAAAATCTAGAAATCTGGATCTGGAAATCTAATCTAATCTAGAAATTACATTAATCACCAGTTTAAAATCAAACAAACACACAGAACTGGCTGTTTTTTTGGCTTCCATCTATTTTGTTTAATTTTGTAACCGTCATGTCACCAAACTGATGCAAGCACGGATGCTGCTTACACATATATGTGCAATACCGAATTAAAGTATTGTGAAGCACATTATATTTACTATTACTTTAATACATTTTTTGGGGAAAACATCTTTAATGTGATTGTGAGCAGAGAAAACAACAAACATTAGAAAATTATCATTATAATGAAGCGCGTTTCTGTTAAGAGGTCACACAAGACAAAGACACTAAACAGAGGAGCCGTTAAAGCCATCGTCTGTTACACCATGCCTGACCCACAGCACCAATAGAAGATTATTGAATTTGTCATGTGCAACCCTGAGCAGACATCTACTAAACACAATGAGGAGATGAGGCTAATGAAAAATTAAAGTATGCTTAAAAGATTACTGCTAAAATTCACAAGAGACCTTTAGATTTCACCAGAGCAAAGGATTTGTGTTCAAATCTTTTTCTAAAAGGAACCTGGGTTTCCTTATTTTAGTGCAGTTGAATGTCACACTAAACTAAACAACTACCTTCCTGAGCAGATTTACAAAAACAAAAGGATTTAGGGTAAGCTATGTCTATGTTATATCGTGAAGAGGCAAACGTATATAATCAACTTCAAATTTAGGCATCCAGCAAACACAGAATATAGTTGCTTTGTGGTGCTGAGCGGCATGCAGAGGAAGCTGTAAGGCTGCCAAGAATAAACAAAAACAATAAAGTTGCTGTAAAGCCAAAACAACGAGCTGAAAGACTCTAAACTCTAGATGCAGATTTAAAAGTAGAATATACCAGCTAAGAAAAACTTGGACTCATTAATATTTGATGCATGTACTGCATAATTCACAATTCAAAAACACGTATGAACCTCCTCAAGTCAAGCCCCACAGGGGGAAGGGCAGTATTAATGTGGCTCTGCAGTTATGAGATTTCTTCTGAGATAGAGTTGATACATTACAGTGGGCAGACAGGGAGGTTAACCTTTTTTCATTCCCTACTTGGAGTATGATTAGGTGCTACTCTCCAACTCCAAGCAATGTTTAATTTGTCACTGTAGGTGCAGCTATCTCGTCCTTGATGGAGCTTTTAAATGTATGGTGGAGATGTATATCTGCTCATCATAGGAAGTCGCTCTGTTACCTGGGATTTGATAAGGTATCAGCGACTCCCACTGAGGATGCCGAGAACAGTTTGCTTGGCCTTTGGCACGTTTCTCCAGATCTGTCATCCCCCGCTATTGGGACTAGCTGTGGGGTGGCTGAGAATACATCAGTATTGGAGATGTGGGAGCAATACAGACCACCATAAACCACAGCACGGAGCTAAGAGATTTATTGATTTGCCAGCTTTCTACTAGTTCGCTGTGATGCAGTAGATTTAGCACATGAAATCCTGCTGCTATAAGGGCTGGGCAGAATTATGGGAACCATTTGTACTTGCGACCTGATCAACTAGATGCTTTTTTTTTTAATGCCATCACTCACTTCCAACTTCTTGTCATACCTTTTTCCTTCCTCTCCCACTCAAACCAGAGGCTGCCTGGCAGTTCAAAGGTTCCTCTGTACTCTGCAATAACCAACACATATTAAAACTGCATTTCCCACTTCTTACTAAGACAGTTTTTACACACAAAAGAAAAGAGCTCTCTCGTGTTTACTTAGCCACAAGTCTATGTACGTGTACTTCCTATGTCTTGTTTAATCTAGCTGTTGCATCTTTTTTGGTCTTAGAGCGACACTGCTTTAAATACAGTAATAATGAATAGGCCTCAGGGAGTCTTTGCTGACTTGTAGCAGCAGGCTAATGAGATTAGCAAAACCACTGAGGCCCACTTTAAGGTACAACAAGATGAAAAAGAAAACAGGACTGGAGCATCAATGTGATCTGCAGAGAAACTTATCATTAGCTGGTGCAGTATCCATGTAATAACTAAATAAGGAAACTTACATGGTGAAAAATATGTGATAATTGTCTCGCTTGATTGGGGATCAAACTGTGCTAGCGCTGCATCGACCTAGCTCCTTATGGTTTCTGCCTTTTGGATTTACTGGTATGGACAGTTTGTTACCAACAAAGAAGGTAACAAAGAAGGTAACAACGAAGGCAACAACGAAGGCGACCTCAAGTTGCTCGTGGAGAGCAACTTGAGGTTTTTTCTCTTAAGGACACTGTGGCATGCATACTGGAACGGGCAGAGATTGAGCCATTAACGTTCCAATTGGAAGATGACCTGCTCTACCTCCTGAGCTACAGCCACCTCTGGTTATTGGTTATTTAAGAATGTAACTAATGGTTTCAGATGGCTCTTCAATCTCTGATATTGTTTTATCATTTAACACACTCCTTGAACATCCCTAAAATCTATTTTCCTCCTAACCCTAAGTTTTTTTTTTATAATCTGTGCTTTACTGTAAGGACGGTTCAAAGCAATGCAATTATGCTGCTTTGTTCCTCAGCTTTTGTTTCTAAGGCTGCATGGCAAGCCATGTAAGAGCTTAAACACTAAAAGACTGAACTGGTATTAGACAACAAGCTATTCATCTCTGAATCTCATTACTGAAGTGATAATGATGGCCTGCTCAGTTCTATTCAAAAGCATAAAGAGAGAAAAACACAGTTAGCTATATTTTCTTGTTAAACACAACAACTGTAACTCACTGGGATTTTTAGTCTAATTGTGATTATACCGCCTGAAATGTCCTGCCAGTCTGACAGTATTGGTGAAGAAGGAAAACAAAACTAGCAACACATCATGCCACGATCTAAAGAAACAGCTTTAGACAACAAACTTATTGATATCTATCAATCTGTAAAGGGATACTAAGCCATTTCTAAACCTTTGGGACTGCAGCGAACCAATATCCACAAATGAAGAAAACTTGGAATACTGGTAAACCTTCGTAGGATTGGCCACAGTGTTTTGAGTCCATGCTAGATACCATGTTAATTAACTAGTTATTAGGTTTAGGTTCAGGAGGGCAATCACTTTTTCACACAGGGGCAGACAGGTATTGATTGAATTTAACTGAACTGAATCTCTAAAAATGTCATGTTGAACCTGTGGTAAAATGTTCTCCATTAGAAGAATCAGCATTAAAGTCAATTAAAATCAGGGGCGATCGTGGCTCAAAGAGTTGGCAGTTCGGAAGGTTGCCGGTTCGAGCCCCGGCTCGGAAAGTCTCGGTCGTTGTGTCCTTGGGCAAGACACTTCACCTACCGCCTACTGGTGATGGCCAGAGGGGTCGATGGTGCAATATGGCAGCCTCGCCTCTGTCAGTCTGCCCCAGGGCAGCTGTGGCTACAACTGTAGCTTGCCTCCACCAGTGTATGAATGTGAGAGTGAATGAATAGTGGTATTGTAAAGCGCTTTGAGGGGTCCCGAAAAGTGCTATATAAATGCAATCCATTATTATTATTATTATTATTATTATTATTATTATTATTATTATTATTAAAATAAACTGTTGTAAAAAAAAGCATTACCTGACATTAACCTGAAACCTGAAGCCTAGACTACCCACAATGACACTTGACAATCAACTGTTCAGCCAGAGCACTAATGCAACTAGTAGCAGTAGTAAATGAAAAGTCTTTGGTAACATAGATCTGATAAATTTACTTCTTGTCAGATTTGTTGTCTTCATTCAAAACCAAAATGATAGCAATTAAGACAGTAACGCTAGCTTGTTCTAAAAGAAGGAATCTATGTCAACACATGGCAAATGACTAATATTCCATCTGCTATATGTACTCCTCAAGACCTCAAATTAGACTTTGGTTAAATCTGTGGAGTTCTAACTGTTTTCTTCAGCTTCACATTCAGTATACACCATGTGCTGTACGTGATGTTTTGTCTTGGTTCCTTTTACGCGGGTTATTATTTGAATTTATTGCAGTAAAAGCAGACAAAGCCACTAATGATGTCAAAAAATAAATACTAAAAGTCTAAACTAAAACCTAAAAAGTAAAATCCAAATATATTTAATTGTCACCAGTCGAAAAAAACAACTATAATTACGCTCACTATGGATTTGTTTAGATTTGTGTGCATTTCATACAGATACTTAATCCTTTCTCCTTCTGTTTCCAACACTGAGTACATAGTAGAAAATGAAAAAAAAAAGTTTCAAACACAGCTTGAGCTTCAACGTTTCCACAGAGAAAACATCTGCCATGGTTCAAACATGGCAAGGGAGCCCACGAGAGAGCGTGGGCACAGTAATCCACCAAACTCACATCCGCAGAGAAAAAGAAGATGAGTGATTAGACACAGAGGCAGTAAACTATCCTGAGGCAGTACTGTTAAAGAACATTTTTGATATGTAGGGGTCGTTTAATAGCCATTCTTGCCCACGAGCCGATAATTAGCCCATTTCATCTGTGTTAATGTATGATAATGGCTACTGTCATGCAACTTCTGAAAATGCATAAATTCATATCCCTTGGTTATTTTCTTGGCCAAGAAGTCTGGCGGTGATTTAATAAATGCAGAAAATGATGTTTAAACATTTTTATGATGACCAACAAAGTTTTAACAGCCAGTTATGCGTAAAATAGATTTTACAGTCTTGTGTATTTAGGCTTACTACCGCAAAAGACGAGTTGCTTCAGCATGATGCAAATATTATTTTAACTTTTATACTGCAGTTTACTGCTTTCAGAAAGAAAAACACAAGAAGCCGACTTACAGAAGAGAAGTTGTGAGCTCCACATGGCTCTCCTCTATATTTGCAGGACAGAAGCATGTCATCCAGTTGGTGGCTCAGTCTGTCCATAAACTCCAGGTTGGTCCCTTCAAAGTTTCTGGGTGGGAGAAAGAGCCTGAAGTCTGACAGTTTCTTGAACCAGGTGCGACGGTCCTCCTGAAGCAAGTCCAAAACCATGGGTCTCACTGTCCGGTTAGCAAGCAGCAGGCCCAGCCAGTGGCCAGCAAAGTACAGGTCACTCTTGGTGAGTTTGTAGAGGCGGATAGGGTTATTGTTACAGATAGTGACTGTAGGGAAAGCCAGTTCTTTGGCCCATTCAGTGTGGACTCGCGTGTATGTGGGAAAGGAAAGCCAGTGGAGTAAGCGGTTGGAGGACCAAGATAAAAGCAACCCTACAGAGGTGCAGAGTGCCAGAAGCCAGAAGGCCCTGCGGCCCACAGAGCCACCAGGGACGCAAATATGCCGCAAACCGTGTAGGCGTGTCCTTGACAGCAGAGTGGAAGTGACCTGGGCCAGAGTTGGCTTCGGATGAAGCCGCTGACGGCCTTTTCTGATCATGGCCGGGGATCCCCTCCGGAGACAGCGCCCTTCCAAGGCCATCGCTGTCCACAGTGCTCCTAAAGCCGCGGGAAAGGCTTCATTTCCCAGCCAGGCCTCAGGGGCTGGGGCCCACATGTAGCTCCAGGATAAATCCACTACTGTAATCCACACATGGATATGTGTTGGCCCTAAAAAACACTACAGACCTATTGACTTTGAAGTGCATTAACACTGCATGCACACACACACACAAAAAGTGATCTTACGAAAGCTGTGTGTTTTGAAGCTGGCTTCTCTTATTGGTGCAGGAGCTCTTTTGAACTGAGGAGCAGCTACTTGTTGGTCATTTCTCTTGGTCTCTCCATGTGAGAGCGCTCCAATCATCCAGCTCAGCAGGGACAGAAAAAAAAAAAAATCAGCTAGGCAAATGTGCTCCAAGCAAGGTGTCTTCTACATGAATGACTCCAGCATCCACGGCAGTTAGGGTGACAGTGAACAAGAGAGGATGAGACAGAGAGAGCGAAGGCAAGAGGAAGAGGGAGGGGAGGAGAGAGGGAGAGAAGAGGACAGAATACAAAATACCACGGGCTTAGTACAGAGGACAAAAAACAAATGAAAGAAGGGAAGGTAATTAAAATAATGAGATGACAGAAGACAGAATTGGTTGGTGTGGTGCAGTCCGCGAGAAGAGCCGTGTTCCAGCGCTGTGCTTTGTCTTCTTTTGGGTTAAGTATGTGTTTTTGAGCTTCACAGCTTTGCAGAAGCATTCATCAGCCAGAGGCAGCAATCACTTCCTTGTCACTATTAAGCATGTGGTTTAATTGAATTCACAAAAGTCTACGATCCTCATTTGTTTTCTTCTCCCACTTTCTTTAGTTCTTTCTGATGTCACTGATCCGCTCCTCGTCTGTCCCCGAACTCGGTTTTCACCGGCGTTATTAGGTCCTGCAGGTAAACACGGGACGGCTTCATCGTGCAGCGGACCCGCTTCTCAGCAGCGCGGCCACAGTTAGAGACGTACCACAACACACTTTCACATGGAGAAGGAGGCACTCATGCACGTACACGGACAAACACTCACAGCGGTTTCCTGCGGGAAACCAGACCAGAGATAATCTGTTCTGTCACACTCACATCTCAACATCTCTCCCCCCTTCTCTGTCTCCTGTTATTCTTTCTTCTTCTTCTTCCCCCCTAGTTTTTTCTCCCCCACTCACAGACAGGATCTCTAATCTCAATATTCCCCTCATGTCTCCGCTCCTCCTTCTAAAAATACTCTCTCCAAATCAAATCCATCAACTTGCCCTCATGCTCCTCCTCCTCTTGTCTTTTATGTCAGTCAAGCCCCGTAAGCTCGACCTCCTGTCGGGCACCCCCACCTCCTCCTCTTCTTCTTTTTCACTTTGTCCGAGCACTCCCTTGCTTTTCTTCCATCAGGAAAGGCTTCTGTGTGCGCTTTCCTCTCTCCGTGTCCTTGTCAGCTTCATCCAGCTCGCTCCCTCTCCCTGGTCTGAATGACTTCTCTCCTCTCCGTGATCTCTCTTTTTTCTCCCCCTCCCTCTCTCGATGTCTCTCACGCTTTTGCTCCTCTGTTTTGCTCTGCTTTTCAGGCAGCTTGTCCCCCCATTGCTCTTCTTCTCCTCCTCCTGCGCCACAGCTCTGTCCACGCAGCCGGTGAGCCCGTCACTGATGAGAGCGCCTGTCTCTCTCTGTGCTAACTTGCGCCGTCCTTCGCCCCCCTCTGTTTGTCTGCTGCTGCTGCTGAGCCACACAGCCTCAGAGCGATGAGAGGCTGCTGTGTGCACGCAGTGCACAAAAGCCACGCGTAGAATCTCTTGTTCTCTGGGTTAATTTTTTTTTATCTCATTCTTTTAATCCTTTTTATTTAATAGAGATTTTAAATTTGTTTGGAAAAACTGGCTTGGAATAAAATGGATTATGCACTCTTTGCCGACTTTAGCTTTAGTCTTTAAGCACTTTGTCTAGTAAAGGGACCATCTTCCCTCAGCTAAGGACCTGCTCATTGAGATACACTGGATTTTTCTCTTAACTTTAACTTGAAATGATCCACTAAACCTTAGACATTTTAGTCTAGCAAAATAATAAGCGAAAAGAAAATTATATATATACACATTTTTCTTTTGATTAATTCCAAGCTGCTCGTACATTTGTCCTTGTTCCTTAACCTGAGTTTAGATCGCAGGTTAAGGAACAACCACTGATTTTTTTTTGTTATGTCTTTTAATATCTCAATAGCAAAATTAATGTGACCCAAATAGACACTCTGGTTTTGGTATGTTTAGTGCTATGAATTGAAAAAACTATTTAAATCATTCATTTTTACTTTCACATTTTTTATTTATATGGTTCTTTGTAAGTAGCGCTGGTGGCCTCTGTAGTTCTATAAAGACAACGACCTTAATACATACCAAGCAAGGCTGCATATTCAATTCTCTGAGAAAGCTCATTTTATTTTTCATAAAACGTAGAGGCATAGTTCAGTCTTTGAGCGTGTCCTTTGTGGCTCTGAGCAAAACAACCTTCCACACAACAAAATGTTATCTTATTACCTCGTTACTGATGTAAACCCACCTTTTGTACCATTTTTTTCCTTTTTTAATGGTGAAGGATTATTGCATTGCTGGTCTGCAAATATCACTTGCGCCAACAAGCACTCTCCGTTTAGGACAGTCAAGTTAAATAGCCTTCGTCAATGCAAGTAAACAGACAGCTTCAGAGCCAACTCGCTGTAAGGGCTCTTGTTCACCGAGTTCTGCAATGCATGGTTTTGTAAAATTCAAGGTTTCACTCATTAACATTCAGTAATGTTCTTGTGCCAATTATAGAGGAGACCATTTTCTCCCTGTGTGATGAAAGCTATTTTTCCATTTCATTTTAATTTTTTAGATTGCTTCATTAAACTCCCCTAAGCTGCTCTCTGTTTCTACAGAAAAATGTAAAATAAAGCTCAGAATATAACCCCGTCTATATAATTTGTCAGAACCTGCAATGTGTGGTGGTGGCTCTGAATAATTATCACGATATTAGATCATTTCTGTAGTTGTATATAATAAATGCCAGAGACCAAACGAATTAATATAAAACGGTTTCTTGACATCACGGGGTGAATATCGAACTCCGCGTGTGGGTTTGACATGATTTTGACTGGAACCGTGTTGCTTTTCGCCGTTCAGCTGAAAGTTCTTGAACGCTGCTTGACAACTTCTTGTGATCTCATCTTTGAATGCGTAATGATAAGACATTTTTTTTAACTTTGAACTATAAAGCCCACACATAAGTTTAAAGAAACATTTCAGGCTGTCAAGAGAAATTAGCACAGAAATCCAAACTGGCATGTGCTTCGCATTTGCACACATAATGAAGCGCATCGTTCCCAAACAGCGAAACGTGCACTGTGAAAACGTTAAAACGGGTCCATGTATAATGCATAACCAGCAAAAATACAAAGAACAGGAACACAGTGTGAAATCTGAAATGTCAAATGCGTGCATGCATACGTATTGCTTCTAACGCCTACTGTATGCTATGGTGGAATGCATAAGCACGCACACATTCACTGCTTACAGCTAGAGGCAGAGGCAGCCTTCCAGAGCTTGGATCCACAGGCTGAATAATTAGCTTGGAGCCATAAAGAGGGTTTCTCAGTCCAGCTATGCAGCCAGTGTAACGAACAGCTCAAAGGCTCAATATATCCAATTTGCAATTCTAAAACATAAGGGAAATCACAGATTAATTAGGGACACAGCCAGCCCAAACATCAGATACAATTAGACCGCATTGTATAGCTGCAGCACCGTGGCATGTGAGTCCTATAAAATAATCCGGTATGTTTTAGTCGAAGGCACTGTCACAAGATCAAAGGCCACATAGTGGCAAACTGGCAGCGAGAGAGCAGCCTGTAAATACAAACCACAATTAAACATTCATAGATTCATGTTAATGAGGCCTAGAATGTTTCAGAAGCCTGCATTAAACACTTAGTAGTTAAACAGGGCGAGGTTGTAGCTGATTCACAAGAGGGCAAGCTCCACGCTGGCCTTGTTGGTGAATGCACAGGTGAGGCTGTGTCAAGGGCAAGCAGGAGAAAGACACAGGAGGCAAAGGAAAACAGTATACATGCGCTGTGATGCCATTAATCAAAACCCCGGCTTAATTTAAAATGTTAGCGGTGGCAGGCGAAGCAATCAGTGGCTTTTTCTGAGCTGTTAGACTTTTCCAAACTAACGGCAGCAACACTTGTCATCAAGAGAAAAAAGCTTAGCGGGCAGCTTCACTTTCCATCTTCCAGCTGGACATAAAGCTTTTATTTTTTTAATACAAAGATAAGTCCCTGGGCAGCTACTGATTAAAACTTAAAGACTGATGTCTCATGGTAGCAGCTCATTTAATCATCATTCCATCTAATAGCTGTTGTCAGGGTTCATAGAACCATCTAGAGATCGCTTCCTTTGTGATGTGACAGAGGTTTGGCTTGGACTTGTCTATCATCTTCGAGTCTGTGTCAGGGATAACAACATGTTGAGGTGTGGCGCTCATTTGTGGCCAGAAAACTGGCTCCAGTGAAATCCTCAGCACGTTCCCCATCAAAGAATTCATATACTCAAACAAAGGTAGTGAATGCTGCTGTGCTCATCAATTTAGCTTAATTGATTTAACCTTAAAACAGCTGCTGCCTTGCATTAACACGAAAAGTGTCTTTGATGTAGCTGATGCAGGCAGAACTGTCCTCCGGCATTCTTCTCCTGTAGAAGGCAGTCTCTTTGGTTTATAGCAACACCTGCTCTAGATATTTTTTGTGTGTAAAGATGAGCCAGACTAAACCTTTACTAAACATTTCTCTGTTATAGACCTTTCAGTGACTTATTCTTACATTTATTCTTACACCCACTGAAATGCATTTTCTGTAAAACCTACACAGTGTTCACACCATTTTTATCCAAGCAGTCACTCTTTTTCTGTTAATCAAAAACACTGACCTCAATAGTAGTCAAAATCTTATCAGTGTATTTTTAAGCAACATTTTTTTTTTGCTCTATAAAATTCTGAGGATTAAGCTAAATAAATCTGATATTAGGGCTGCACGATTAATCGTTAGAAAATCGCGATCTCGATTCATACTTATGTGCGATCTCATTTCCAAATGACAACGAAAAAAAAGAGACAATTGTAGCGCATTTTGATCCGGGACGTAATCTGCATGAAAACAAGCGCTCACTCTTCCTGCTCAACAAATGACAAGGGCGGAGCCTTATACCACGTGATACAGAAGCTGTGCCGTGTGATGCTAAAATTAGCAGGAAAAAACAACGGAGAGCACGTCAGGGATGACGAGAAAGTGACAGGAGAAAATCCGTCCCGGTCAACCACCCAAACATCAATAACAGGAACCTTATACAGCGCTTCCCTATACACGTCGAACTTCCGCAGGCACAAAGAAATTACGGAGGCTATTACTTATCACCTGACCAAAGATATGGCTCCATCAACACTGTGTAAAACGAGGGATTTAGAAAAATGATCAACACGCTAGACAAACGCTACACAGTGCCGTCCCGCAACTATTTTTCAATTGTTGCACTACCTGCTCTATACACGCAGTGTCGAGCAATGGTGGAGACGGAATTTCAAGCAGTACAACATTTTGCGGCAACCACAAAACGTGAGACATTTGTTGTTTTTATGTTTATTTATTGTTTTTATGTTCAGTCTCAACTGTTACGAAGTTGATGTGCAGTTAATAAGTGCAATAAATATTTATATTGGAAAAGAAAATCGTGAGAGAATCGTGATCTCAATTCTAAGCCAAAAAATCGTGATTCTCATTTTATGCAAAATCGTGCAGCCCTATCTGATATGTCTTGGTTTTCTTTACTTTGTTTGTTTAGATAAAGTATGTCACTCTGTACAAACCGCCTCCATGTGCAGCAGCTCAAAAGACAAATGCTGGTGAGACGCTTAAAAACAGTAAAACGAGACAAACAAAGGAGACTGTAGAGCTGAAAGGACGTGAGATAAGTGGCAGTTATCTGTGGATTTGTTACCAGTAGCAACACCTTCAGTAATCAGTTAACATGAATATTGATCACTGCCACTTTCAGCTACGAAATTCAGTCTTAGTGAAGAGGACTATAAATACATAGGGGTGTTCAGACATATATACAAGTCACATATACAGGACTATAATTTTGTAGCTAAAAGTAATGTTTACTTTTTCAGTGAACAGAATGAGATAAATAACAGGTATATTTTTGAAGTAAAACACAAATCAGCAAGTTACTTAATTGAACATAAGCAGTCAGTCTGCTGTGCCAAATTCAGAAAAAACTGGTTCTAGTCAAGACCGACCATTACATTTTAATATTTAGTATCTACTGTTATCTACTGCTAGCTAGTTTATTGTGATGGTGCTGTATTTATTATGTTGCTCTTTTTTGTTTGTTTTCTCTTCTGTTTTTTTTTCTCCATACAGGTGATCCGGGTGTTTTGTTTGTTTTTCTTTCTCCCCCCCCCCCCCTCCTTTCTCACTGTCTCTTCTCCCCTCTGGTTTTCTTTCTCTCCCTCTCTTTCTTTCATTCTTTCTCCCTGTCCTATCCCCCAGTCATGTCTGTCCTGTTTGTAGCAACCAAAAATAAATACATAATTATAATAAAGGTCAATCAAATGGACCAATATGGCAAGGCCATGATGATCCACTTGGTAAAATAAATCCGCTTGGCATCTTTCTTGGCCTTAAGACAACAATTCTGATGGCTAAAGATCCAAACGGGACCATAAAAAGAAGAAAAAAAAAAGACCGACCATTACAGAAGTTGCCCTTTGCACTCACCTGCATACTCATTTTGATTGAAAAGTCTAAAACTCTGAGTCACTTAGAGAATAATAGGGCGCATGGTGATCATCCTACCTGTAAATGGCACAGCTGTCTGCTCTGTCGGGGCAGGAGGTGACACAACTCAAAGAAAACCACCAAAAAAAACAGTCTCAGCAAGAAAACTGAACAGTTAGCAGTGATGGAGATGCTGTAATTTAGTCTGCAGGCTGAAAAAGAAGCAGTGTTTTTTTGCGTTAAGAAAAAAGACCACAGGAGCTCTGTTGCACATAGTCAGAAAGACTTATTTTAAAACTAGCTTTCTATACTGCGAATGACTTCAGCAACTGTCTAAAAGCAGCTCAACTTGCACAGTAGGTGTTAAGTTGAGATTAAATAATGTTAAATAATGTTAAATTGCATGAAGCCCTAATGATATCTTTGGGATTGAGAAAAGAATAGAAACACACGATTGTAATGCAAAAAGAATATTAAGAACACATTTAGAAACCTAAGAATAAAAACTGAGCACAGCTATTATTTAATCAGAATTTTGAACTCGTTTATTTTATTAAATGTACGTATTATATTTTTCTTTGTCAAAATTAGAGAGAAATAACTGAGGGTTACTAGCTCCTCGCCGGCTAATTAAAAGCAGATTTGCTTCATTTTCTGCTAAATCAATAGAGGTGGAAGTGGAATGACTCCAGCCCTGATGGCTCGAGGGTGGCCTGGAGGAACCCACAATGCCGGTGCTGTCGATCGCCCAACATTACAGAAGCAAACTGTGCTGAACATGATCACCTCTATTTTTATTAATTATCAGTGGTCACAGAAACATAACGAGGCACAGCTCAATAAAAAGAGTCCACTGATGTTAGGTTTCACCTGCTCGTTCAATATACTCATGCCACATCTGCTGCCACTGCTAAATGTTTTTAATTGATTCTCCGCATCATTAGGGAGTAGATTATGATGTTCCATATATCTTATTATATATTTTGTTGCTCATTTTCAAAACCACAACTTATTTAAAATAAATCAGGAATTTTATAACACATCATTAACATTGTACTCTTAGACTGCTGGAGTAAAGTGGACAGAATCCGACAAATCCTTTCGCCTACATTACCAACAACGAAGGCTGACACCTGCAGCTTAGTCAGGCGTTCATATTTGTAATGCTAATAGTGGTTAATGAAGCCTCAAGTTGGTAAAGCTTCAAGTTGCTAAAGCCTCCAGCAGAGATGAGGTGTGTGGGACTGACCAAGACCTGTCAGCAAACAGTAATGTGAAAAATCAGATATTACCCCCCCAGTATCCATAATTTTATACAGTCACTGAGCCTCTTCGTAGTTGTTATTCATACGAATCCTGTGCTACCTCCAAAATCAGCTTCTCTTTTGAGGACAAAGGGAGCAAGCCAGGCAAACACTATCCTTTTTTTTCATCTGCTTCATGGTTGATTAGGTTTGTTTTCATGCTGCTGCTCTTTTTTATTAAACCACCACCACCTTTTTTGATTTAAAAATAGCAGGAAGCAGCTGCTTTTCTATCCTCACACCTGGCCCACATTTAGACAGAGCAGAAGGACATTTAAAATCTGACGAGCAAGTAGTTACGACAAAAAAAGGGGACGGTGCTTAAAATGTGGGTGTGCACACGTCTCAATGAATGTCCCACGTCTCAATTTAATAACCCCAAAACTGGTGTGTCATTCATCCAGCTGGACTCCAGTCCCCATGATTACACAATCAGCTTCAGTTACACTTAGAATTTTCCCCAACTGACAGTAGCTAAACACTGTCTGACAGGTTGGCAGCATCCCAGCTCCACTCTGCAAACACACTCCTAACCTTTATGGCTCCCTGCGGCCATCCACACACTTTGATAACCCCGGCCATGATTCAGTCTGCACACCAAAGAATCAACAGAAAACAATCGATGTCCTACCCTGGGATCTGCTGCGTCACACAGACAAACTTTACACTAAAAGCATTCCTGTTTCCATAATTGTTGAAGCATTGCTGGAAATTGAATTAAATGCAAAAAGACATAATGTGCAAGTCATTGAAATTCTATATTCAACTGAATTTTGTACAGTTTGTTTTTATAATGCATTAAAACAAATTGGTTAGCAGTGGTTTGACATTGTCTTGCAGAAATAAGCAAGGCCTTTCTTAAAGACAATTATGTGACATCATGTTACTCAAGACTGTCCACAAAGCTACACAATGCCTCTTCTCTTTAATTTGCATGATATGGTACTCTTGATTTTCAAACAGACTTTCAGATTTTGTGTATCCAGATGGCAATGGCAGCATTACTGGCTCTTGTTTGGGTGCTGGTAGAGTTCTGACTTGCATTTGTGAACAATCTTTGCTCACTGAACATAAACACACATTTTCAGAAGTGTTACTGAAACATTGTTGTGAGCCATTTAAGAATTGTGATTTATTTATTTATTTTTATGCATTTTTAAGGAGTTCTTAGAGGTCTTAGCTAGTAGATCATGCTCATTCAGCACTGGGGTTTTGCCTTTTCCCTTACAGATAATTGTCTGGAACTGTTACTATCTCTGAATCGAGGAGGGGGCCTAAGGGTACATCTTTCGCCATCTTACAATGCTGTGATTGCAGCCATTCCCCAACTCTCTGTGAATGGTACTCATTGCCATTGATCAGTGGTCTTTGATCAGTGGGTTTTGGTCAGTGGTTGTTGATCAATGGTCATGAGAATTTGCATAATTATGATTAAGGAACTGACCTCACAGCCCATTGTTCCTTCAGTGGGCTGGTTTCAGTCATTATGCAAATGTACTGTTTATAAGATTGGGGAAACCTGCAGTCAGCTGAGACTGAAGAAGTCACTTGGATGAGTGACGAAACGTTTCTCCCAGATAACGCTACGTCCAGATGAACAGAATCAACTTTTGGAGATGTTACTATCAGTTACTACAATATGATAGTATCTAGAGATGATCAAGTTTATGATGGAAATATTTTCCTACACAAGCTTAAAAAAGAAGAACCGATTCTTATCTTTACTTCTGAAAGACTGAGATACTCTGGTATACTGTATTCAGTTCTGATACCGACACAGTTGACTTTTTCACAACTTTTCCACTCTTTTGTTGTATAGGCTGTGAACGGTTATATAACACTGCCCAGACCTGTTGGTAGAAATAGTAATTGGGGTAACTTTAGGTCAGTGAAATCTAATTTACAATGTTTGTTTCTGCCATAACACTTATTGAGCACCAACTGCTGGCTGTTATGCAATAAGCAAACTATTTTAATTCTACCTTTTTACAAAATGAGGGTACTTAAATTTGCATTATTTGCATCGAAACTGATGAGGAAAATCAGCAAGTCTAGCTGGGTTCTACGATGGGTTTGTCCGTTTTTCCGCTGTTATACTCACTTTGCAAGTTACCCATGAATCAACACTTAAACTTTGCATGTCACGTGTTTTTCCAGGTGAAATTACTTTGTTCTTTTTTTAAAGTAATACAGTCCATAAGCACAAATTGAATTAATAAAGTAACACTATCATCAAAATAGGCTGAGTCTCTGAAGGCAGTCACAAATATGTGCAACAAATAAGGCTAAAACTTTTCTCTTTCTTGCTTCGGGCAACTAGCAAACATTAAAAACTCTCACCGTGCATGCTCACAGCTTCTTGAGTGTGTCAGACTCGGTAGTTATCAGCTTGCTCTTGTACAGCTGGTAAAGATTAGCATGTTGGTCCTTTGAGCTCAGACAGCTGACTGATGAGAGACATCACTCTGCTGCACATTTAAGATGGCTGGGAAGACAGAATCTGCAGCTTTGACTCATAAAAATCTTGTTAAATCACAAATTGAATTTCCAGCTGTTTTTTTCTCTTCTGATTGGCAGGAATTCATAAAGTACACCAAAAGCAAAGTTTCACTTGTGTCACTATAGACCCCGGACCTCACCCACCCCCTGCAAAAAAAGAAAAAAAAAGTCCATCATGTTTACGTACAATTAGCATCCAGGTGCAAATGTATCATTCCCTTACTAATGATACAAGTCGCACTGCAGCTTTGCTTGCCGTCTTTCTCTTCATTTTTTTTCTGATCATTTTTCTTACAACAGGATTTGTTCCAGGGTTTCCATGGTAACACTGGCTACAGCTTAACTAACAGAATGACCAAAGACTGAACGTGGCAACACTCGGGGTTAAGGATCTACGTTTTTCACCTTTACTAAAAATAAAGCCAATTAAATTTAAAATGAACCCATCCTAGTCTAGGCTCTTAACAACAACAGAAAGGATAAAGAAAATCTCTGTTGGGGAGTTGAAAGCTCAGAGCCGAGACTGCCACAACAGTTCCAGCTAATGATGCCATTAGTGCTTTGGAGCACCACAATCAATCAGAGAAGTGATTAGCATGAGCATGTACAGAGAGTCGGGCCATTAGTCAAATGGGCCGTGTATAACCTTCAAGACATCGAGTCATCCGACATGCTTACACCTGCACACTAGGCGCATCGCAGGGCAAGCAAAAAAACATACAAATAGCCTTTATTAATACATGTTAAAAAGTATAATTATGTTGAGAGGGGTGTTGTGTTTCCATGGTAATTTTAGAGCGAAATAAAACGAGATCCAAATTTAGTCAAAGATTAAGTATGTAGGTAAGGTACCGCAGAGCTGTCTGACCTGAGCAGTAGAAGCAAAGTTTACTTTTTAAGCGAGATGGATTAATGGTCTACCTCTGAATGCATTCTGTTGCATAATAAATGGAAATGAAAAATGTTTCAGGCAGATGATTTAATGGAAAAACAGCAAACGCCAAGCTGACACTGAGCAAGGCCAGATGAGGGTGCTGAGGTGAAGCAAGAGAGAAAACACAGAGGGCAGTCAACGCTTTTGTTAAAATGCAACCGTGGAAATCCATCTGTCCTTAGCTCCATAACTTATGTCAAAAGAACAACGATGTCTCTGAAGTGATTAATTTTGCGCAACTTTGAGCAAAACGTCATCTGGATTTAAAGTGAGTGGAAGTGTTCGGCAGATGTAGCAGAAGTGGCGGTGACTGATGGTTAAAAGATTTAGTTAATTTTGATCAAATGCGACACTAATTTATTTCAGAATATGCAAAGAATTGTCAAACACTGATACTTCATAATTAATGCAATTTTAATGATGCGGGGATTTATGAGAGTCGGAGAGATGGCCTATGCCAAATTCATTTAGGGAGTTGATGACTTTATGTTAACCCCACGTTAATTTATTCAGAGCTTCGTGTTTCTAGCTCGAGTCTACCTTAAGAGCTACAGGTTTATGCACGGAGGGACAAAGCACAAGCAGATAGGGAAGAAAATATGAACAGCTTGGATATACTGGCACTGCATGTATTATTTATTTATTTTTTTCACACTTCAACACAAGAGAACAAGAAGAATGTGTCTGAATAAAATAATCAAAAATCTTTTGTAAGCAGCGAGTGAGGAGAATATTTAAAGAAACAATCGAAGCACAGTTTGATGAGAAAATCCTGGTGCTGCTCAGTTTTCTCTCATTTGTGAACTTCAACCAATGTTGAATAGCTGCATTATATTTGTATTGTAGAGATCGATTTTCACAACTGTAATGGATACAAATCACCACTGAATTAGCACATTTATATCTCACCTGGCTACAGGGCGACGCTCAGCATTATTAGTTGCAGTATCCACAATAACGCATTTAATGACTGAAAATGAAATGAATGAAAAAGATGTTAAGAAAAAAGTAATTAGAGATATTGCAAATAAAATCCATTTGTCATGATTCAATAAGACCCACATCATACCAGATAAAATGGGGGGAAAAAACCCACACACACTTTTTCTCTCTGTCTTGAAATTCGATAAGAAAAAATTATGTTATTACTTCTTCACTGTACCTCTAATTTGTCTTAATTCCTGTGATTTATTGGGGCTATTTGATTATGACAAAACACATAACTAAACTTTAGTTTAGAGAAGCTTGGTCAAGACTGAGATCTCAATTACTTCACACGATTGCTCATCATTTATTGAGCTTTTTGCTATTCTACATGTTCACCTATTAAACGCTTGTGACGTTCATTTCCTTTAGATGGGTCCTTTTGAACAAAGGGCTCTTTTACCTGCATCTTTGGGTGAAAGGGAGTAAACTAAGACTGAGCTTAAGCTTTAAAGAAGGAGCCAAAACACTGCACTGGATTTATATTCAGCATAATATAAAATAAGTGTTTCACAGAAGAAAAACATATGCAGAAAGTAAATGCAAAAAGTTGTTTCTTTGTAAGGAAAATCCTGTAATCATAATATGTTGAATTCATATTGTGATCAAGCGTTAACAGTTACCCAAGATCAGAGATGGGCAGTAACGCGTTACAAGTAACGTTACTGTTACTGTAATCTGATTACTTTTTTCAAGTCACGAGTAACGGTAATTAGATTACCGTTACTTTCCCGTAGGAACGCTGCGTTACTGCGTTACTAAAACCGTGATTTTTTGCGAGAATGTCTCATGACAGTGACGTAAGCGAGTGCAACGTTTGTGACAACAGCTGTGTGCAGATCAACAATGGATCATATATCGAGTGCAGAGAGAGTATGAGCGTGCAGCGTTTAAAAGCGTGGAAGTACTGACCTTATTTTGAGTTTGATTCCATAAAAAGTGACAAAAACATTAGTGTCCGTTGTGCGTGGGAAGAAAACTTCTTTTTACAGCGAAAAAAAACCCCTAAACTTCCAAGCAAGCACCGGGAGTGCGCTACCACGTAATGGGAAACTCACAGAGAAACTCGCGGATTCTTCCACTGACCGCTGCGGCACACCTGCACCAGGGTAAACCTCCGCCTACCCCACTCCTGCTTTACAGGTGAAAATAGAGCAACAGGACCGCTAGTCTTTGACTTTATTTATTTTCTGCTGTGTTTTAATTGCATCTATTTGAAAGAGTGAGTGTAAACACACACACAAAAAAAAATTGTGCTGGAATGTGCAGAAAATAAGTTTAAATGTTAAACAAATTTCTTCCAGACAGAGAATGTTGCATATAATTAAATTTTTGCTTGATGCATAAAGTTAAAAGGTTAAAACTAACAAAACAAGTTTTAAAAAGAGACTTTTCCATTTGATTACATTTTGTATGATGATTATGTAGAAAAAGTAGAATTGGGCTGAAAGATCTATCGCTTTATCACCTATTCAGGTTGTAAATCGTGTTTTTAAAAAGTAACTAAGGAACTAAGTAATTAATTACTTTTAAAAATAAGTAATCAGTAAAGTAACGGGATTACTTTTCTGGGGAAGTAATCTTTAATCAGTTACTGATTACTTTTTTCAAGTAACTTGACCAACACTGCCCAAGATTAAAAAGACTCACAGTTTCTTAACTTAATATAAATCCTAGAATTTTCCTCTTTATGATCAGTCCTGTCATTACATCTTCACACGCTCATTAATACTAGGTGTGCTGTTCCTTAGCAACTCAAACTAGGGCCAAACTTCAAAGAAATAACGTCCCTTCTCTTTCCATGCCATAGCTTATTAACCAGCAGGTAGTTTAGAGCATATAAGCTATTTTAAATCAAAGTGCAAAGCAGAGGCAGCAGTGTAGCTGGAACTGAAAATCTAACATCAGCATCAGTCAAAATACCCTCAGCAAGCCTCCACTCTTTGATTTAACCGTGAAAATTATTTTATTGAACTTTGTCACTGTGGCCAAACTATACAAACAGGCGGGCAAGTTATCGTTTTCCTCCCAGATCAGAGTAAATTTACACCCAGCATTCAAGTTTTTGTTTCACTCAAATACTATATCTCCTGAGAATGTATGTCTGATGAGTCTCACAACAGTACAAGAACCTTGCAGCTTTCAAATTTGCTGGGCGGGCTGCAAAGATAATACCCAGGATCAAAACTCCTCACACTTGTCAACAGTGGATGCTTCTCAGGGAGACAGAGGAAGGACGGAAAGTATGAGAACTGTGGAAGACATTCAGTGGGAAGCCTGCTTCCAGCTGTTTCCCTAAGGAAACATCGACCCTTCTGAGAATCTGCTTTTAGCGGCGCGCAAGAAGAAGACTGCCCTGGCACAGCACTGTAAGTCCTCCCATGAATTAAAGATGAGCTCAAGTTATTCTTCTGGCTTGAACTGACTGGAACAGATTTACAATTTGCATTTTATTTGAAAAGAACATAACAATCGCATTCTTTCATTTCAGGATCATATGTGACACATCGATGGTCAGTTTTCCAGGTTGCTCGGGGGATGATGGAGGCAGCATTTCAGAAATAACGGTTAACTGTGTCTGTGTGAAATGTGTTATTTCAAGGCTGGGCAACGCTTAGAAAAAAGGGATCTTAACGTGAAAGATGGAACCATGTGAAATTAAATTAAATATAATTATTATTTTATTAAGTAAAGGTTTGTGATGCAGAACATCATTTTAAAAATGACTGAAAATGTTATATTTATATTTGTGAAAAACACTTTCTTTTTGTTTGTAACGTTCTTACAGAACTTGTGCATCAAACAGACAGATGTGGCACACAGTACAGCTGTGCTTTAATCTAAAGACAAACATCAGCCTCACAATGAAAACGTCAACATGCTGTTGTTAAGTGGGTATGTTTGCCATCTCAGTTTACTGTGGTCGTATGCTAATTTGGATTAGCAAATTACACAAGTACAACAGAGGCTAATGGCTATTAAGCAAAGTACTGACAAACTGAGGCCATTTTCACTCGTGCACTGCAGTTGTGAACGTTTCTAGTCACTACTTTATAGATGTACTTCATAGTTTCATAGTAGTTTTATGTTGTGTTGATTTTCTTGGGTTTTCTAATTGTTAAATCTTTTCAAACATTTGTTATTTCCAACATTTATTGTTTATGTTCTAGTTTGTTGTATTTTGATATGTTTTGTCTTTTTAATCCACTACACCAGCGGTCCCCAACCTTTTTTGCGCCACGGATCGGTTTATGCCCGACAATATTTTCATGGACCGGCCTTTAAGGTGTCACGTATAAATACAACAAAATAAAACTAGTACCGGTACGAAAAAAAGAAAATTTATTCATAACACACGTGAAAAGACCAAGGAAAACCGAGTAAACAATAAAAACGATAACAAAATAACGCTGAAAACCGATAAAAACCCTGAAAACTATACATTTCACACCTGAGCCTCAACTCTCGCGGCCCGGTACCAAACGACTCACGGACCGGTACCGGTCCGAGGCCCAGGGGTTGGGGACCGCTGCACTACACTACAACAATACTAATTTGATGATGATGGCAGTGTTCATTCAGGTGATTGTCTAACTTTATAGGATTCTTCCCCGGAACACCGTGGGTATGAAACTTCAAGAAAATCTAGACAATCATTATTGATCAATGATAAACGTCCTCTTTTTCTTCTTTTCTTCTCCTTCCGGCTGCCTTGTTAGGGCTCTGCATTGTGGATCATCTGCCTTGATCCCACCCTATTCCTATCATCCGCCTCTGTCACAGCAACCCTCTGGACTTCTTTACTGCATCCTTGAATCTTCTCTGTGGTCTTTGTTTTCCTCTACTTTCTGGCAGATCCATCTTCTACCTCCATTGCCCAGCATATCTACCATCCCTCCTTTGAACAATCTAAACCAGGGGTAGGTAACTCCAGGCCTCGAGTGCCGGTGTCCTGCAGGTTTTAGATCGCACCCTGGGTCAACACACCTGAATCAAATGATTAGTTCATTACCAGGCCTCTGGAGAACTTCAGAAATGCTGAGGAGTCATTTAGCCCTTTAAATCAGCTGTGATAGATCATGGACACATCTAAAACCTGCAGGACACCGGCACTTGAGGCCTGGAGTTGCCTACCCCTGATCTAAACCATCTCAATCTTGCCTCTCTAACTTTGTCTCCAAACTGCTCAACCTAAGGTGTCCCTCTGATATACCCATTTCTAATCTTGTCCATCCCGGTCCCTCCCAATGAAAATCATCTTCAACTCTGCCACCTCAACAGCGGGTCTCACTAGCATCTTGTAGACATCCTCTTTCACTCTTGCTGCTATCCTTCTGTTACTAATCACTCCTGACACTCATCTTCACCCACTCCATTCTGCCTTCACTCTTCTTCACCTCTCTTGTGCTCAGACCATTAGTTTGAATGGTTGATCTCAGGTCATCAGCACGAGCCTCCTTCTCATTCATAAGCATGTATTCTGTCTTGCGTCTACTGACATTCATTTATCTTGTCTTCAGAGCAGACCTCCACCTCTCCAGGGTTTCTCCAGTGCTCCTCACTCTTGCTACACATCACAATATTGTCTGCGAATATGCTAGTCCACAGAAGCTCCAGCATGACCTCCCCTGTCAGCATGTCTATCCCTCTGGGGACACAGAGGTTAAATACATATGAAACACATTTTTTAGTCATATACGCCTGCAGTAAGTGAAGTACAGTCTAGAGCTGTTACAATATTGTACAAAAACTGTTTATTAATGTAATTAAGCATATAAGCTGATGGATTAGAAATGCTTAAAACATGTTAGATATAGTGTGACTCCAAAGAGCAGCAGGTTAACATGGCCTCAAAAGCCACTCACACAATGAGCCATTATTTTTCAGCTAGAGGCCTGTGATTGTAAAGTACAAAGTACATTATCTGGCAGCAGCTCTTACCAAAGTTCAGTGCTTCTCACAAGAGAAGTGAGAAAAACTGCTTTAATCTAGAACTTGTTCTTTAGACCTAAAGAACATCAAAAGTTCTTTCAGGTCAGTGCTGGTAGACTGAATGTCTTTTTTATCTTTTAATCTTTTTTCTTTTCTTTCTTTTTTTAATATCCACACCTGGTTGAGTAAAAAGGAAAAAGCATCTGAAAGAAAAGTGTGGCTGTGCACTCCAAACAGTGTCCAGCCAGATT
This sequence comes from Neolamprologus brichardi, assembly GCF_056152115.1. Lineage (NCBI taxonomy): Eukaryota > Metazoa > Chordata > Actinopteri > Cichliformes > Cichlidae > Neolamprologus > Neolamprologus brichardi. The sequence continues at coordinate 19,506,716 of NC_142107.1, forward strand.
ATTTGTTATGCTGACAGTGAAGGCACCTTGCAAACCTATGAGCTGGCAAACTCTCTCAGCACACTCAATTCAGAGTGTAGCAGTGGCAACAACCTTGCTGCTTAAGCCAGGAAAAGCAGCCCACTCCAATGTGACCACCTATAAATTGGGATCTATTGTAGGGCATCATGTCCGTGTCACATTGTATGCATGTGTTGCTTGCACACACATTCAAGGGCTGTTATATATAATGCTTATATGTGGGATGTGTAGATATGATCTGCTTGACAATGGTTAACCTAAAGAATTCTGATAACAGCCATTGTCACAATAATGCAGAGGTTCAAACTGTGTCCTCTTCTGCTTCTTCACTACGTTATGAAAATCCCTCACAGGTGGAAAATCTTTCAGCTAGCTATATCAGTATCTTCAGCAACAGCTACATGCTGATGCTCACAATAAGGGACGCAGAATCAATTTCAACTGCACGTCTTGATATATGGAGAAGAATGCAATGTACACACATGGCTCTTACAGAAAAGTCTGTGTGAAGCATGAATAGCTGTGTGTAAACACATCATTATCTTCTCCAAGCACAAAAAATGAAAGGACAGGGATTTGTTAGAAGCAGTGCACAACTCTCGGGGCAACACTGAAATATACCAGGTAGATGTGAAATATATAGAAACTATTTCTTTTTTTATTTCCTTTTATTGTATTTAACCTTATAGCCTTTACATGTAGCCATCCCTCTCATGTTGTCTTTACTCTTGCAAATACAGTTGATGGAGTTTAACTTGTAAAGGTCAGAGATGTTGAGCAATAATGAGATTTGTTGAAGGGCACCTGTATTAGGCTTACACCAGTGTGTGGCCTTTTTCGGTTAAAAATAGAAACTGTAAGAACAACAAAGACCTCGATGTTTTGGCACTTCGTATTTAGTGACCTTTTTATCTAAAAAGCTTTGGGTGTTTGGTATATTACTGCAACACCGTCTGAGCAAATGATTATCTTTTTATATAAGTGTGATTAAAGTCAAACAGTAAGTCTGTGTAGGGTTATTTCATTAGGTACATGGCATAAAACACTGCATGAGGGGGAACAACTGAAAACACTCAAGTTACAAAACGTCTGACATGTAATACGAAAGGTTTTTGCTGAGTACCAAACAATTATTGTTCAGATGACTCCATCCACTGTATGTATAACTGCAACGGAGGTGAAGAGGAGACACGTTTTTCACTAATTGTCACACATCAGGAATTCTTTTCCTCTGTGGCAGTAAAATGCTGTCAGAAGCTCCCATAGATTCAAACACTTTAGTCTTTGAAGGTTAAAAGAGACAATGCCATCAGACATTAAAAAACTCAAACTCAGCAGCAACAAAAGACTTAGCTAGAATTAGCGCATTCAGCCTAGATATTCTGAAAAAATCAAAGTACGATGAAAAATAGCACAAGAACTAAAATTGACATAGAAAATGATAATTTTGCACATAATTCAGAGGAGCAGTCTTTCCTATACAGAGCTTCTGAACAACACAGAAGTTTGTCAGGTATATAAAAGACACAGAAGCCATTTCTTTTTTTAAATCTTGGCAAGGACTGGTACGTTAAAGATGCACCTTTAGTTATTAAAAGCTTCACCGTCACAGTGAGGATTCGTTAGGAGTCGGCACAATTGCAAGCAGAACAATAAAAGTAAAAACTACAAGTACTGTAAGTATTAATTGTAACCAAAAGAAGAGTGGCACAGAATGACCAGAGACAAAATACAGATTACACAAACATTAATTATCAAGGTTGTTCCTTTATTCTAAATGGGTATTTAATAAATCAAAGCTGCTGCTCAGATCTATGTTTTTGAACAACAAGCTTAATGGACCCTAAGAACATGCTATTAGGGTCACTATTAAAAACAGCAGTTTAACGGCATCACCCAGTGAACAAGTATTTGTGCTGCGATGATACTGTAAAGAAATAATGTTGAAATAATGATCTTTGAAGAGAGCTGGACCTCGGGGTTTTACATGAACGAGTGCACTGACAACTGTTAGCAGAAAGCACTGCATGTCTTTCTGCACAATTTTAGCTTTGCAACACGTTGGAATAACACCAAGCAGGAGAGGAACGCACTGTGATTTAGAAACAATACTGAAGTGCAACATGCCCCAAAACAGCAAATATATCTCATCAGCATCTAAACAGGCACGGAGTTTCGAAGACGCTGTTTCAGCTGCTGTCTGTTTAATAGCAGGATGCACATGATAAACTGCTCTACAGGATGGAAGTCTGATTTCTGATCAATTGTTTGAGTGCTAATGTTTTCACAGGAGAATACTGATAGAAAGTTTAACCCATCACTCATGTGCTTGTCTTGTAAAATGTCTACAGAACACAGAGGCAGAATTTTGTTCTCGAACACATATTGAGGGTTTGGCTGGTCCAGTCTAAATGGGATGAAATCTTCCACTCCTTCACTGTTGCAATGGTAGTATGGAAATGCGACTATAAGGCTGTCAGTGCTGAGACTGGTCACCACTGGGAATGGGAGTCTTGCTGAGTTTGGTTAATTTGCTAAATTATTGAATTGCAGGCCTTGAAAGTTTAATAAAAAACTCAAAAATACAACCATTGATGGGAAAAAAGGTTTATTTGCATGAGCCGATATTTGATTACACAGTGTGAGAAATACTATGCGATGACCACAGCATCAAGTCGAAATCTTTTAACTAGGGTTTCATGGATTGTAAGTGGGGCTTGTCACCTAAGGGAAAGTTCAAGGATGCTTTTGCTCCCCTACAGATTTGTATAAATGTAGGTGATGATATTTATTGTTGATGGACTTGTCAAACAACTGCAGTTATTTTGAAATGGTGAAAAATACTGCATTCCACCAGTCTTGATAAATAAACGTGCTTTCTGAATTTAGAAATACACCACGCACAGCCACAAACTCTCCAGTTGTAGTAAGCAAGTTATTCTTACTCTCAGCGGCCCATATTTCAATCTGTTTGATGATAAAAATCACAGAGTGCTGCCGTACCACGACCAAAGAGCGGACGACGAACTGTAAAATGTTTCTGACAGACGGCCTGATATTTTATAGCAGAACACACAGACAAGCTTACAGATAAAAATATTCACAGCAAAGCTTGACTTACGAAAATGTTGGTTAAAGCGACCTATCCTATGGATTGTATGATGTAATATTTTTGGATTTTAACCTCATGAAAAAACAATGAAGAGAAATCCAAAAATGATTCAATGATTTTATCACAAAATACATTTTAAAGAAAGAAATGTATAGATGGACATGTTGGTGCACATATGTGCTATTTATTAAAATCCTCTCTTGTCGTCAGAAAATGAGAAATATTCAGACATGCTTGGGAAATAAAAAAAATTGAAAGTACTGGGGAAACATTATAAATGTCTCAAGGATATACTGCTGCAAGCATTTGACCCAGACGTATTATGTACAGACACACTGCCAGGCAGCTGATGCTGACGTATCAGTAAACAACTTCATCAATAAATGACCTTGAAGGTGGCTCTGGATTTAAAATGGACAATGAAGTTAAAAAATGAGGACAAATGGAGCTATTGGCAAGATCTCAGAGTAATAAATTATTATTATTATCATCATTATCATCAGACATGGTGGCACAGTGGACATGTGGTTAGTGGGGTGAGGTTAATTGGTTATTTTAAACTAGTTGTAGGTGTGAATGTGAGAGTGAATGGTTATCCGTCTCGCCCTGTTAGCCCTTTGACAGACTGGCAACCTGTCCAGAGAGTACCCCGTCTCTTTTCCACCATAGCAGCTTGGATAGGCTCCACCTTCACTGAATTAGATAAGTGGTTGAGGTTATTATTATTACCAAATGGTGTTTAATGGGTCGCTTTATCATAAAAAATGTCCCTTTCTGACCCCAGTGCTCACGGGAGAATAATTTGCCCCATTACAGACCTCATTTTCATTTGTTTCCAAGAACTCCACACACAATTTAATTATTTTTTCAGTAGGTCTTTGTTTGCACATTTCTCTTTTACCAGTTTAACATGTGCTAATTTGCAATGTCTATCCATTCATCCATCCACTTTCAGACACCTACACATCCCTTTCCTCAGTCACATCCTCCAGCTCCTGGTGTTTCCAAGGGGACACTTCAATGTGAAGGCGTAGCAACTCTACTCTTAACTCCCTTTAATGTACAAACCAACAGTTTTTAATGTATTTTGCTAGTTTTGTTGTTTATTAGCGATCGTCAAACAGTTTATAGATACAGTAGAACCATGTCCCGCTGCTGTTAAATTAAGGGAAGATGTACATTTGAAGATGAGGACAAAAAGAACAATTATTCTTTTAATTTTTTTCTATCAATGACTGAAAATTCAAGACTCATGTTGAAATAGAAGCACTGAGATGGGGAGGTCAAGTGCCAGTTTTATCAGAATCCTTTGCAATAACATCGCATACAGTGCCATCACAAAAAAACAAAATGCTAGCTTCACTCAGATGCTTTACTCACCTTCATCTCGTCAAAGTTGATTTGTGAAGATGGGAAGTACAAAAAAAAAGAAATCAGTTTCACTTGCGAATTTAGCTTCAAAAGGCATTTCCTGCTTTTTCTGAATTGCATCAACACAAACATTAATAATGAGTTAAAAGTAAAAACTCACGAATGACACAGTGAATACGGAACCACATTTGGTGTTAGCACAAGTAAGAATGGAAATGAACTTGTTCGTCTCGGGTGTCGCAGAAATCAAGTTCCTAAAGGGTCCTCAAAAAAACAACATCAACACAAAGAGCACAAAATCATTCCCCAAAAAGTGCCCATGATCAAAGCCAGGCAAACAAACAAAACACCACTTTACTGGTTTCACTGCTTCTTAAATTATTTCTAAGGACGTCTCTGTTCTCTAGTTTGGACTGCAGTGACTTGCAGACTGGCGTAATTGTTTTCCCGTTTATTACTTTAAATTATAGGCCAAGAAAACAAAAGAACACACAGTGCGAATAAGCGCGGTGCTTGGAAATAAAGCATGTTGTAAGTGAAAGGGAGAAAAAACAAAACTTTTGTGGTGTTAACTTTAACCACTTTGCCTGTCAATTTCAAACAATTTATCTGCTGGATATAAATACATCAAATCATTTTCTTTTCAAAATTGGCATCAAACTAAGGTTCACTTTTTCTCTAATATGAATATGCTGTATTTAGATTTAGTGTGCAGCAGTTGCTTTGCTTCAGTAAATGTCATACTGTTCAACAAGATAGCAGCTAACAATCTCTGAGAACATCCTACTAAGAAAACCACTTAAGATGCAACATTTTTATGCTCCTTACATTTTTTTAGACTCATCTTCTTTTCGGCTTTTTTCGTTAAGCAGAAAAGACCCAAATTAGGCTCCAAGATTAAAAAGACTTCAGGGAGATCTTCCTTTCGATGTATAATCCTAGATATCTTTTATTAATTGAAACCATTATTAGGTGTTGCATAATGATCAAATGCACATTACGGCACTGATATAAAAAACCTCAGTAAGAAATCAAACACCAAACACCATCAAAAAGTGATAATTACATCCTCTTTAACTTTAAGCAAAGAATTTTGTTTTGTTTTTTTTCTAAATTTCATGGCATTATCTTTGTCCACAAAAACATTCAGGTTCACTATAGAGTTAAAAACCAGCTGGAATACCGTCATGAACCTGAATGACCGAAATAACACTGAGCATCTGAACAATGGTACTACTGAGTAGTCACAGTTATTACATTTTAAGGTCGTACAGAGACAAATGCTGTCAGTAGTGCAGTAGCGGCCTGCAGGGCCAAAAATTTAAAGGCGATGTCTTCTTAGTCAACACCCCAACATGATGCTTTTAATGATCTCTAAGACCGACATATTCATTCATTTGACTTACAGGACCTTTTTTAAATTCTACAATGCATTAAAAATACTTTCCATTGTAATTTCCTGTGTACGATCTGTTCTCTGATCTCCTGAAAGCTGACAGCGTCATCATCGTCTGACCCAGGACTTCTCCCCCTTGGAGGAAACAAATCCATCTTAGTACACGTTTTCCCTCTCAGATAAGATGTCACCTTTCATCTCCTGTGACAGCACATGCTGAGATTACTTCAGTATGTGCTGTCTACTTCACTGTTCTTTTGGCAGATGGGGGAACTGCTAATATCTTGTCAGCCAGTCCTATAAACTGGGCTTTGAAACCACAGAAGCACACGCTGGGCTACATTGTTTGCCTCCACTAGCATTCGCTTGGTGGGAGATCCAACTGTAAATAGCGTTAAATTCAGATTAAATGATCAGATTATTTAATTTAAACATCAAATTTGCTGGATATTGTTGATGAAGAGAGGTTTAATTGTGCACTCATGTGGTCCTCAAAGCCTTTATTTCAGGTTAGAGACTGAAATAAAGGCATATGGTAAGAAACTTTTGATCAGTTGTTCAAAGTGGTGTGTATTTTGATGTAAGACTTTAACCATTAGTTGCTGTCCACATGCAGCAGCCTGGATTAGCTCGAAAACTATTTATTAGCAGTAATTCCAATAACAAATCAAGTAAATTGCACACAAACACACTGAAGTTAAAGAGTTGAGTTTCCAACTCAAGAAACGGTGCCAACTGAGAAGCATGTGTATGCTCGACAAATCAGCTTCACAACCCAACGTCAGCTGTGTTTTTGTGTTACTGCACAGCAATCTATAATCAGTACTGAACAGAAACAGCTGGAGTGCAGTTAGAGCCCAATGATCTCTTACAGAGGCTGGACAATAAAAGGACGGCCTCCTGTTGAAACCGCCCACCCGGTGTCTGTGTTTCAAATGCTAATCTGAGCTCGTTTCTTCAGCTCAAAAGGATGCACCCACTGTGATGACACTGACACCTGTGGGATCAAACAGCACAAGCTTTTGAACTGGTGAGGAAATTTTGCTCTCATGCAAGTATAGATTTCTGTTGCTTGTGATGCCAGTGCAGTGATTTATATTAGGCTGCCATATAAGGTGTTTTCGGCAACATGTTTTTGTAATATTACTCACCAAAGTGCACTGAGGGCGAACAAATACATTTACTTCATTGCAAAAAAACCAAAAAGTAAATAATAATAATAATGATAATAAATTCTATTTCTCTACCTGTGTTGGCACATAATTGACACCACAGATTGACTACTGTTGAAGACATTGGCAGGAGTGTGTGAATTATTATTATTATTATTATCATATTAGAATAAACAAAATAATGGATGCTTGTGATTGAAACATCGTGCAGCACTAACATCCTTATGTGGTAGCTGGTTTGGTTAGTTTGGTAAGTTAGTTAGCTCAAACCTATATTTGACATTTCTATACATCTGTGCTAAGCTAATATTTATGAATCAGTCACGTCGCTGCATTAAAATGTGCTGCAAAAAACAAAGACCTGTCAACATTTGGCGTTTGTCACTGAACCACACGTATCCTTCAGGTGTAACAATGATGTTGAGCGAATTTTGCATGTCATAGAACATTTGCAAAATCTTCTATGTTGTTTTTGCAGCAAAGAACTGGAGGGTGTTTTTTTTTTGCTTTTTTATTCATTTATTATCTATTTATTTATTTTTATTTTAATACTGTTCTCATCCCCTTTATTTCATCACATTTAGGCAGTTTTTGCTTCTTCTTTTTTTAAACACCATGTTTGTGACCTTTTGTCTGAATTTAACATTAGCATTCATGAAACATTTGCATTTCAGTCGCCTGCAGGAAAATGGTTTGTATTAATAATAATTACATGTGCTCTCAGTGCATATATGCATTATGCACAGATTTTTTTTTTAGAAAACATAAAAATACACGAGCACTAAACAATACTCCCCGTGACAGAGTCACTGCAAAGTTGTATGTGGACAATCATGGAAAAAAATATGAGAAAAACATGAACAAATGAGACTTTGGTTCCACTAAAATTACCCTAGATTATTTTTTATTCATAATATTTGTGAATACATGATAAAAGTAGGGATGGGTATCGTTTCGGTTTTATCCGATACCAGTACCAAACCGGTACTTTTGAAATGGTGCCGGTGCTTAAACGGTGCTCGAACCGGTGCTTAAAGAATGGAGAACACAAAATTGGTCCAAAAACCTCTCATGTTCAGCTGTTTTTTTGTAAAAAGATAACAATGTTAGCCTTTTTTGCAGCTATAGGGGATTTATGGCATCACTCTTGGCTGGAAGCAGTGCTTAATCAATGGAAAAAACACAAACTTTGTCCAAAAACCTCTCATGTTTAGCTGTTTTCCACTTTTTCTTTGGTCATTTTAGCCTTTTTGGCCAGGGTGAAGGGAGTATCTGCCATCAAACAAGAAGACAGCTGCATGTAACTACGACGGTGTTTGCTAGTTCACCTTACATGCATTAATGTAATAACGGGGTTAGCCTACTCAGTGTAAATTACACACGAACAACATTAAGCTACTCATGCAGAGCAGAATGGCTGCTGCTGCCATCATCATCCGTCATCATTTCTGCTACACTGGCAGGGCTAGGGGCCAGGACTGTACTCTTCAGGTTCTTGGGGGATGTTGCTAACTCCGGTCCGATAACAGGCACCACACCCGCAGTAGATGCACTCGGTGTGAGGTCTCGCAGCAAGCTATCAAATACGGTGCATTTCTCGGCTTTTAACAAAATGCTATACATTGCCAGGTGTTTCATCCGATTCGAGGTGTTACATCCTTTGCACAGTATCAGCTTAAAGCACTTGTAGCAGGCTGTTGAGTTTGCATCTTTTGCTGTGAAGTACAGCCAGACTTTGACCGCTTCGCCTTGGACATTTTTAATCTGTAGCTCTGCTCTAAAAGAACGTACGTACCTGGGTACGCTCGCAAAGGTAAAATGATTGGCTAGAATTCAAAGTGTATGACATCTCAGGGAAAAAAAAAAAGCACCGAAATGTGCGCTGCTTTTCGGTCTGGTTACTACCGTTTATGTCAAAACCGGTGCCATAATGGCACCGGATACCGGTACCCATCCCTAGATAAAAGTTACTAAGTATTAATAATGAAAGTTTTTTCATTTTTGAAGTAGGACATGCTGGAAAAAATCTGACAACCGCTGCTTTAGAGGTCCCACGATTGTGGCTAAAATTGTGATTCTACTCCAGTCTCTTGTTCCAGTCGTGTTAACTTCAATTATTTTTTTCCTTTATGGGTTTGAATTAACTTTTGCTTTGCAGTTGTATACCCAAGGGGGAATATGACATTATTTGTAATAAGAACACTGCCTGCATGGTAATTTCCTATTAAGAGTTTCCTTCATGAGGTCACCATCCAAGTATTACAAGCGATGTAAACAACTGGTTCCCATCAACTATCGTCGTTATTTTAAATTCAGATTATTTTTTAAAAGTTAAACAGAAATTTAAGAACTCCTCTGAAATTATTTCTCCAAGTGCCTGAGGGAGCATGTCAGATTGGATATGAATTTACACTGTCTGTTTCTAGTATGGTCAGTGGATGCGTTTGTGTTAACACAGGATCCTTTAGGGCCTTTTTTATATTTGAGTTATGACACAGGATGCATCACTAGTTCATATGTATGCAGGAGAGTAAGGTCCAGATGTCTGAAGATGGCCTTTCTCGCAGGTAGCGTGCAACAGGAATTTGTACACATCAGCTGCGTTTTTACTACAATAACTAATCTGATTGGTTAGAGTAAGAATGAGGGGTGGAGCCTGGGCAGAGTCTGTAGGTTCCTGTGAATTCTGACATAACTCAGTCTAATGTTACATAGACAACTGATTCAGACTGTTACATTGTAACTAGAGCTCGTCAGCTGATATATTCATCCACTGACTCTATCCACCTCCAGGACTATATACTATCATTTATTTCTTTGTTTGTTGTTGGCATATATTTTTAATGCTGGTTCATTTTCCTGCAAATTACAGCAGACAAAGAAACGGTGAGCTAAGTCAACAACTACAGAAACGGGGATGAGAAGGAAACAAATGTATCTGTGAATTTATGTAAGAGATTTATTCCCTATGAAAGGTTTGTTTGCAAATGTCACAACACTTAACAAGAAGACAGCAGAAGATATTCATCACTAAATGCTAATGTAATTGTTTTTGAAGAAATGAAAATGATGCAGTGCTTAACAAATTTATCAAACCAGTTGCCATAACAGCAACAAAACAAATATTTTAGAAATCTGTCGAAGATTAATTAATCATAACATTCATAATCATAACACCAAATCTTCCTGTACAGAAAACAACTTTATTTATAAAATAATAATAATATGACGAAAAAAGATTTTTTTTTATAACACAGAAAATCGTGGATTAAAATCAATTTTTATTATTTACCAATAAAGAGTTTGCACATACTAGTGATTAAACTATTACATATATATATACATACACATATATATATATATATATATATATATATATACATATATATATATATATATATATATATATATATACACATATATGTGTGTGTGTATGTGTGTGTTAGCTAATGTAGGGCAGCTGTGAAAACCTTAAAACCTTACATTGGCTGGTGGTCTAGAAAAATGAAATGGACTTCAGTACTAGACAGTAGTTAATTTTACAGACCTGACTGACTGACTGCTTTAGTTACCATAGAACAGAACACCAACTAATTAGATTCATCCATTTACACACCAAAGTCAAAATTCACAGTACGCTGAAAAAGAAAAGGTTGAAAAAACAAAGTTTTCTTCTTCTTTTGTTTGTTTGTTGTTGTTTTTTTTACTTCAAAGTATTAGAAAGGATGTGAACCTGAGCCTGACCTAGATGGGGAACTCGATATACAGTATATACATCAATTTAGAAATGACAGCCTGATCTCATCGTCTGTGCATCAACCTGTAAATTAAGTCTTTAAGCAGTTTCAAAAAACAGTTTACAGTCAGTGCTATTAGAGAAATGTAAATGTAATCATTCCTATTCATCTCTATTCATAGGGACCTTTTCACTGTCCCACATAACTGCAGACTTCTCTGACATCAATTTATATTTAAATGTATATTTTGTTATATAATAATAATACAGTTTATTTTGTTAATATGCTAAATACTTAACCTTCATTTAGTGAGATTCACCTTAATTCTTTCTAGTCTCAGCTGATTATCATTCACGCAAATGTTACTTTGCATATTAATGGAACAGGTGTTGAATGTTCAATTCCAATTAATCACTAATTAAATTATTTTTTTAACGAAATAACTGTATGGATCGTTTGCATACAGTAGAAGCTCATCATTACCCTTTTCAAAGCTTAAAGCACATTAATCCCTAGTCTTTGGAGGATTTAGAGGAGTATGGCTTTACTCGTAATGAAGAGCTAGTGAAAGAGAAGATGATGAAGAGAATTCTTTTTAATTTCAGAGCCAAGGATGTAGGTTAATTAAAAGAGAAGTGCCACCCGGATTCTATCCTGGAAGGTCTTCGAGCTATGACCCGACAATGTAAATTTTTCTCTTGAAAGAAGTATGTGAAAGACCCCGAGTTTCTAAGGAGTTTCAAGTGGCAAACTGATGTAAGGTGAAGAAATGCAGATGCTTGTTAAGGGCACTGAAAAAGCATATTATCAAAACCCCAGGGTGGATACAAGGACTTCAGAAGTAGGAGCTCTATCATCAGAAGAGTGACAAATGCGCAGAGGTACTGTGTAAAAGGAAGGTAATATATCAGTGTTTGTCTATGTATCTTCCTACGCTCGCACACACATAGGTGCTGATGGTGCGTATGGAGCTATAACTTTTTTGCATTTCAAGTCAATACTGTAAGATTAATAGTGGGGAAGAAATGGTTTAGTCATCAAAGCACGGTAGCCCCGTTTTCCAATAGTACACTGCACAGAATGCTGAATTACTTTCACAAGCAGCGGTCTAGCTGCTTTGATCTGAAAGCAGAGACTCAGACCATTTAATCATCTTTTCGGCATAAAAAAGGAAGAAATTTGATAGGGTGTGCATGTCCTGCCCAAAGGGAAACTCAATTGATTGAGAGAATGTAATCTGTGGTTACATATACAAGTGTGAAAAGGGAATATTGGAGTTTGGGTGGCAATATGTTCTCCACAAAATGGGGCAAAAAAATAATATGACAGAGGAAGTACAGAAAAAATACCTGCTTGCAAGTTCATACAGTATTTATAGTTTCTGTTTATTAAAGCAGCAGCCGTGTTTTAAAATTTGTAAGGAGATGTTTTATTTCTCTTGCTCAGCAATGCCTTTAAGCAGATTATTTACTGTTCTATAAACGGTATCATCATGATGATTAAAAACTCAAGAGGAACCAGATTTAAAAGCCTGATTATTTATTTAAAAGTTGTAATGCTCGCAAGGCAGGCTCAGCGATTAAACTGGAAATCTGATGAGAGGAAGTCAGTGGGTGATGTTAAAGGTACAGTAAGTCATTTTTTTACTTTATTTAATATTAAAAAAAAGCATGTTGCACACATAAATATACGCTGATTAGTGTCTAAGTACATCTTCCAATAAATTAATCCATTAAAAGTACATCGGTGCAAGTGCTGATGTGTAGAAGCCCTGTCTTAAATACAGTGGTTGAGACACTTTGGGACATTTCCATTCCACCTAATTGAGTTGTATGTTTGTGGCTAGAGACTGGTTTCATACAAAGCATGAAAACAGAGGAGAGGTGAGCTGGTAGGTGTTTGTGTTCTGTACCTTCATACACGAGATATGAAGGATTGTACCCATTTTTTAATCACATTTTCACACCAAAGAGGTGAAAATGTGAATAAAAGAGACATAGTGACGAGCATTTGGATAATACAGTATCCTCTTCTTCCTAAGGTCAGGGCTCTAACACATGAAAATGTGCATAAATATGCTTCTTTATTCCAAATATTGTCACAATTGTCAGCAGATTAGCCCTGTCCCTAGACAGCTGACAACGAGCCAGCTAAACAACAACAGCTGGTTATAAGCTAAAATTATGCCATGGTCCCCAAGTCCTTCTGTGCTGGCCTTCCTCTCTCCCTCTCACTGGCTTACTTTTTCTCCTTGTCTGTGTATGCATGTGTTTCCCTCTTTCAGAGGTGGTTTCATTGGGCTTCCTCGCTCTTACCTGTTGAAGACCTGCTGATGAACTCACCTGCTCCTCTATGGTCATCAGACTGGCTATTTAAGGCTGAAGCAATCCCTCAGTCATTGCCACATCCTTGCATCAGCAAGAGGTATTATGGTCTGGCTTTTGTCCGGTTCATGCTTGCTGTCAGTGTGTTCTCAGGTTCTCAGCTCTAACCTCTGTTTCTGTGCAGATCTCTCCAGTGTCCCTCCAGTAACTGTGAAAGTGTGTGCTGCAGCTCCTCTCTCCACTCTCAGAAACCATGGCTTAAGACATTGCTTTTTGTTTTCTTTCTCTGCACTAAGGAAACCTGTAAATAAACCGGTGTAAACCATGTAAGTGTCCTGCTAGCGAGTCCTTTCTATGAGTTTCAGGAGAATATGAGAGTTTATTTGCTAAGTGTCAGAGTCCAGCAACGCTAGAACGACTTTAAAGAAAGTTTCACTGAGGACACCTAAGAGCAACAAAAAAACAGCAGCATTTACCAAGAGAAAAGTTCAGGATAACCTCAACAACTGACCTCAGTATCGCTGTCATCAGACAGAAATGAGCTACACTGACTTCTCGATTCGTATCAGACTCATATCAGACTCCTCTGTAGAGTGAGTGTAGAGCTTTTACTCTAGGGGGTTGGGAAGCGTATCTGTAACCAGAAGGTCGCCGGTTCGATCCCCGGGCTCTCTGTCCTGGTCGTTGTGTCCTTGGGCAAGACACAAGACACCCTACCGCCTACTGGTGTTGGCCAGAGGGGCCGATGGCGCGATATGGCAGCCTCGCTTCTGTCAGTCTGCCCCAGGGCAGCTGTAGCTACAACCGTAGCTTGCCTCCACCAGTGTGTGAATGCGAGAGTGAATGAATAGTGGCATTGTAAAGCGCTTTGGGTGCCTTGAAAAGCGCTATATAAATCCAATCCATTATTATTATTATTATTCTATTCTTATTCTTGTTATTGTTGATACATTAAGTAGTAAGGCAGACTTCAATGTAGCAGTTGGTCATGTTTAAGCAGTTTAACAGTATAAACATTTACTCTGAATGTGTCATGGTCCCTGTGCCTCCCCGGCCAGCCCAGTGTGGCCACAAGTGTTGTTGTTTTTCTCTCGCTCTCTCTCTCCTACCTGTCTGCCTGGGCGGAGCTCTGATTGGGCTCCTGCCCTAGGCCACGCACCTGCAGCTGATCTCAAGCGATTGCAGTTCTCTGGCTCTTAAGGCTGGGGCTCTGAGCTATTCGTCGCTGGAATATTGAGTAACTCTCGTTAGTATTGCCTGGCTTCTTGCAATTCTACTGTTCCCGTGTTTGCCTTCGACTTACCCTCGTCTGTGTAAATAGGTTACCTGGATCAGCCCTTCTGTGACCCCTGGACCCCGTGAGTGAGAGTGAGCTGCTTGTGTGGAGAATGTTTGGACGAGGAACAGAGCGAGTGTGAAGAAGTGTGTCTCCCCAGCCTGTTGATCCCCGGGACCCTGGTGTTTTCCCCCTCCCCTTCACGTGTATATAGCGCACCAGTGTGATTAATAAAGTGTCGTTGAACCGTGCTACCTCCGTCTGCGCCTGAGTCCGTTCCACTCCCGTGACAGAATGAGTAGTTCAACTTATAATAATAGATATACTTACTAGCCACTTTATTAGGTATGCATTTTCAACTTTTCATTAATGCAAACTTAGCTAGTTGCGTGGCAACAACTTATTTAGACAAGTAGGTGTGTAGACATGGTCAAGATGACCTTCTGAATTTCTCACGTGATCAGAATGGGGAAAAAGCTGATTTTAAATGGAGCTGATTTGATTATTTTAAGAACTTTTGATCTACACAACCATCTCTTTACACAGAATGGTCTGAAAAAGATCAAATATCCAGTGTTTGGTGTCAGAGGTCGGAGGTGGAGGTCCAGATTGCTTCAAACTGATAGAAAGACAACAGAAACTCAAATAACCACTTGCTGCAACCAAGGTTAGCACAACAGGTTGGAGCTTGAAACAGGGTGACTACAGCAGCAGAAGAACACGCCAGGTGCCACTAATGTTAACTAAGAACAAGCTACAGTTCACATGTGCTTACTGCGTTTGGACAACAGAAGATTGGAAAAACATTGCATGACATGATGAGTCTCAATTTTCTGCTGCAACATTCAGATAAAAACATGGATTCGTCCTGTCTTGTATCAGCAGTTGGTGGTGGTATAATAGTGGGAGGGATCTCTTCTTCACCTGATTATTGTTGATGACCATAACTTCATGACCACCATAGTTGTTTCCAGCAGCTTTCCATGTCTCAAAGCTCAAATCAAATGGCTTTCTTGAAAATGGCAATGTGTAATCAAATGGAGTACCGTGGGGATGTGGCAGACTGAGAGATCCACATCATGAATTTATAACTGACAAATCTGCAGCTGCTGCATGCCTGCATCATGCCAATATAGACTAAAACCCCTGAAGAATGTTTCCAGCACCTTCTTGAATCTATGCAATGAAAAATTAAGGCGAACCAATAGTAGCAGGTGCAACAAAAAATGTGCCATGAGTGTATACTGGAACTTCATCATCTGCTTTGTACATCTTAATCCAAAAAGCATCTGATACTACTCCTGTCAAATTAATGTAGATTTAAGTAAAGTTGTTCCCTGAGACAAAAAAAGAAACAAAATCTTAGTGTTACATGTAATAAGAAAATCCTCGAACTTAAGCATTAGGTGGTCATTTCCACGTCCATAATCATATATATATTGGAACTGTCAAAGATATTAAATTAGTGTCAGCAGAAAGTTTGAGGAGGAAATCATATGCTGCTGTCATGCTTCCTGCATTGTGCAGCCAGTGTAGATTTTATTTAAGCGTCTCAAGAAGACTAAACCATATGCGCTTACAATCTGTTTCTACTGGCCTACAGAAAGTTTTGCGCCCTGGAAACTTTTTCTCATGAATGTAATGTTTAAATCTGTCAGTTATACAAAGAGGTGCTATCGCTCTTTACAATTATTAAAGACTTATTTTTAGATCCGCAATTAGAAGCGTTGATGCATTTTTACAATTCAAGTGTGCCTCAGTTAGCTACTTAGAGAAAAAAATCAGCATATAGACGCAGTCTAAATCTGCGGTCCCCAACCTTTTTTGTGACCGGTTTATGTCCGACAATATTTTCACCGTGTCAAGGTGTCGCAGATAAACACAACAAAATAAAACCAGTACCGGTACCAAAAAAATTTAATTTATTCATAACACACGGGAAAAGACGCAGGGAAACCGAGGAAACGATAAAAGCTAAATAAAGCAAATAAAGCAAACTGAGCACGTAAAAGCAAGTAGTTTGTCTGTCCAAGACAAACAAAAAAAACCCAAAAAGGATGACATTATGCTGGAGACATGGTAACACTTTTAATTCTCCAACTTCATCTCCAATTTAGAGCCTCTTTTTCTCTTTTGTTGTTCTGTTTGATAAGGAGTGATTTTGTTTATCAACAGAAATACTGAAAATAAGATGTTAAGATTATTTTCACTTCACTTCTATTTAATAAGCTCTTCTAATTTGTTTTCATTTTAAAAAATTGTACCAAATACTCTAATCAGGTTGAGTTTTTATACATAATAGTTTTGTTTTGAACAAATGTGTGAAAAGCAATTGCAAAAAGAATGCGAACAACAATGGGAGCATAGTTTGTTAGTCCAGTAAATCAGTTACTTCAGTGCCAAACATAAGAAAGAAAACATCCAGTCTCCAAAGAATGAGGAGTGTCATTTAGGGCCGTGTACACATTAATATGATCTTAGAGCTGATGATGCATGTCACATGACCTCTGTTTTGAGTTTGCTGCTGTAAAATAGGAAGCAAGCAGCTGATTGTTTAGTTAAGGCAAAGTTGAGGTGCACATGTAGTAACTGGAAAGATCTGATCAGAAAGGATTCATGGATGAGCAACCTGAAGGTAAAAATGACTCTCCTGTTAAACTGCTTACCGATGAGAGTTAAATGGACACGCTTCTTCATTTTAGGCACAATTTCGGTCATGTCAACAAATGCCGTTCAAGGTCCGAGAGCAATCATTTAAAAGGTCTGTGTATCTGCAGCCTCTGTCACATTTTACCACTGATGTCGTGAAATATTTACTTCAGGGAGCTAAACGTACACTGAGTGACGGCTTCGTACATTAGCATGAATGTGGACACTGGGATTTATTTTCACTCAGTTCCACTTTCACCAGCAGCTGCCACAAGTTCACTAGCGCAGTGTTTGATACGTCAGTTCAAAGCAGCTCTCAGGAAATGCACTACGGAGTTTTTGTGACCCATTTCGTGACCCAAAAAGAACATCTTTAGTAGACTTGAGTGGGAGCAGGGTGAGAGCCACAAAAAAAGAAAGGAAGTCAAGAAGTACGATGACACTGTGCCTTTCAGGGGATTTGTTGACAAAAACAAAAGTGTTACACATCTCCAGCCGGAAACAGGGAATATGTTACAGTGGCGTCTTTTTGTGAGGTCTTTGGAAAATGAGGGCCAACAATGAGAGAAGGAAAGCAGATAAAAAGTCTTAATTTTCTCTGGATTCTTATCTATTCTGATAAATTAATGAACAAAGCTGCGGTCGACATGGGAACCGTTCCTCCTACTGCCTGTCTCAGCACTAACACACGGGTCTATAAAGTAAAAAGAAGCAAACTTTTTTTTTTTTTTACTCCTAAACAACAATTTTGAAGGCTTTTAGTCTCCATAAAAGAAACAAGGGCAGAGGATGTGATGGGAGCCGCACAGGGAGGTTCTGGTAAGACGCCTGGAAGACAAAAACACCAGTGAGACAATTTGGTACCTCCTCTCCCAAATAGTCAGTATAATGCACTCATATATTTTTCTTAACTGCCACAATAGGCAAGGTCAGCACAGACAAACACTTAAGTGATTGCAAAACCATTCTATCTTTATTTTAAAGCTTTAGTACAGCCTGCTACTCAATTCGAAACACAACATGAGAGTAAACTAAAAAATGGGCATCATTTGAGGCGCATTTATCAAATCAATTTATACATAATTTTTAAAAAGCATGGCAGAGTGCTTTTTTGCTGAGCAGATAAGGAAGAGAACAAAACAAAACCCACAAACAGGGTATACAATTTTAAAATGACCTTAATGTATTAAATTCAAACAAATGCATCTCATATTGAATCCATTAGCATTACTCTTTTCTCAGGCCATTTCCTTCTATTAAGTTGTTCCACTGTACTACGCGTATTATGCAAAGTGTTTCTTTTTGCCTCGTTTCCAGAACAAGAGCTTTTGCACCTTATTCCGTTGAGAGGATAATCATATGGGTCTGATGTGAGGCATTACTGAAAATAATTGCTTGTTGTTTGCGTGGTGGTTAGCATTGTTCTATTTATTACAATCATTTCATCATGCGGTGTCTTCACCTGAGAGATTTGAAGGCGTGAAGAAGACGTAACAGACGCTGAGAATGAAGTGCAGCGTGTAGGAAAGAGCAAAAGAGCTAATTACTGTAGCAACTGTTGGTAAAGCCAGTCAGAGTGGCACTTTTCTGCTCAACTGGATCCTTCTTTCTTTTCCGTTTTTATTCTTCTTAGCGACGAGTGCTCGACTTTAAAAAGCTCTCACTCTCTGCTTCACGTTGATGACAAAGAAGCAACACGCATGTATTCATACATGTACACTGCTCACTGCAATTACGCAACATGCAGGGATGCAAAGAAATGGTGACAGTAATAAGACATGACTGACTTTGCTTTCAAGAGATACTTTTATGTCTCGTGTCTCTCAGTCTGCTGTGAAGTAAAGAACAAAACCACAAGAACAAGTAAGTAATTTCAGAGTGCACGCTATACAGGAGCGCAAGCTATATTTGAGGAATAATAGACAACAGTGCTTTGATTCTTCACACTGTATCCTGTTGTTTTTAGTTTAAAAGTTTTCTGTCCTTAACGCCCACTCACAGGTGCATCTTTCCCAGCCTGATGTGATAAAAATGTAACTCAAGTATTATGAAATCAAATCTTTTTTTAAGGTGATAAAAAAGATTTGATGCATCTTTGCAGCTACCCAAGATGCATGAATTAGCTCAGGGCCACAAATATAAAATATGATCAAAAACTATTAGAGTATAATTACATAGCACTTGAAATCTTGGGTTGAATTAAAAGATAAAATTTTAAAAAGGTCTTATAACTAAGATTAGGAAGTATTCGTGATGCATTTATTCTTGAATTGATTTTAAATGAAATAAAAGAATCTCGTCCTGCAGATTCTAAGTCTTTACGTCTACGCTGGCAAAACACATGGACGGACAAACTGATGCTAACAAAGCTATTATCTCTCTTTACTCGCTGATGAATAGCAAAGCAAAATCCGGGTAGCAGTTTGTCAATTTTAGGCCACGCTGACGGTCATTTTCTTAGACTAAAAGGACAAACATATCAGCTGTTGCTAATCTATTTCAATTCTGCAAGTAAATTGATAACATTAACCTTTATTGTTGTCTGCTTAAATTGCCCTTTGAAGGTCGGTGTCTGTGTGGAGGCAAAAATCATTGGAGATCAGATTTCAGCAGATACCCGACGTAAGAGGACATAGGAGTGTGGACCCCGAAACCTTGACTGGAATATTTAAGAGATAATAGTGGAAAAAAGTGAAATGCAATAGAGATAAGGAAAAGGATAATTAGGTTAATTGGTAGTAGGTCAGTAACACGACTACTTAAAAAGAGCATCCGAAGTTTATGGAAAGATGGCACACAAACAGGACATTTGGAAATAGTGTTTCTCAAAAGAAAATACGAAAGATTTTGTGGACTAGACTAAATAGTATTGCTGAAATATTCAAAGAAATCTATGTGCACTAGGGAAAAGGCCAAAAACCAACACTAAGTGGCTGTAATATTTGGACCCTAAGGCAGGAGTGGATTACAAATGCAGCATGAGCTAAAGAACACTTCTAAAAATTATTTTCAGTGAACACAGTCTTTTGCTAAAACCACCATTAACCATGCAGCGAGAATAGGCAAGAGGCATAAATAACGACATTTTCTTTAACCATGAATGACGGAGATTCCTGGTTTGTTATCAGCTCAAAAGCCAGAACGCTGATGGTGTATAGGTAATAAGTGCAGGTCGCAGTTCAATAGATATTGCTGTCTAGTCCTTTTTCATTTCATGTGTTACACAAGTATGGCTCTGTTATTACAGAAAAAAGTGTTGGGATAGTGAAATGGCCTTTTTGCTGTCAGGAACTATTACAGAAAATATTTCAAACATTTGAAAACCAAAAGCAGAAACAAAGAAGCCCTGAACTACCATGCAGCTAAATAAACTACTGCATCAAGCAAGAATGAGAAAACATTTCACTTTCAAAACCACAAGCCGTCTCCTTAGTCCCAAAATGTGTACAAAGTGGTGTTCACATAAGATGTGATGCAACACAGTGTTAAACATCCAAAATTGCCGGTTTTTAAATCTTTGGTGAGCATTAAATTCAAACTGAGCACGTAAAAGGAGATCAAGAATAAACTTTTTCTTTGTTGAAACATTTACTGTGTACAGCTTTATGTATTTGTGTGTGTGTGTTTGTGTGTGTGTGTGCACTTGATAAGACCATACTGAGGATTTTATAAACAATGCCTGAGTGACTCATTTAAGTGGGGAAATCAGCCTCTGCTGCACCAACAGAGGTGCATAAACGATTGTACTGTTTTCAGTGGATCAGTCTAATTTCTGGAAAATTTGTGCTTCTGATTAGATTACAGAAGATTCTTTTACATTGATTTTTGTACCCCACATGACAACGCGTGAAATATTTCTGAAACAACTGCTCACTTTGGGATTTTTACAAAACAGAAACAGCAGCCTGCACGCATATTCACAGAAGCACATACATGCATGTCGTATTGAATGACAAACAACGCACATGCACACTAACAATTCCCCTGAAAGCTTATTTGACAAGCAGAACAGACCACGTTTCCCTCCCGACTGCCTTGTTCCCTCTCTGCAGACGCATGACATTGTCTGACGCTGATGGATGACGCTCTCACTTCTCCTCATTAAGAGACTCATCTGCTCCAACAGCTACGTAAATCGCTGGGTTTACCTCACCTTGGCCTCCCTCTGCTAAATACTGTAAGAGATAAATGACTGTTGTGTCATTTTGACATGCCTGCTGCAGCATGTTTCTGTCAATATTGTGCTTTGCAGTGTTTCACCAGGAGCGGCAAAAGCCTTCAGGGTAGAATGGCTTCAAGCTGTTTCCTCTCAAAGCCTACAAACTATTTCAATTAATGTAGACTAGAATATTAAATGCAAAAGGTGTGAACATACCAATTTAAATTATTTTAATTTGTTATAGTTTTAGGCAATCTTCAACTCAACTTGTCCTCAGTTCCTCTCCTTGTCCCCACACAGTGAGATGCCTCTCCACAGCTTCACACTGACAGACTCTGTGTTGATTTCTCTAAAAACTAAGGAAAGTAAAGACACAGAAAATGAAACAGCAAAAGGAACTTTAACACAACTGGATACAGGCACATATTGAAGATGAGCCCATTCTTGACCAACTACATTCAGAAATAAGCTAAGATTGCTCATGTGGTTGAATTATGAGGATGAACTCAGCTGATTAGTTATCAGTCACAACACATGTGTGTTTTGTACAGGCTGCACTCTAGGGCCTGACCTTTTAGAAAGTACTGCCTACTTGAGATATTAGATTTTCTGTTAAATGTGTAATAAAAGAGATGGCACAATGTGCAACAACCACTTACCAAAAATCCCCAAAAGTTCATCTGGACGTCGCGTTTTCAGTGGGAGAAACATTTCATCACTCATCTAAGGCTATGTTCACACTGCAGGCAAAAGCGCATTAAATCTGACTCATTTGGCCCTATGCGACCCATATCCAATCATGCTATGACAATTTGAACAGCACAAATCCGATATTTTCAAATCCAACCCAGGTCACTTTCATATGTGGTACTGAATCTGATACATATCTGATGTTTTAGAAAGTGCCTGCTGTTTGAATGGTCATGTCGCATTAAATCTGTCTTTTGACACAATCAGACTCCAATTATCAGCTCCAGAGAAGACAAACGAGAAAGCCTGGCGGCAGAAACTGGAGACGTAGCGAGTCAATGGACAGAAACTGAGGTTTTGGACTTGATTAACATATGGGGAGACAATTCTATTCAAGCTAAACGACTCCGTGTCCATATATGCCTCTGCACAAAGGTAGCAGCCACTGCTCCAAACAAGGCCATTGTTAAAGCACGGGCTCTCTTCTCTCTCTAATTAATCTGTCAACATTCTGTCGGTTACGACTGTGCAGAAATTGATAAACTGCTACAACAACACCTTTTTTTTAAGTGATCTAGGTAGCTCTGTTAACGCTAGAAATGTGTTTTGGAGTTTGTAAGTGTTTTGTCTCTTGGGGCCACCGCATATATTTATATATAAACATATATAAATAAAACCACTTTTTTTTTTTTACATTAGTAATACCTTTTGTGCATAATTTTATATTATATTGTTGTTAATAATAAATTAATTAAAGCAACAAAACAACCTGAAGAGCCGGTTGGGAGCCGAAAGAGCCGGCTCTTTTTAGTGAGCCGGGCCGGAAGATCCGGTTCTCTAAAAAGAGCCGGAAATCCCATCACTACAGCTGACTGCAGGTTTCCTCAATCTTATAAACAGCACATTTGCATAGTGACTGAAACCAGCACCACTGAAAGAACAATGGGCTGTGAGGTCCAGATGCAAATTCTCATGACCATTGATCAACAACCACCGATCAATGGCCATGACTACCATTCACAGAGAGTTGGGGAATGGCTGTAATCACAGCATTGTAAGATGGCGAAAGATGTACCCTTAGGCCCCCTCCTCGATTCAGAGATGGTCTTTCCCTTTTCATGTAAATGGCCTCCTTGACTCCCTGCTCAAACGTTTCTCCCACTGAAAACGCTACATCTATATGAACAGAATCAACTTTTGGGGATGTACTTACCTGGATGAATGAGCATGCATCAAGACCCCCCCCCCCCCCCAAAAAAAAAAAAAAAACCAAAGCAAAATCAAATAAATAAATAAAAGACATAGTTTAGGAGCACTCCAGTATCTAACAGGCAATGAAACGCAGTTTCATTTCAGTTGAACTTAACTTCATGTCTCACTCGACACTGAAAAAATAAATTTACTGTCAGTGTGAAAGAGATTATTTCATGGCTCCAGGCTATGTTCACTGTTTCAGTCCTCCTGGTTGGAGGTAATGAGCATGATATCCTAGATCTTTGGCCTCAGCCTTTCCCTGTATCTAGCTGTTTTACTGCTGGGTGACATCTCTGCATTTCACATAACTTGATGCAGACAGAGATGTGTTTTTTAATTTTTTTGTGTCTGTTACTCTGCCAGTGAGGTTACACCTAAACTAACAAAGTGAATTTCACAACACTTGGTGGAGAACAGGAGCATGGGCAATGAAGAATGCATTAAAATATGGAATTCTTTCTTTAAAATCGAGGATTAGCTTTAATAACATTTACGATGACCACAAGTGATCATCATTAAATACCTAATTAGATACGTCGGCACATTATAAATCAGTATGGTTCCCCTTTTGTTGTATCCTGCAGTAGTACCTTGCTTTTTTCACCAATTATTTTCACTGATGATCCATTGTGTGCCGCATACAGATGCTTCCACTGGTTGTTAAACCCGTAATTTGCTGGAAATATCTGCATTCACTGCTGAATACTGGTGATTATTGGTAGTTCAACAATTCAGTCAAATTAAATAACCTATTTTATTTATGTAATGTAAATATATATAAGGATAACATAGAAAATGCTTAACCGTAATGATTACAAGCTGTAGACTGAATGTAAGTTCTCTGTGGGCTTTTAAGGACTGCCGTGGTGTGGACACAGGGGAACAGGTCCCTCTAGAAATGAGCTTATTGACTGCCACTGTGCCTGATCTGAGGAACTGATAACACCCAGTGAGCCCCGAGGTTGTTGGCTATTGTTGCCACTTGGAGGGTGGTGTGAGTGCTCTGGCTCCATAGCCATCAATTTGCCTAGCTCCGCGTGTCACAGAGCTCTGACATACACCTGACTTCCTATCACTGGCACCCAAAGACCTCTGAGACATTGAACAGAGGCAGAAATTGATGGCCTGGCTCCCTGGCTAGGGGCTGATATGCTATAATAAAAATACCTGTCATGAGAGAATAATTTTAAAAACGTAGCGTGCTTTGTTATAAAATAAATAAATAAATTCACTAATGGCATGTGGGTTCCAAAGATCAATTCAATGATTCAAGTATGTAATAAATCATAAAATTCCCCAATGAAAATGTAATAAAAGGAAATTAGCAAACATATAATAGTGTTTACCTATTTCTATCAGTACAGATACAGCCCACAGACAACTGAGTCAGACCCCTGGCTGATGTATAACTATTAATCACAATACTCTAAATGGTGCATGTTTGTTAGTCACCATATCCACAATAAACTGATTTTAAATATGAGAGAACAACAAATTGTAATAGCCTTTTAGATATTGTTTGACCTTAGCATATTTAATCCCTAATCACACAAATCCTTATGAGCCAAATAATGGAAAAATGTCTTTTTTTTCCTGGTGCATTTTAATATTATGTTGTTTAATGTTTCAAAATTAAAACAGATGACTATGGGGCTTACCAATGGAGAGACAAGAAGCATCCGAGAGCACAAACCTCAGCCAACGCAGCCCACTCTTTGGATAACTGAGCCTGACCCCCAACTGATGAATAATTATAAATGAATAACAGTACGCTAAAAGACATCTGTTTGTTAGTCACTATATCCACAATAAAAGTATTTTAAATACAAAAGACGCACAACGTATGACTGTAACTTCCTGCTAGTAACTGTTTGACTTTAGCATATTTAATTCCTAATCACCAAAAAAAACTCATCAGCCAAAAAGATGGTGAAATTTGAAAAATAAGCATATTTAATATTAAATTATTAAGCCTATCTCAGGGTCTTGTTCACGACTGACGGGAGAAGGGAGCGGGAGATCGACAGACAGATTGGTGCTGCGGCCGCTGTACCAGCCTGTTGTGGTGAAGAGAGAGCATAGTGTAAAAGCGAAGCTCTCAATTTACCGGTCGATTTACGTCCCTACCCTCACCTATGATCACGAGCAGTGAGTAGTGACCGAAAGAAGATCCCAGATACAGGTGGCAGAAATGAGCTTCCTCCGAAGGGTGGCTGGCCTCTCCCTTAGAGATAGGGTGAGAAGTTCAGTCATCCGAGAGGGGCTCAGAGTAGAGCCGCTCTGGGCAGTATCAAAATTGTGAGGGAACAGTAACACATTTTGTATACATTTGTGTTGTTTTCTTGGTTCTTTTTAAATGTATCTGGATTAAAATGATTTATTATTTATGTGGATATAGAACATATGTAGCATTCATGAAATTAAAAAAAAGATCACAAGTTTATTCTGTTTTTAAAAAACAAAACAAAAAAACAATACCTAATCAGAAACAGTGTACATGTACTCAAATTGTTAACTCTACCATAGAGGTTACATTAGAGTATGCTTGTGCCGTTTTTTTCTGTAAGCACTATAGATTTAAAAAAAAAACTTTATAGGGTTGTAGAGGGTTATGTTACCAATTCATTAAAATTTATCTTACATCCGCCAAGGTCTTCAAGGCAAACTTAATAATTTATTTGTCAAAAATTGACAAAATGCCTTAAAACTAGAATCTTACATTTGCACATCTAAGAATCAGTTTCTTTTGTCAGTTTTTGACCAATAAGTAATTAATTTGACCTTGAAGACCTTGGTGGATGTAAAGCACATTGTAATGTATTGTTAACATAACCCTACTCCTACTAAGTTTTATAGAATCAGAATTTTTTATTGTGTTTACAGACAGAACAACAGAATGAACATGAACTCAGGCACAGGTTACCAAAAACAAACTCCTTGGCAGAGGTAGTTAGAATAAGTCCCTCAGTGTCTCTCATGCACCTTGTGATGTTTTAGACATGCTATTTGAAACTCTGCCAGTTCACTTACTGCTTGTCTCACAGGCTGTGAAAACCCACGCTGAAAGAAAGAGTATGTACTATATGTCACAGTGTGCAAGTTCCTCTCTTACTAGTAATATTACTCAAAGTAAGAATCACTACCTGTTCTAAACTGCCTAATATAAAACCATGTAATATACTCATTACATCCTCCTGAGAACTGACCAAAAATGAATCTTCCCAATCAACTTTCTTTGTGATTTCCTGCCTTTTTGGAGCTAAACAAGCCCACCCAAACACATGATAGTTTCCTAATAACATCTCGTTCATGGGGATCAATTTTAAGGCAACTTCAAGAAACAGCAGACAGAGCAACTGAGATTCATCTCTCAGGTCCTGTGTTTGGTCTTTGTTTTTATATTTCTTAAGGTCAAACTTTAATATATTATTCATGTACTGCTTTCTTCTTCTTCTTTTGTTCCCCACTTGTCCAGTTCCCTCAATTGTTTTGATACACTGCACACCACACTGAGATGTGGCTAATAGTTCTTTTGCCCATAAAACTGTTATCTTGGACATTTGTCTAGATTTAACTAAAGAGATGAGAACAAATGATCTGTTTTTGTCACAGTTTGCTATTAAAAAAGTGCACATATGTCGTGTCCAAATTCATGGGCTGTATCCTCGAGAGGACCAGGCCTTCGCGGTGTACGTGGGCCAAATCCTCAAAAGGTCGGGTAGGCCGGAAGTAAACGGCTGTGAAATTGGACGGTCTAGGCTTCTGATTTGCGTCACCGCTGTCTCGGTGGAGTTTAATAAACTCGGCCGTCTGCTCCTTGCTATCTAAAATATAACAGGGCACTGGTGCAAATTCTCGACCGTCTCACACTTCTGTTTAATCAGTTTTCTGTTTGACGTTTATTCAGCTGTGTGAAAACCACCTGGGGGATTAATAAAGTTTTATTTTATCTAATCTAATAACTTTAATCTCAGCCAAACCAATTTACTCACGAACAAATAAAACACTGAAAAAAGTCAAACAATAACATTTTTAGGTTGTCTAAGTGACTTATATATTATGTTTAACCTGAGTAGCGAAAGACCGCGGTGATCTGAAAATGATGTGCCGGTAGATGTGCTATTCTCGGCGGCTCCAGTGACCCTCGAGCTCCCGACTAGCTATCGATCTGGTGGATAACAGAGATCTCCGAAAACGTCGGAGCACTTTTGCAAATATGTGATATCTTGGTAAACCGAGCAGATATTTGAAGTTTACACAGCTACATTCTCGCCTGAAAATATGTTAAAACGTTTATTTTGTGACCCAGAAAGAATAATAAGAGTAATATTAAAAACTTAGTAGTGGCCGCCATTGTTAAACTGGAATTGGCTGGGCCGCGCTATGAATTCTGGGATATGGTGGGCCACGAAGGACACACCCGACCCATCCTTCAAATTCGGGGAAAAGGAGGACGCATTTGTCGGCTGCATTCGGAGGAGTCTACGAATTTGGACAGCTTTCGGCGCGTCGCTGTGACGTAATCGGCCTACAAATGCGGCCTCAGGAGGATGCAGCCCATGAACTTGGACACCCTCACAGAGACAATTTTGAACCCTGTTTTGATGTTTGTTATATCTTGACACAACACTGGTTCGTCCTTTGAAATAGTCGCATTTTACTCTTGAATCAGTCAATGTTAAGTGACCTAATCATGAAATAAATAAATCAATAAAAATAAAACATATTTTAAAACATAAATAGCAGTAAAATCCCAAACTAAAGTAAAAAACACCCAAATTGCAGCAGTTTAATTAAAAATTAATTTGCATTTGGGAATGGCTAAAAGTTTATCCACTTCTACCCTGAAGAGACGTCTGGGGAGCAATGTTAGTGAGACTTTTATTATCGATTATACTGACAATACTAATTGTGACTTTACTGAATGCTGTCGTACTGATCTTTTAATAGACTGTGCCAACTTTTTCATCGAAACATCTGTGGGGATGGAATCAAAATCCTTTTAGCCTGCTGACATTTTAGTTATCGACGCAACCTAATTTGACATTGTAGACGTTACAAAACATCCACGTTGTGTAATCTAATCCTGGCGTTGGATTAGTGAAATGCCACAAGGCCATCAATCACAGGACGAAGGAGAAAACAAAGCAAAACAGGATGACATAATAGCGTTCATCATAGTTCACCGGACGATCACACTCATTTACACTCTGTTACTCCCACTCAAATATTATCAGTTACCTAAAACATCTTTTTTATGTTTTCTTGTTCAATAAGTACTCGAGTCGTGAAGCGAGGAAACTGCAGAAGGCTTTAATAATGGCTTCACCGCTCTGTTTACCTGGTTCGAGCTTCAATCACTTTAATCTATTTGACCCTACATCCTCACTGTATATTTAGACTGAGAGAATCCGCTCTTGTGCGTGATTCAGCTTCTCTGTTACACAGACGCAGCAGATAGTATCTTGGTTTTTAATCACGGACCAAAAATGAGACGTTAGGCAGTCTGTGAAGGGGGATGGGTGATAAAACCACACATTCATCACACCACAAACTGTTGCAGTCAAACTCAATTAATTTCCAGAATGTGCTGTAGAGTTTGCATTAGCGCTCATTTAGTGGGTGGGGAGCAACTGAGACAAGTAAGGCAGACAGGAGTAATATTCTCTTCGTAAGTCACTGTGTTAAATGAGGGTGGTCTGATATTTGTGTCACAGAGAACTCCAGCTGACAGCACAGTTGCAACAGAAGAAAGCTAATGACCGAGGAGACACAGCCCAATTAATAATCATCTATTAGAAATATGACACAACAATTAATTTAATAATATTCTCAACCAACAGCTTTAAGAATAAAAAACAAAGACTTCGACTCAAGATGGTCGTACCATTAATTGCAGGCGTACGTATGTTAATCAAGAGAAGGCTTACTGGAGGGCAACCTACTTTTCAAACACTCCATCATTAAAGGAACGCTGTACTCGAAAGACTTCTTCCTATCATACAATAAACATGACAGCAATGTGCACTAAAATAAAAGAAAGGCGCATGGTGAATGATGGATGAGCCAATGTGCAGGATGTGTCTAGACAGCGGGTTAAAAAAAACAGATCAGAAACACAGACAAAGGCAGTCTCTGACTATTGTTTGGCTTCCGCATATTATGACTGACATATTTTTCTGATTAGCAAGTATCTGCTCTACAGTGTAAGAACAGATGACAGAAAAAGAAAACTGACATAGAGATGCACACCTGTCCATGGAATTGAGCCTCAGACAGCTCAATTTGATCATACATGTGTTTCAAGTAGACATGATGTTCAGAACAATAACCCATAAAGATAAAGACAAAAACACACACACTTACTTTTTGGAATATGAATCTGCTCAAATGATTTTTACATTGAATATTATACTTTAATATCACGACGAAATCCAGAATACACATTTATTTTTAGCTAAATACGTTTAAGTGTGGATAGACTGACTGTATCTTGGCATTCACTAATAACTTCATTTCAGTGTATGCTCCCACAGTACTATCTCATGACTAAGCTAGTGCTAAAATCACAAAATCTGGTTCATACTGGTTTAATCAAAGGTTTGATTTAAGCTATTTATGCACTTTAACAGGCAATTACTGCTATTTCAAAACAATTTGGTAACGAGAGTGTGAAATATGGTTCTCTGCAAAAATTGTAATAAATTACGGAGCCCCGCAGGGGACATCGGAGAAAAAAAAATTAAGACGGACTTTTGCGAGATCTCGCAAAACAAACTGGGGATCTCGCAAAAGTTGAATTCCAACAATGGCGGCAGCTACTTAGTTGTAATATTACTCTTTCTGGGTCACAAAATATACTTTTAAGATATTTTGAGGCGTGAATGTAGTTGTGTAAACGTCAGATATCTGCTCGGTTTATAAGACATCACATATTTGCAAAAGTGCTCTTACGTTTTCGGAGATGTACGAAACTTTTGCGAGATCTTGCAAAAGTTTTGCGAGATCCCGAGTTTGTTTTGCAAGATCTCACAACTTTTGCGAGATCCGAGTTACTTTTGCGAGACCTCGCAAAAGTCTGTCTTAATTTTTTTTCTCCCATGTCCCCTAGGGGTGGGGGAAAAAATTGATACTGTGTAGTATCGTGATATTTTTTTTGCTAATAATGTATCGATACAGGGACAGCAGAAATCGATATTTTGTTACAAAAAAGGTTTTTGGTCTGACTTCAGAGCATGTTGATCCTTTTTCTGAGCAAGAATCCTGACATTCCTTCACTGTCCAAATGTGTTTAACTTTTTTTGGCAGCAATAAACATTACAGTTTACTTATTTTAATTTTAATTTAAGACATGTTTTATTTTAATTAAGTTTAAAACTTTTTTATTTAATGTGAAATTATATTTTGTTTTAATTTACTTTCAAATTCTTCAGTTGCTGAAGGGGCTGCATAGTTTTCATAAATTGCATAGTTCAGAATAGCTATAATTGTACCAGATGGTTGCGTTCAGTTAAGTTGGACTAGACTGTAATACAAACCGTTCAGTTTGTCAACAATAAAACTGAAATGAGAGAAAGACTGAGTGTGAGACTTTGATATTAGATAAAATGAATATTGATAAAGTTTACCTTTATGTACAGAATCTGAACATCGCAAAATATTTTTAAAAATTTCAATAATATCGTATCGTGCGTTAAGTATTGTGATAATATCGTATCGTGGGATGTATGGTGATTCCCACCTCTAATGTCCCCTGCGGGGCTAATAAATAACTTAATTGGCATGAATAACAAAATTATTGTATGGGAATGAACCTTATAATTAATTCTGTTGATCTAATCAAGTTGTACCAATAAGAAATCTCTAAGTTCTCTCAGTAATTCTCCGTGTAAATGCATTTTTAGGTCACTCTCATGGTCTGTTCCTCTTTCCATTGCACTCAGGTAAAGGTGTGCAGGTTACACTGTTTTCCTCCAGTTCAGCTGGTATGCCTGTTCCTCGTCACATCATCGCCTACCAGCGTTTATGGTTGGTTTGAGCTTCCAGTTTTCACCATCTGTCATCGCAGTGATCAGGTTCTTTGTTGATAGTTCCCTGTGAATTCCCAGTGTTAATGTCATTCTCTACTCTGCTCCTTAGAAAATGCTTCTCATAAAGTGTTTTCTCCTTATGGAAATTACTCGCCTGATATCCCAAGCTGGTCTGTTTCTGAGAATAAAAGATTGTGTTTTCACTTACCTCTAAAACTCGCCTGCCTGTCCACTCTCCTCCATTACATGCCCTCTGGGAAACTGGCCAGTTTCCTTAGCTATGCACGTAAGAATCTTATTTGGTCCTGAATTCCTAAGGCTAGAGGCTGATACCAGCAGTACAGATTAACCTACTTCTACTTTCTGACAGAATTCTCCTCCTGTACTGTGAACCAAAGCTTCCCAGTTTCTCCACAGTTGCATATGCTTGTTGTTATTCCTTAGTTTCTGTTAAATAAATCTTTTGAATTGCACACTGACAGTCTTGGGTTTTACATCAGAGTCTGCTGCATTATTTATCTACATTGGTTATGACAGTGCATACATAAACACATAAATAGATAATCTGACACTGTTAAAACATCGGTACCATGAAATCTATCAAGTGTTGACCAGCAGAAAGCACGGTGCAGAGCGCGGTCCATGCTGCTTTTACTTTGACAACAGTAAACTAAGGAACTATTCAAGGGTGACATTTTGACAGAGATCAATGTGCAGTCCAAGGTTTTATGTCTAATACAGCTGGTAGAGCAGCTATCCAAAGAAGGAGAGGTTTTTGCAAACATAAGATTGGTCTGTTGAGTTATGTCAGACTATGTCCTAAATTTGATGTGTTAGAGCTGATGACAACTCTGCCTTTCACTGTGTGTGCTGGGAAAGGCTCCAGTTCCCTGTTACACTTTGAAAGGTACAGAAATGAGGTAGATGGACTTGGTGGTGAGAGATGGGCAATAACACAGCATGACTCACTTAAACCTTTCCAACACACTCCTCTGGAGCTTTAATAGAGCGAGTGCAAGGTTTCAGCATGGTTCACTGAACCATAACACCTTTTTACTACCATGTATAATACAACACAAATCTCTGTGAAGATATTATGGAAAACCAATAGCAATGTTTTAGCGTTCATTATTTATAATCACATTATTAGTATTGGCAGCAATATATTTGTATAATTCCTAATTATTCATACTTGCTTAGCCTGCTTTCACTGTAAGTGTTAGAAGATGGATGGATAGAATTAATTTTCATAGTTTAATGTCTTAAATATTTTAATGTAATTAGGGCTTCAGTGGTTTACATTCAGAATAGTAAATATTAACCAAGTCTCATCTTTATTTGGTCAGTCAGTCTGAGTTAACATACACATGCAGAACAGAAAATGACTTAATTCATATTCATGATGATCACCGTGCATTTGTTCCTGATGATTTTCTGTGAAAAATAATATTTTCTTCATTCACTGATGCAGCCATTTATTCTGGTCCTAAGTACCAGTTTTGATGACACCTGGTGAATGTGATGTGCCATGAGTCTGTATTTTTAACATAATATGATGTTTTTCATCATTAGCTTTTGCAGCAGCACTAGCAAGACAGAAGCTCATTTCAAAGTTGATACAGCAGTGAGTGGATGGCTTTATGTATGAAATCTTTTCATTATAATCTCACATTATGAATCAATATGTGTACTTAAAAGCAACAACTGGCATTTTCTAATGGAAAGGCTCTATTTTTTTTAAAAGTATCACAACTTTTTGGGTTTCCAAAGATTGTGCAATAAAGAATTTGAATATCCTATTGTAAAATAATCTGCTATATCTACCAAATGTACGAAATTTAACAAAGGTCAGCATTGTGTTATGTTAGAATTCTACATGTGGCGATTTCTCTTAGTCAGTAATGCTTGCTTGGGGGTGAGGGGTGGGAGGTCAAACCTCAAAGCACACTTTAGGTCACGGGCCAAACAAGATAAACATTTATTGAACACACTAAAACAATGTTTTTTAAACATAAATATGAATAAAAACAGACAGGAATATAATTCCAGAATAAATAAAGTTAAAAAATAAACTTTAACTTTAAATATTTTGCTCTCCATAAAAATATGTCCTGCCAAAATTATGCAAGTTAGAAATATGAACATGCTGCCAAAAACCCCAGAAAAAAATTAATGAAAACATAAACAAGGTTGGAGCCACATGTAGACGGAGCTGAGGCATTGCCTCAGGAAAGGAACTAATAAAGCCATTCAGTGTCGTACTTTGCCTTGAGTGTCCCATTAGAATGCAGCTGCACAGGTGCAGTTTCCACGTCGACTGTAAATGGGTTGTGAAGCAGCTCGAAATTCTCATTTTGTGCTTCAAAGTCACCAAAGCGCCGCAAACTCAGTGCGTTCAGTTTATCAGCAAAGTGCGCATTTGGTAATGCTGTTGCACTGACTTGGTTCAACATTACTTGGCAACAGGGAAAGTGAGGCAGGTTGCACTGGTGCATTTGTGACAGCTTCACTTGAAATGCCTTCACCGCATCATACATGCCATGTCCATGAACTGACAGATTTCCTTGCTGAGCTCAAAAACTCTATTGAGAACTTTTTCCCAACTCAGCCAACGGACCTCTGTATGATGAGGAATGCCGTCAAACTCTGAATCTATTTCCCACATAAAAGACTGAAATTGACGGTGATTTAAACATTTAGTTCGGATAAAATTTACGGTTTGCGTCATGGTGATCATTACATCCTCCATTTTTAGGACTTTACCACACAGCCTTTCCTGGTGTGTGATGCAGTGATATACTGTTAACGCACCGGTACAGTTCTCCTGCATCTTTACTCGCATCCTGCCGACTAGTCCACTTTTTTCACCGCACAACACCGGCGCTCCATCTGTTGTAAGTCCAACAAGTTTGTCCCAGGGCATTTTCATGTCGGTTACACTTTGTTATACGTTTCTCCTCAGGCTCACATTTGCCAAAATCTGCGTTTTGTCTGGACACAAGACATCTCACACCTTCATCATGCAGCTC
Source organism: Neolamprologus brichardi (assembly GCF_056152115.1). Lineage (NCBI taxonomy): Eukaryota > Metazoa > Chordata > Actinopteri > Cichliformes > Cichlidae > Neolamprologus > Neolamprologus brichardi. The sequence goes on from NC_142107.1 coordinate 19,540,936, forward strand.
TCCCTCGATAAATGGCCGGGCTGATTTAGCTCCTCTGCTACAATAAAACTTGCTTTCACAACAGCTTCACTTTGTGATTTTGCTCTGGTGAAAAACGTCTGCTGAAATGTCAGCTTCTTCTTTAGCTCTTCTACTTTCTGTAGTTTCTGCTCTGCATTCAGGTTTTTCAGCTTATCCTGTTGTTTTGTCTCATAGTGCCGTTTTAAATTAAATTCCTTAATTACAGCCACATTAGCTCCACAAATAAGACACATGGGTTTACCGGCAATGTTTGCAAACATTTATTCAGCCTCCCACCAGCGCTGAAAGGCTCTGTTTTCAGAATCAACTTTTCCCTACTGTCTCAAAAGTTCCATAAACTGAACGATTTCCCGAGTCAGTGATATTACTTTTAAATTTAAACTTCATACAAAAACAGAGAAGTGATTATTTCGACTTAAGAGTCCAATAGTACAATACGTTAGTGCCTCCCCTGCTGTGTTAGCTTTAAAACTCTCACCCTTTCAGATTCTCCTGTATTTTTTTCCCTGGATCTTAACACGATGGATTAAAACAAGTTTGATTTAGTAATGCTGTTTGGTCCAGTATTTAAAACTCCACGTGTGGAAACATTTAAGAATGAAAAGTCAAGGTGCTCCTCCACATCGAAAGGAGCCAGCTGAGGTGGTTCGGGCATCTGACAAGGATGCCTCCTAGGCGCCTCCTGGGGTTGGTGTTCCGGGCATGTCCCACCGGGAGGAGGCCTCGGGGCAGACCCAGGACACGCTGGAGAGATTATATCTCTCAGCTGGCCTGGGAACGCCTTAGCGTTCCCCCGGATAAGCTGGAGGAGGTGGCTGGGGAGAGGGAGGTCTGGGCTTCTCTGCTTAGGCTGCTGCCCCCGCGACCCGGCCCCGGATAAAGGGGATGAAGATGGATGGATGGATGGAAGTCAAGGTGACTGGAAATACGCTTCTGAAAATACCTGTTATTACTCTAAAATACAGACCTAGGAGGAAACAGTTATGAAAGTTCATTTAATTTGAATTAAAACCAAATTCAGTTTTCTCACTTCAAATGACTAACAGTATACACCGTCCTAGCCCAACCAGTGTCTCCTAGACACAGCTGTGGAAGTGCAGCACGCAACACGGTTTATTTTATCTGTGAAAACAAGGCCAAAGGCGGCAAAAGCACTCTGGGGATTTTTCAGCCTTTTGAGGAGACTAGATCTAACGTTTGGGCGTATTTTGGCTTTTATACAGAAGGAACAGTTGGTAAATCTGTCTGTGGAAAATGCAGACAGGAAAATTCCACTAATCACTCCTTTACAGTGAATGCATGGCTGTGTGAATGATGTGCCGAGCTCAAAGTACATGTCATGGTTTGTCTCCAACTCTCCATCACCTTGTCAATAATCTGAAATATATATATATATATATATATATATATATATTTATTTTATACTATAACACTATAATTTACACTATAATTAAGGAACTAAAATAAATATAAGTCCAAAGCTTATTTCAGTTCAACGTTTGATCCCAGAGACACATCTGAGAGAATTGGCTCCAGCTTCGTCTGGGGAAAACGGCCTTTACTGAATTGTTGTGGCAGGACCTGAGGTCTGCAGTTGATGCTAAACAGCCTTCAAACTGAAGTGAAGCAGTTCTGCGGGGAACATGAGCTATAATTACTTCAGAGTGCTCGCAGAGCAAGATTAATTACCGCAGAATACATTTAATGCTATTGATAAAAAAGGTGATGTAACTGTGCTTTGTGGAATAAAACTTATAAACGGGGTCAATGTTTATACTTAACTGGGCAGACATTAGTTGCTGGTCAGGCATATGTAATTTGGTTACAGAGGAAAACTGGCTTTAAACTTCACACGAAAGGCTGATCTCTTAAAGTGAGTGTCACGTTGAATGAAAGAATAACTTAAGTTGTTCTAATGCTTTTTACTTGTAGTTTTACCAAGCTGAATTTTTGTATTAAAGTATATATAAAGTATATATGTATAAACTGATCTATGAGGATAAACTCCTATAAAAATTCCAAAGTAGTTAATTCCCCCTTAAATAATTCATATTATTTAACTACTTTTCTTGCTTTTTTTTGCAGCAGTTATTGTATTTTCATTCGGAACTTTATTATAAAACATGAAACAACCTTTGGATCACCGTGTTTCTCTACTTACTGACATAACATCACTGCAAAGAAAAGTTCTAAAAAGATAAGTGACTGGGAATTTGATTCAATATATTTTCAATTACTTTCAATCTAATTTACTTCAGCCAAACTTTTATTTTATGTGGACTCTATACAGCATGAGAAAAAACTAAATAAATCCTTTTTTTTTTTTCATAGTTCAACATAGTGATTACCATAAAATAAAAACAATCACACAAACACAAAATCGAACCAAATAACGACACATTTCACCAGAGACCATGCTGCAATGGGATCACACCAACCGTGAACCAAATGAGTTTTTGGAAAGCACTCATCAAACTTGCCCTTCATTTTGATCTCAACCACGCACCGATCTCTGTAATTACATCTGGCACAGATGCACAGTGATGCCGTTGTGTTGACAAAATCTGTTGCTAGACAGACATAATCACCTGCCAAAGTGCTCACAATTGCCTTTGTGGTGGTTCCTGCTACAAAACTCATGTTTCATCGGGAGCATAATTTACTAAGACGAGTAGAACGCAGGTAGACAGAAAGACTCACAGTGTAACAATGGTTCATAAACCATTACAGCTATAAAAAATCTGATGTTTTTCACAACAGATAAAGGCACAGTGTTTGGAGAGTTAGAAATACATGGGAAAGGATAACACCCCAAATATTGACACCCTTCTCTCAGAACTCATAGGTTAGACACAGCCCAACCTATATTTTAACTGGCTGCAAGATCAAGATAGGGACAACAAAAGACTGGAAAAGCAAATGGCACTAAAGAGAAACAGCTGGAGGAATAGTTTACAACTAATTAGGTTAATCTGAAATAGTTCAGTAACATAACTGTGTATATAAAGAGCATCTTAGCAAAATTTGCATATCTTATCATCTAAGTACTAATATCATCGAAAGAGAATCTGAAGAAATCTCTGTGTGCAAGGGACAAGGCTGAAAATCAGTATTGAATGCATGTGATCATAGGGCCCTGAGGCCGCACTGCATTAAAAAGAGATTTGATTATTGACATGGAAATCACTGAATGCGCTCAGGAACACTCACTGAAATCACAGAGCCATCCTCATCCTCAAATGCTCAAGTTAAAGCTGTATTGTGTAAAGAAGAAGATACATTTGAGTATGATCCTAAAACACAGCTTTCTTGTTGGGACCAAAGCTTTTACATGTACTGTGTCTATTACAACAGCAAGCTTTGGTAGCAGAAGAGTCCAGGTGCTGAACAAACCTCCCTGCAGTCCAGACCTTTCATCAAATAAAAACAAGTGGTGAAGATTAAAGACGACTAGCTAGAATCCTGAATGCAACAACACGACTCTCCCTAAAGTTGAGTAGCTGATCTCCTCAGTTTACATCCTGTTGTTCAAAGAAGAGAGGATGCTACATAATGTTAAACGTGGGACTTCCCCAACTTTGACACGTGTTGCCGTTTTCAGAATGAGCTTGTATTTTTATTAAAATCAAACTTTTTCTAAGTTTAAACATTTGATATGTTTTCCAAGTTCTACTGTGAATAAAAGATTTGCAAATGATTCCATTCTGTTTTTATTTACATTTTACACAGCACTTTAACTTTTTGGAAACCGGGTTCACGTTTATTTATTTGTTGCTGGAATTTTACTTTTTGTCATTAGTGATGGCCGCATTATTTATTAGGAACAAGTGGTTCGAAGAGTGCTGCGGTAATGGAGGGGATATGCCACGACCTGCTTAACAGTTGTTTATGATGCCAATAGAGCTTATGAGTGGCTCTGAAGTAGTGTCAGGGACTTATGAACTATGGTCGTAATGACTATGTTGTGTAAAATAATGAGCGGCCAAATAATTCCGGAGTTGCTTGCAATCAACAGTGAACTGGGAAATCAAGGCAATACAAGCAGTATGTGAAAGTTACACTGTTAAGGATCAAACTGAAGTTAGTTAAGTGTGCTGTTTTCATTTTGGTAATACCCCATGAATATTCACAACAATGTGGAAGTCTGAAGATACTCAAAAGCTCAGAACTTTCATTTTCTTCCCAAGTAGAAAAGAGCTGGAACAGTCAGAGGCAGTACTCCTCTGGTGCTCCTTTCTTTTTTGAGCAAGTTTCTTGTGATCTGAGATTTGTCACTCGTGAAAAGTAGGATTGTAGCTGTCGTTGTACTTGTCAGGAACAACGTGTTTCCATCCAGCTTGGGAGATGTCAGAGTGACAGAGAATTTTTACTTATTCACTAATGAACTGTGTAGTCAGTACTAGTAACCCTGCTTTGTCTGATGTAGATGCTGTAGATCACAGCTTTTGGATTAGTTTACTTTTCAGCACACGTACTGTTTTCTTGAAATTCAACTCTCAGTGGAAGGACACCTGTTCAAATTCTGCTGTTCTAATATTTACTGTTGATGTGAGTCTCAAACATTTCTCTTTGCAGCTATATTAAAAACAAAGAGTTTCAAAACACTTTTATGACCCAAATTTTGATTTTTGCAAAGCACTAGACTCGAACTATGGGTTGCTTATACATCACATTTGCCTCTGATTCCTAAATTCGTTTATTTGTGTGATAACACGCATGCAAATTAATCATGTCTATATTACTGCCACAGGTTTTTATTTCTCTGCTACACTTCAGAATGCTTCCACATACTCATTTTACTTGTCAACAACAAAAGTTGTGCTCGCTGCCTTTCTATAAATCATGTTACTATATAATAATAAACCTTGTGGTAACACTCAAAAACCACAGAGTGCTCTAAGCAACTGCCTGCAGAACTGGAAAAAAAAGCTATCAGTTAGTTTACAAAGCACGGGAAGAATAAAAGACATAAAAGTGCTTTCAGTTTGCAATATCTGCTGTCTGAAATGTCATTATGAAATGCAAAGCAAAGGAGAACAGTCAAAGTCAAGACAAGATCAGGAAGATGAAGAAAACTTTCATATCACTGCTTTGGAGTTGAGTGGCACTCTCCGGTACAGCAGCGCTTTGCATATACAGCAAGGAAGAATGGATTGGTAGCAAATTCTGGATGCAAATTGCATGCAGTCAGTCAAAAAAACCAAAACAAGTCATACTTCTGCAGCACGATTATAAGCCAAGGCAGACATCAAAATCTGCCATGAGCTACTTTACGGAACACATGCTGCAGCTTTTGGTCCAGGCCCCTTAGCTGGAATGCCCAGAAAATCTATGGCAAACTTTTGAATATGCTGTGTTTGCAGTGTATGTCTTTAAAGCTGAATAGTTAGTGAATGTTCTTGAATCAAAAGAAAGGCTCAGCTGGCTACAAAATGTGTGAATGTGTGTGTAAATGGGTGAATAACTGAATGTAGTGTAAAGCGCTTTGGGGTCCTTAGGGACTGAGTAAAGCGCTCTACAAATGCAGGCCATTTACCAGGCCATTTACAAAATATAAGGTATGTGCAACCTGTGATATCTGATTAACTACTGATTCACACAAATGTCGCACTGCAGTTTTCTGTTTTTAATCAAAAAAAGGCAGAGAGGAGGTGCATTAACATTAGACCCAACAACCTCCAATCAACAAAGCAACCAAGCCCATTAACCCTGAGTGGTGGAAAAAAATGTCTTTAGACCACTTATTGTGCCACACTGCTGGTTATTAAGCCTATTACTCTAAACTACTCAGATGAAAATATGAATATTTTATTAACTGCTCTCACTCTCATTTCATTTCCCTCCTATTTGGACTTTTGTTGCAGCAGGGGCTGCAACAAAACAATACTGGACAAAAAGTAACTAAAATTAGTAATTGATCTGAAAAACTGGAAAGGAGAATGAGAATGAGAAGCGATGGGAGGAGCAGCCTCTGGGCAAATTGTAACCATGTGTGATTGTGTGCTAAGAAATTAATCTCCACTTTCTCATCAACATGATGGCATAATGCACCAACTGACTTGGAAAGTATATCTCTTTTTATTACTTTTATTTTCTGTGCCAAGAAGCCAGAGGTATGCGATCACTGCTGTTTTCTGGAATGCCTATTTGTTTGTTTTTCTCTGCTGTCTCTCGAGGAAATTACATAACGAACATTGACCTGAATTTTATGAAAGATGATTGAGAGGCAGAGCATTGGCACAAGAGGAACTTATTAGGTTTTGGTGTTGATCCAGATCACTTTGTTTGAAAATTGCCAAATTGGGCACCGACTTCTCCGAGTGTCTTTTTAGTTTTCACTGATGTCATTATCATGGACTAGACAAAAGACCAGTATCAATTACAAAACTATTTGCACATCTTCCTCTTACATCAAAAACATCCAGCATTGGACCTGAATAGCTAGGCTACAAAAGTGAGGCGGAGCAAAGAAGCAGAACTATGACACGTTTAATTTCATACACACTGACACTAAACCAAAGATAACCGCAACCAACTAGACAGCAGTTAAAGTCGGTTTGAAATTCCAAAGTCTTTAAACATAAAACTGCGTCTTGAAACAGAAACAGTGGAAGACAGTTGTGACACAGCGCTGGCAGAAACGTGAATTCAATGATGGACGTCTTAACCTTTGATATAGGCAGGCATCAGGAAGTGAAGGGTTCACCAGAGAGTAAAAAACTGTACTTACCCTGCTACGAGTTCACACAAAGAGTAAATGCATGTAGTTAAACAATAAACCAAACCAGCAGCTAACATTCATGCTTGTTTTTTTGACAATCGCTGTGCACGGTAAGTGAAAATGACAAAGGACAGATGAGAGACTGGTCAATGGTCAATAAGTGCCAACTTTGTTGGGTTGCTAACATGGTTATACATATTTATTGTAAATAAGCTCCATCTCTGGAAGGAATTATAACAAAAGCAAGCAAATTTAAGTTACTTTTGTGTATTAGACAAAAAAACAAAAACTTTCTGCTAATGCTTTTTCCAAAAATAACCAAACAAACCACATCTGATAACCATTTTTCTGCAAAAAGTATCCTTGGTATTTTCCATAAAAATATGCAAAATATGCAACATGCTAAATCCTGTGTGAAGGACTTCACCAAGGGTATAAAAGTATTCCAATGTTACATGGCTGGCATGTAAATTCATTAGACTTCAGGTAGGAATGACTCTGATGAACTCAGTGGCAAAGAAAGGTTTCACATTTGCTTAGAGAAATTAAAATATGAGCCTTCTCCACATACATTTTGCAGTCATAGCTGCTCCATAGTCAAATGCTTTAATATGTTTTTTTCAGTAGCAAAAATAAAGCTGCAAGACTTGACCTGTGACCTACACATTAAGATTAAAGAAAAGCTGTGACTCAATTAATACAAAGATAAATTGAATACATTTGTGGTTTATTGTTTAGTCATATTAAAGTAAATCTATGCAAACAATACATTCAATCAAATAATAAAATTCAGAAAAACAGTTCTGCAAAATTTGAAAATAAAATCTGGTCAAACAAAACTAGCAGCTACACTGTGAACACGCATATTAATGCTGATGTTATGAGCATAAAAAGATGAAAGAAGAGTACATTCTTGTTTATATACATAGCATTACAAATGGTCTATGAAATTAACACAGCTTGATGTGCAGCTCCACAGCCCTACCTATACACAGCAAACACCTGCCTCAGACACAGAACAGACAATGAAGTGAAATTTTGAGACCGGGGTAATTGCCATGAATGAGATGGAAGTGCAGCTATTATGTTCTCTTGCTCGACAAAGATGGTGAGACAGACCTCTGGCATATTAGAAATATTTCCACATCTATCTAAATCTGACTTGAACAGACAAATGGACACGTATACCAATGGAAAGAACGTCCAAGGAAACAACATAAGGGAAGACGCAGCAGAGCTCTAGGTCTTTGGGGCTCCTCAAAGCCAGATGACGAGAGACAAAAGGAGGAGCTGTCATTTTCACACTGCACTCTCAGAGCACCAAGCACAATTTAAATTCTATTTGGGAGGGGGAAATTAAAATCCCGTTGTGTTAGCAACAAATGAACTCCTACTTGTTTAAGTACTATCCTTTGGGAATTCATACATTGCATAGGAAACATTAGGAGATGAAAGTGTTCATGTAAGACAGCAAGAAATGAAAAATAAGATAAACCACTGGAGGCCAAGTCATTAACTTGAGCCCCCTTTTCAAAGCTTTTGCTGGCAGATGCTCGCCCCCGTCTTCAGACCAACATCTAGTAAACTGATCTGGCACCAGCCTACCATGCTGAAATCTAGTCTAATCCTCAAAGCACTTCAAAGCAGTGCATGAGCGTGCGGTCTGAACTACCCTGTGTTGTACTCTTTTAGGTGGGGAAAATGCTCTCCGCAGCCTTTCGACAGATCTCATTTACATTTGGTTTGAAGCACAAAACACCATCTTAACACTTGTCTCATGTGATTTGGTTTCAAAACGTTATTTTCATTGTGCTTTGATGCTTGATAATATTGAGGAAGAATGCACAAGTGACAAAAAATAATATAATTATATTGTTCGAGCATACAGATGTTTACTTAAACCCAAGGTTTAGTAGGCTTCTTCAAGATAAAATGTACATATCAAGTTTCATAACTGGGGCCTATACATAGTAGGGCTGCCACAAACGATTATTTTGATAGTCGACTAGTCACCGATTATTTTTGCGATTAGTCAACTAATCAGATCATGCGTCCATTATACGTAAAACGTACAGTTTATTGCACCAGCATGCATCTGCTCTTATATAACTATCACTAGCTTACAGCTTGAAGTGTTTAAGGTATGTGTTAACTGAAAATAAAGACAAGATGGTAGTTTATTAAATTTTAATGAAATGTGCAGATTGTTTCAGTGGAGTTTAATAAACTCAGCCGATTTACTCCAGAACAAACAAAATACTGAAAAAGCCAAACAATAACATTTTTAAGTTATCTAAGTGACTTATATATCATGTTTAACCTGAGTAGCGAAAGACAGCGGTGGGTTTGAAAACAATTTGCCGGGAGTCCAGTGTTCTCACGGGCTCTAGTGAGCCTTGAACCCCGGCTCGCTATCGAGCTAGTGGGTAACAGACGTCTCCGAAAACGTCGGAGCGCTTTTGAAAATATGTGGTGTCTTGATAAACTGAGCAGATATTTGAGGTTTACACAGCTACATTCTCGCCTGAAAACATGTTAAACGTTTATTTTGTGACCCAGAAAGAGTAATAAGAGTAATATTAAAACTAACTAGCTGCCGCCATTGTTGGAAACTGAGCTGGGCTGCGCTATGAATTCTGGGACACAGCTTCTTCTCCTTCAGGGTTTAACGGCAGCTGGCATCCTTGTACATGCAGTGCTGCCATCTTCTGTTTCAGTCCGTTATTACACTCTTAAATCCTACTACTTATTCCTGCGTCTTTTGGGATCTTACAAAGCTTCAAACGACGCGTCGACTATTAAATCAGTCGTTGACGATCGTCGACGTAATCGTGACTAGTCGACTAATCGTGGCAACCCTAATACATAGATATAGAAACTGATCAGGAGTAATTGTTTCAGTCAGTATGAATGACGGTTTTAATGTAAAAATATTGCAGTCATTTCATTAGATATAACTGTCAAAAAATAAATAAATAAATAAAAAGATATAACTGTCATCTTGTTTATGTTGAGTTTTTCTAACAATGATGCCACAAATATACATGCAGCACTGAAGTCAAATTAGTAGTGATTCAGTTGTTTCCTTGTGTTATAAGGGCACAATGATTCAAATTAAAATTGAAAGCAATCAAATTGGATCACTCACACATAATTCTGATGAGGCAAACAATACTTCTGTACGGTTAAATTTCTGCTGCTCTTCAGGGCTATATACATGTTTCGATGTCTTACCCAAGTATAGAAATTATTAACATTTAACAGTTGAAACACAGCACAGATCGACAAGTGTTGCCCTCCAGTCACACCAAGCCAGTGGGATCTTATCCCCCTGTTACCCCCCACCCCAGTCAACACTTCGTTCTTAATAAGTGGGGGTGCGAGAGGTTCCGGGTTCAAATCCCGGACGGGCCCCCACTTATGTTACGCCCCACTTGTGTTACCCCCCACCCCAGTCAACACTTCGTTCTTAATAAGTGGGGGTGCGAGAGGTCCCGGGTTCAAATCCCGGACGAGCCCCCACTTATGTTACGCCCCACTTGTGTTGCCCCCCACCCCAGTCAACACTTCGTTCTTAAGTGGGGCGTAACACCCCCCCACCGAGGTGAGTCTGTGAGTTATTTAGTAAGTCCCCTGGGTAAAAATAATCATTTTTTTGCATTTCTCTTATTACATGTTTTTTCTATCAACAAATGTTTCCTGACATCTTTATTGCAAATTATAATATAGCCAGGAGCAACGGCAAGTCACACGAGATAAAGTTGAGTCCAAAATAACAGAAATGCTAAAAAAACAAAACGGCATCCACATCAGCAAACTTAAATTTAAGGTGCTATAAAGTTGTCCTCTTAAAAACAGTCAAATAGTTGGATAATACAATTTCTGGGCAGCATGGTGGTGCAGACCAGCTTAGCCCTCACCGTGTGGAGTTAGCATGTTGTCTCTGTGTCTGCATGTGGTTCCTCCCACAGGCTAAAGGTATACATATTATCTTAATGGATGATTCTAAATTGGCCATGGGTATGAATGTAAGTGTTGATGGTTTCTGTTTCCCTCTCAAATTCCACCTAAAAATACTATATGGAGCTAAATAAACAAAATAGTTGCTCTAAGATATCATGTTAATAGTGTTTTAGTTGCAGGTAAATGGCTGCGTACATATTTGACAGTAGCAGATGTGCAATATGGGTACAACACGTTTTACTAAAATCATGTATAACCTTCAAAAAGTCTTCGTCCAAGCAAAGCTTTGCAACAGAAGATACTTTCTTGTAAGCAAAGTCAAGGTTAATGGCTGTAGCTTTATAGGCCTGTAATGTTAAATAGAGTGTAGCTCTTGTGTAAAGAAACAACAACAAAAAAACATTTAATAGAGTCTAAGGAACTTGGAAAGAAGTCCCAGATTTAAGCCCTATGGGAGTGTCCCCAAGAGGGTCATGGACCCTCTATTGATCCTCTACCTAATCACACGAGCCAAGGTGTGAAAACAGTTGTGGGTCACAATCAGCCAAGGTTTCCGAAGGGACCCATTGTGAAAACTAGCCCAACCCTATCATGTGATTTACTGAGGCTTTTCTTTCCAAGCACCTTAGACTACGACAACCTGGATGACTGAGAACCTTCACAGACAACATTTAATAGATTTTCCTTGTGTTGAGGAGATTAATGGAAATAAACACAATCCCCAAACATGTTTAAATGCATGGCAAACAGCAGACAAGTATGTGTTCTGCAGAGGCTACTGTATGTTGAATTAGGAAAATAAATAAATCTGTATCATATATATTTGTCACTTTGTTAATCAATGCCTGTAACCAGCATTGTAAACTGTAAAACTCAGAAATAAAAAATTTATATATATATATATATATATATATATATATATATATATATAAATTTGTCACTTTTATATTTAAATAATAGAAATCCCTGAGATAAATGTATCTAAAGTGGACAAAGAGCATCTGTTTATTTAGAGAAATAGCACGAGGCCAGTGTAGTTTATCATTTAAGCAAGGATGCAAGATCCTATTGATTTCAGTGGGTCTTTCTGAGTAATTTCGCCTAGGGTGCCATGCTTTTGCTGAAAACTGGCAAGAAAATGTCCACTGTCTTTATGACTCAGACCGGAATAAACTGTGTCAGCTTGGCAGAACCCCAAAACTCTTTCACAGAAATGAAGGAAAGGGAACTGGGGGGGAGAAGGAGGATGCAAGACACAAAGACGGAGCTCTCCACTCTGGTTGTGCCTCATTGAATCAATAAAACAGCCCTAAATCAGGAATTAATTATATAAAATAGTCTGGGATTATTCTCCCCTATTCACTTCAGTTAGATTCATGATCATTTTACTATTTATTTTCTCTCCTTGGTATTCAGATTTAGTCAGGCCTCGTGTTGTGTTGTATGATTGATGGCAGGCCCTAAGCAGCGAATGAACCCATGTAAAGTAACAGCTATGTCTCAACAGTTCTGTGCAGCGACTTTGACATCTGGCTAAAAAAATAAAATAAAATAAATAATCCAGCAAACACCACAGTACTATGGTCTGGGTATTCATGCTGGCTAACATGATGGCCACTGACCTGACAGTGGATGAAAGCCTTGGGGCTGGAGTGAAGTAAACACCCCCGCCTGCCCTCATTATGTAGAGCTGTCAGTGTAGACTCCAGCCCACTAATACACTGCAGAAGAAACAGGGAATAAACTCTCTTTAGACCTAACCCCCACCTAACCCCATTCGTTTCTCATTTCTCCTTGGACAGTCTAATTAATTTAGAGATAAGAATTAATTAAAAATGTTCACCCATCTGGGAACTGATATATACTACATCAGCAATGTTCATAAAAGCTTTCAGCAAAATGACGAACCCGGTTCTTTAAAAGGTTGACATCCTAAAAGATTTAAAAGATACAAGATCTAAGGTAGCGCTGGTATGGGAGCTAATTAAATCTAATTATATTAACAGGTCTACAACACTGAAATTACCAGATTTAGACAAAGAATAACACAAAAATTGTGCTTAATTTAAAATAGAGATGACATTGGCCTGATAATGAAATACTTTTGTTTTCTTTCTTTTTTTAAATGCAAAACAAATGATTAAAGGGAAAAGGTATTTATTTTGCACACAGAGCTCATCCACCATTTCTAACACATATCCACTTTAGCAGGACTTACTGAAAAATGCATAACCCTAAAATAAATTATAGAGGAAATTGAACAGAAACTTTTCCCCTTACTACTTCTTAGATTCCCCAATTGTGAGGACGATTTATCTACTTATTTATTTATTTTTACATTCTGGCAAACTAACTTAACCAATCGGAATGCAGGGATTATTTTACTGCTGGGACAAAAACAACTGGCTGGATTTTAAAACTCGTACAAAGAAATTGGTGAAGGATGAACTTTGTTTTTTCTCTGTGTGTCAAAAGTGCACAAACTAAGTGTTCTGTAAGTGCACCATTTCTTTTACAATGGAAGAACTAAAAGGTAGAGGCACTTCAAGGATAGACTATGTATGATCTGTACTAATACTGGTTTTTTTTTACAACAAAATTCATTATATTTAATAGATTTTTTTCAGTTACAGTCACGGGCTGGCAACATACCCTGGCACAGATCCCCCCTGCTGTTTCTAAAAATGACTCATCCAGGCAGAAAGTGCAACTAAATAGAAGAAAAGCATTTTTATATGGTTTTGATTGAATAACAGTATTCAGAAATTGGTGGAAACTGTTAATTTCCATGAATGAAAGAACACTATTTTTTTTTGTTCCCAAAACAATTACCTGTTGCTTAAAAATGCACTTTTAGGCCACTTTATTAGATCCAACAATAGATTCAACAAGGCGCTGGAAACATGCCTCAGAGATTTCAATCCAGATTAACATGACAGAATCACACACTTGCAGCAGATTTGTCAGCTGCACATCCATGGATCATATTCCCCATTGTACCACATCCATATTGGATTGAGATCTGGTACAATGGAGACCATTTGATTACAATGACCTCGCTGTCACGTTAACCACACCAGTTTGAGATGATTTGATATTTGTCACATGGTGCATTGGAAGCATCCAGGAGTGGCAACAGGTGCAGTCTATTGCTCTAGCCCAGGGGTAGGCAACTCCAGGCCTCGAGTGCCGGTGTCCTGCTGGTTTTAGATATCACCCTGGGTCAATGTTGGATTTAGATTTTATTATTGTCATTTGTATTGGGAAATATTTAGCCATATATGCTTAGAGGTGTATAACCGAGTGTGTAGTGATAGGATGTGTGATCATTCCAGAGTGTTCTGGCATTCACACCCACATCCTGGGAGCATGGGAGAGGTCGTACCTTCTCTTATTGTTTTATGGTAGAATAAACATATCTATATCTGTTTTAGTCTAAGTGCCTTTTGTTTAGATGAACTGCTGGACTTCCAGACCAGCAGGTTTAGGGAAGTCGTTTATGGGGTCACACTCTGACCCCACACACACAAACACACTTACTTACATAACGCACAGGCAAGGTACTCTTTGTGTGTATGTAGACGTCATATGTTAATGAACCTATATATATTCATGTAACCTCAATAAAGGGGATAATGCGATTATCCCCTCGCGCTAGCTGTGGGCTCAAGGCTGGAGCCGAACCAAAACTCCCTGATAACGACAGTGTGTTGACTGTTCTTCCCACTCTATGCAAGGCCAGGTTGGCTGGTAGACTGTTTACTTAGCCTGATAGGGCGGAGGACACTGTCTCAGCTGAACTATGGACACGCACACACATACACTTAACACTGATAAGCACCCACACATCCCCCCCTCCCCTTCCAATGCCTTCGATGCTTGTTGCCTCCTGGGAACACGAGGTGGGTCTGTGTTGCCTGGGATTACTCCTCATCCCCTACCCAACCCTGTTGCTGGTCACGTGCTCTATAATGTTGTACTGTGGACATTTACGTGCTTTCTGTGCAGAGGAGTTTTTTTGCTTCCTGTTCTCATGCTGTCCTCCTATAGCCCAGCATGAGTAGAGGTCTCTTTTTTTCCTCTTGTACTTTCCCATTGTAGTGTACATTTCAGTGTTTTTTCTGTAATGCCACCGTTCTCTGACTTGTATCCCCATGTGATGTCTGTGTTGTGTGTGTAAGGTCGGGGGCGGGTTCATTCCACTGCAGGGCAACCTGCCACTACATGTGGCAAATAAAATTTGAACTTGAACTTGAACTAAAAGAGCAGTGTTATGGGGGAGTGAGCAACTGGGGTCAAGTGTTTGTCCAGTTCTCTCCCGTGCACGAGAAAAATAAAGAACTTTGCCTACTCGTGTCTTGCTCTTGCTGTGTAGTAGAACTGTCTTCAACGTTCCACACACCTGAATCAAATGATTAGTTCACTACCAGGCTTCTGGAAAACGTCAAGACATGTTGAGGAGGTAATTTAGCCATTTAAATCAGCTGTGTTGGATCAAGGACACATCTAACATCTGCAGGACATCGGCCCTCGAGGCCTGGAGTTACCTATCCCTGCTCTAGCCCATCTGCTTCAAGGTTTGATCAGTTGTGTATTCAGAGATTCTCATTTGCATATCTTGGTTATAATGAGTGTTTTTTTGAGTTTCTGTTGCCTTTCTATCAGCTCAAAGCAGTCTGGTCTCCTCTGACCTCTGGCATTAAAAAGGTCAGGCAGAGAACTGTCACTCAAGATTACCTTTTTAAAGAAATTCTAGTCGCCCAGCAGTTTCTGACCTACTCAGATCAACCCATCTTTCACCAACAACCATGCCATGTTCAAAGTGACTTAAATCACCTTTTATTCCCCATTCTGATGCTTGGTTTGAACTTTAGTGCATGTGAAAATGCATTTAGTGACTGCCATGTGATTGAGTGCTAAGATATTTGCAGTGACAGTATACCTATTCAATAAAATAGCTGATGAGTGTAAATCCTTTAAGGTCTAACAAATCTGTAGGCTTAAAAGCAGATAAACGGATTACCTTTAAAGAAAGACCATGGAACCGTTGTATTAATTCTGGTTAAAGTCAGGGAACTATTGTGTTCAGGAGTTAAATAGAACAACACTGAAAGTCAATAAGAAACTTTAATGCAATATTATGTAATGAAAAGATTTGCTAGGGTTATTGGCGCTTCATTTTTCTTGGGCCCACATTCTCATTTAAAATTGTAATGAGTCTATACAAAATGAAGCAAATATAATGTAAAAGGCAAACAGAGCTGTGTGTGTATGTTTTTGATTACTTTGGCAAACTATTAAGTCTGTTCTGATAGCTTCATCCCAACCATTTTCCTCAGCATTACAAGGTAGTGAACATAACAACACAAAAACAGAGTGGCAACAGTCAAGGATTTTGACTGTTGCCACTCTGTGTATATACAACATAAAAGGTGATAAGGACACTGTGTTTTTGCATCAAGTCATTTTTGCACAGCAGTATTTATTAGCGATTTTCTTTTGTCTATCACACAGGTCTTTGCTAATCTGTAATCTTTTGTTTTGTTTTTGTTACCAGCAAAAACAAAACCTCAGGACACCCTGAGAAACTTTCCCCAATAAAAATCAAAGTTACATAGTAAATATGTATGAAAGGTCCTCATTGATGCCATAAATTATCTTGATCCTGTGCATGCTGGGAACAGCTCCAGTCCACCTCTAACTCGGATTATAATTAGGCACAAAAAAGGCAAAAGTCTTTGCACTCAATACTTTCTTATACTGCAGGATCCTCTGCATTGCACTCATTGATTTGTCTCTGTGAAAGATTTACGACTTCTACATTAACCCACAGGTACTTAGTGTTCACAGGATTACAGGTTGTAAACACAAAATCAGCTTGAGAGTTATTTATAGAGGCGTATATCCCGACTTGAGATAAATGGAAGCAGTGGGATTTATCAGCAGAACTGTTGCAGCTTGACATTCAGTCTTTGGGTTGTGCACAGAAGCTTATTTAAAAAAAGTACTAAACAGCTTCCCTAAACCTGGCGTTAATATAATGTGCTTTGAACACATATCTTGTTAGCAAAGTTTGTAAAATGCAGTGATGTCTTTGAGAAAGGCTCAATTTCAAATACTGCAATTTAAACCTTATGTACTCTACCTAAACCAACTGTAATTTAAACTAAACACAGACAGCCATTTGGGCTTCAGCTAATACCCAAGCCCTAAAAGCAAGTAAGCCAAACTATGCATTTTGTCAATGTCCCTGCCCAATTTGATGCATTGGGAATTTCTAAAAAAAAAAAAAAAAAAAAGGTTATTCCAACAAAAGTACATATTATATTTGACTCACAGGACTGCACATTTAATAATATACATTTAGTAAAACAGTGAATATTTCCAATAGCAGGACAATGTGTCTGGGATTGAGATAAAAACATCACAGTGACCATGTTCATGGTAATAAAGTCACAAGTGATGTGTTAGTTTAGGGCTGTTCGATATAACGATATATATCGGATGACGACATAAAAACATCTATCGTTTCCTATTACGCTATCGTTTGTTTCGTGGTGTCGCAAAATATACTGTTTAATTAATTATTAATTAAAATAATTAATTTCCTAAAGTTCTCGCTTTCTTTTATATTTAATATAACCACACTACAGACGGACAAGCGAGTGTTTTTATGCGTTGCCGTTAGCAACAATGACAGTAGAACCATTGCGTGTTACCTTTCAAAATAAAGCTCAAGATCCTGTTGAGACTTTTCAAAATAAACTGAATCACAAAGAGGCAGAGTGTTTACGGATGAGAAGCAAAAAAGAGCCGCCAGGTGCTAAAAAATAAACCTTAGACTCAAACGTTAGAACAGGCTTTTTCCCGCAGCACGCCGTGTAATAAATACTCACAAAGAAAACGGCGGCCGTTACAAAAGTGTCTAAAAATGTATCGTTTCATGCATCGGTTAAAACACTCAACTCCAGCTACACGACGCCCAGCTGTAAACACGTCACCCAAGTCAAGCTGCCCAAGATTCACAGAATTTATAGAAAATGTTAAATTTTTGTGATTTATATTGTTATCGGGACGATAGATGTCTTATATCGGGATATGAGATTTTGGTCACAGCACAGCCCTAGCTTAGTTTGTGTTTTGGAGAACAATGTAACTCCACCATGCAGAGCAATAGACTTGATTGGATTTTATGAAGGCACAGTATTGTGAGATCCTCATAGTGAAATCAAATAAAATTCATTTACTGTAGGGGTTAGGGCAACTCGTCATGACCCTAAAGCTGTAGAGCTTCCTCTAGATCTGAACTTTAAACCATGTGTGCAGCACGTCCATGTGTCGCGTAATTATGTTTTGCAATGAAGAGTAATAGCAAGTCTTTTCATGACACACATCACTTCTGCTCACGGACTCTGGAGGGTTTTGGACATTTTGAGGTGAAAACAAACATGCGGGAAATAAACCCTCCAAATAGCACACTAACACACAATGAGTAACAACATTTTCAAAGAGCCATCAAATCTAATGAGCGTCAAAACCGCGCATGATTGTCCTCCCCCTACTGGTGTTCTAGAGCTTCCAGTGTGAAAGGCTAACAGTGAGTGACAAGCACCCCTGATTATTTCATCACTGAGTAAGGTGTGCCGAATATAGCACTGAATTCAAAAACAGCAGCCTCTCAGCCTGTCAGTAGACTCGTTCCTCGCTTCAGATATCTACTAATGTCATAGACAGCGGTTTGAAATAAAAGGGACAACTCTAGTAAGAAAGATAACCTCCTGAGATGTATCCATAGCGTGTTTCTCGGCTGTGCTTTTACTGTCAAACTATGTAAAATTAGGTCATTATATCCAAACCAGTATAAAGGGAAAAAAAAAACTCAAAACAAAACAAAACTTATTAATCATTTATTCCACTGTTGAATAAACAAACTGAAATTAGCATTCCCAAACTGTCAAGCAGAGATGGTTTCTGCAGAGCTGCACATTCGTTTTAATGAATTAAACAGCCGAGAAAGAAGATGTTCCATTCAGACAGCACAAAAGTGACTCATGTATAATTGATGAGTGACTCAGTGTAGTGAATTTTATGTCAGGGCTGGGTGTTATCATTTGGAGCCCCAGTGCAAATGCGCAGCAGGCAGTGACACTCAGGAAGTTTGTTCCCACGATTTAAGTCCTGAAAGTGTACCAAGACCTATGCAGCGACTTAGTTCTGTCATTTATGGCACTGTTGCGACTTCAAATAACAACACTTTCTGGCACCTCAAAGACTAAAGCTGCTTGAGTCGATAGCGTTTCCTCTGCCATTGTCCCTGGTGTCTAACCATGATTCACACATCCATGCCTCACACATCAGCAAACTTGCACATACTTTTAGATGTAAAAATGCCACATACAACTGAATAAACAGCCAAAGGCCACCATGTACAATGCTTTCCAAGCTCCTTAGACTGTGAAAACGTGTTTGTCCCATTCCAGCTGTCATAAGCTTTTCAAAAAGCTCCACCCTCCAAATCCACCCTCAAGTCTTCAGTCATCACAACTAAAAAGAAGTCTGCAATAGCTGAAATAATAACTTTTCAAGCTTTAATGCATGACCATAATTTCAGCAGGAAGGACACACTATGCAAATTCCACTTAATTATTGTTTTAGGGGGGCCCAGTGCTTGTACAGGGCAACAAAATGAGCATAAGCCATCTGCTGTTTTTTCCTCTTTCTTCATATATCAAAAAGACTGTGTCAGAATAAGCCATTCAGTCCATGGTGATGTCAGTCGGATAAGCACTACGCCCTGGCGGGTGAACATATCCGCCCTCTTAAGTTCCAAATGAGCAGCTGCCTCGCAGTCCACCAGATTTATTTCCTCGCTAGAGCAGCTTCTGTTAACTGCAGAATGTATCAGCTATGAGCAAAGCACGCCAAATGTTTTGTCGTTGGATCCAAGAGTGAACACAAGTTTTCCTGCAACGTGGCATCTGAGCAATGGAAGTTTTGAACGTGACTGCGGTTTCAGTTTATATAAATCATAGCAAAAAAGGGTGATAACGATGACAATGCATTTTGGAAAATGTGCTCGATTTTAAACAACTGGGGTTGCTGTCTTTTCGTCATACCTTTTCTGTTGAGCTTTGCCTGTCTGCGGATTACATACATGTAATCAATGAATGACCGTGAAGGTCATGTCATGAAAACATTCTTGACTGCAATTTAAGAATACCAGCTATATTGGGGCAAAGGTGGCAGCAGCACATGTCCATTAAAGCTAATAAAGTGAGTAAAATTTCATTGCACAGCATCTTTCAAGAAAAAGTTCAAAGTGCTTCACAACAAATTGCTAAAACATAAAAATAAAAAAAATGAGGTTTTAGCTGTGTGCCCCACAACATCCAAAGATCTCAAGCTCAGAGGGAGAGAGTGCCAGAGTCTGGGGGTCACCATTGCAAGAGCTCTGCCTCCTTTAGTTTTCAGCCTTGTATGCAGTATAGCCAGCAGGCCGATCACATGACCCCGGGGAACTCTTGAGGATGTATGGATATAAAAGTTCTCCGATGTATGCTGGTGCCAGTCCATGCAGAGATCTAAAAGTCAAAACCAGAATCTTAAAACAGACTCTGGAGTAGATGTGGAGCCAATGCAGCTGGGTCAGCAACAGCCTGACATCTGAGTACTTACTTAGTCAGAAGTCTTGCACCAGCATCCTGAACAACCTGCAGATATTCCCAACAAACACTAAACCAGCCCATTTGAAACCAGGCAAAATAACACAGGTAAACAGGTGTTATGGAGTAAACATATTTGATGTATTTTTGAGCTACAAATAGGGCTGGGTGGGTAAAACTTGGGAGCTTTAGAAATGCTCTAACCAGATTTTTTAAAGGCAGTGTAACATGTTAAAACTGAAATGTTGTTGGCAAAATGAGTCTTTCTGGTGTTAAATGCTGTATTACCCTTTGCGTAATGAACGATGATTAAGTCTATCTGCAGTATGGTTATATTTAATTACTGGTGCCAGCAGTAGTGCCAAGCCAGTACCTAGCACATTTGTGAAAACTTAGGGATGTGCAACATTGTGCAAAAAATGATCAAACAGGTAAAGTCAAAGCACACATGTAAACTATTGACAGATAAAGCTGATTAAATAAATAAATATGAACAGACTAGAGGTTATTTCAAGTCAGAAATACTCACAAAGGTGGCAACTTGTGACTCAGCTTATTTCATATCTATCTAAAACCAAGCAGGTGACTCAGCTTCATCTCAACCTGATGTTTCTGACAACAAATAAAGGTGCTAATGTTAATTCTCATTCAAGAGCTGAATAAAATTTGAATTGACTTTGCATTTTCACCAGTGTACTAAATGAGGTTTTTTTTCCCCTCTGGATGCTAATATGACTTATTATAATAATGCACTCAGACAAGCAGCCAGTTGTTCCAAAAAACATCCTGGCTTTAGGAAAGAAAAAAAGAAAAAAAAAAAAGCAATGCCTGCCAACTCACTAACTCGCTTGAGGGTGTTTCAGATTGTGTTAACTTTTTCAAATCCATGAAGAATTTCACTTAATAGTTAAGACAAATCTGTTACTGCTGATATAGACGTTAAAACAGGAATATTTAACTGTGCATTGCATTTAAATTGCATTTTGTTTAGTTGAATCATTAGGTTTGCTAATTTCTAAAGTGTATGTAATGCTTGCTTCCCTAAAAAGGAAGCCTGTTAAGTGATTAAGACAACAACAAAATTTTCTCTAAAATTAAGTTAATCTCACTTCTTGCATCTGTTTTGCATCTCCTTATCCTAGAACACTGCATGCAAAGCAAGTTATTCATGCAAAATATAGTACAAACTGAATACGGAAGAACAGCATGCAGGTTGTGACTCCTCTTTCTCCTGGATGTGTGTTAATTGTTAAACCCTGCAGCGGGTCCTCGCAGAGGGCTTAATGGGGGGAAAATCAATTAGTTGACTCCACTGAGAGGTACCTTGTATGTACCAGAAGACTGAGCAACTATCAGAGCATAAACAAGTGATTTGTGTACTTATTCTGCAGAGGGGGGGCATATGTTTATCACGTATCTTTAAAGCTAATCAACTTATGGTTGTAATTAAACCAACTTTCTGCTGAGTGTGAATCAATGTGAAGTGAAGTGCATAAATATAAGCTACTTTGGGGGATTGTCCAGCCGCTAGTGGACAATTGAGATTAAACAGCTGGTAGCACTGTCATTACAGAGGAGAACTTGTTTTTAACCTGTGACAACAGGTATTTCAACACATGGAAAGGAGAAAAAATCTGCAGCACAGGCTGTCCTCTGAAGTTCATTATACGCTGCAATGACAGCAAAGCTGAGAGATGACAATCTTACCATTAATTTGGACAAAAAGCAGGTGTTCACAGTGTTTTAGCTACACAGCAAATAGTTTGCTAACATGCAGTGTCATTATAACCAGCTACAGCCATGCTCTACAAAACTGATATCATAGCACACCTTTTATTTACTTACAAAACTCTAACAGAAAGTTTAACAGAGTAAAAAAATCAACACATTAATAATCAAGATTTCAATCAGTTTATATAGAGACAATTGTGCTTACCTATTTTTTGTTTCTAAATTTATAATAAGAATAGGAAACAACTTGTCCTTTCTTGGCATTGTGCTGCAAATTGGCAAATTGAAATCAATACTGATCTGTATTAAAACTAGAGATGGACCGATCCAATATTATGTATTGGTATCGGTCCAATACTGACCTAAATTACTGGATCAGATATCGGAGAGAAATAAAAAATGTAATCAGATCCATTAAATATCACGAAAGCACCTCACAAAACTTGTGACATGGCGTAACTCAGCTCATAACCATAGCACTTTGGAGCAGTACGCGTCACGTGATAGAGCGGCTGTGGCGTGCCAGACCTCTAGGCGTCTGGTTGAGCCAAATTTCATCTCCAAGAAAGTTATCCCAGAGAGAAGTAAAGCAAGTGTGTAAGTTCATCTCTGAATGTTTGTAAAGCATTCCCACGTTAAGCTTAACAACCGATATATGGAGCGACTGCCTCTCTCTCTCTCTCTCTCTCTCCTGCTGCTACTTCAATCGTGAAACTGCTTAATGATCAGCTGATCGGCTTTTCTGTCTCGAGTCCGTCTCTCCTCTTTGTTTTTGGCCCACTTTGCACCAGAAAGAGGAAACCAGCGGCTAAACAACAGCAGCGCATTTAAGCTTAAAAAGCTGTTGTTAGAATTTATTTAATATTACTTTCTACACCAGGATCCTTTTCTACTTAGCTGACTTCTGGTAACTGTGCAGGGGCGGATCTAGCAAAGTTTAGCCAGGGGGGGCCAATAGGGCATTAACAGGGAAAAGGGGGGCACAAAGAAATACTTTTCTTTCTTATTCTCATTTAAAATGTCTAGCTTTTGATGAATAATTATCTGAATCTTACACCCAAAGTTTTAATCTGATGTAAGATGTATAGAAGTCCATTACTGTATATAGTAACTGTTAAGTCTAATATACCCTAATAAGCTATAGTACTTTGGGAAGATACCATCTGTACAGTCTGCAATTCTGTTGAAGAAAGATGTTGAATCTATTTAATTATTCTTGAAAAATAATTTATTTCTGTGCATTTTTCATTTTTTTTTCACACTGCCTCAAATTAAAGTTGATTACGTCAATTAAGCATAACGAGGCGGAGGGTGGGGGTGGTTCCCTATTTTTTTTTTTGCTGGGAGTTTGCAACCCTATTAGTTAGGTTGCTTAATATTTCCGCTAAGTACTCTTTAAAATACCAGAATAGGGAGGACGGAGTAGGTTTCAGTTTATTAGATTGATCAGTGTTGCTAAACTATGAAATATTTTGGGTGCAGTGTTTTGTTTTATTTTGTTTTGTTTTTTACACACAGGTATAACAGAATAGCTTTAGTGGGGTTTTTTTTTTTAAACTTGAGTATGAACTTATACAAAATGCAGCAAGATATTAAAAAAACAGTTTTATTGATTAAAAAATACACTATATCGGATTCATATCGGCATTGGCAGATATCCAAATTTATGATATCGGTATCGGACATAAAAAAAAATCGTGCCATCTCTAATTAAAACAATGTATAGGTTAATGTTAAAGACAAAAAATGTATATAGGCTAGATAAATAAGTGATTTATACTTCAAGCTGAACTTGTATTTTTGCACTTGTACCTTGTCTGTGAATGCTTGTAATGTTTCAGTCAGCTGCTGGACCAATTACCCAAACCAGTCTGGAATTCATGCACAAACTGACTTCTTCATCTTTGACCGTTTTTGTTGTTTTTTGTTTTTACTGTGCAGCAGTTCAGACTCACACACGTCGTGCTGCTTGTTCATGTCTCACAGGTTTTAATGTATTCTTGCTTGTGTTGCTGAACAGTCCACTCAGAGAGAAAGCTGTTTTTCTGTGGCGTGCCCACAGCACAAATCAGGTAATTTATTTGTGCACGCACGGTGACCAGATGTGTACATTGTCTTTTCATCAGACACAGTGCATGCTTGTGAGTTCATAAAAAAATCCAAAAGATGTTTTTGTCTACATCCATTAGCAATGAAAAAGATGAAAAGTTCTATTAAAATTCCCAGAAATTCAGCAAAGTTGATATTTTTGCCTCCAGTTTCTGGCATCTGAATATTTGACTAACAATTACATTGTTCTTTCTGTTGTCAGACAAAGAGTCTAATGGAGTTTACTTGTACATTTGAAATCTAGTTTTCTTACTTTCTTACTTAATGGTGACTAATATTGCTTATACTTGATGTCAGTACTGCATTTTTGTATGTATGATAACATAAATAGTTGTAAGTAGTATTTTAGTTTCACAAAGGACAAGACCAGGGCAATTATTATTATTACCTGACTGCCACCAATTACTATAAAGCCAGGTCAGTGATGGCATACTGCTCCTTGGGGTCCTCTAATGGTAACAGGAATGTAGTAGGAGGGACCAGGACAAGGGTAGAATTATAAAAAATACAATGGATAATTATTACATGCTTTTAAATAGAAAATGATGCCAAGGGCCAAAATTAAAATCTTTAACTAGCATAAACTAAAGACAAAAATGTTTGCTAAGAGGGCACAATACCAAGTAAGAGCAGGTGATTGAGCACTACCTGGGGTACCTGTGCATGTGCCTAAATGTGATACTTCTAGTGTGATTTATTAAATATGGAGAAGAAAGAACTTTATGTTAAGAGGTGAAAATCTGAATATATTACTTTTGAAAAAGGAAGCATTTTGTGAAAGACTGCACAAGTCAGTCAAGCACAAAGAACATTAAGCTAACATCAAATGACTAACGGTTCAATTAACCCCCCTTTTTATTTTTCCCCTCATTTAATTAAATACTGCCTTGTACATTAAAATGAGGCTATCCACTACAGGCTTTCAAGATAATAAAACTGGTATCAACAAAAGTGAGGTGATCCATCTCCCCATCAGCCAAAGGCACTCAGTGGTGAACGTGGCTTTTATCCAACCGTGAGAAAAAGGGTGTGCTTGCTAAAAAATAACAATTCTAGTTAAAACTGACTAACGTTAATGAACTTTGTTAAAATTAAATCTGTCAAACCCTCATTAGAGGATGCAGTCAGTATTCCTGCATGTAAGCATTCCTCTTCTTCTCCTTATAAGTTAAAATCTTTGCTTTGCCTTGTGCAAAGTGTGTTGTTTTAGTCTTGTTCTAAGTTTTAGAAGAAGTCTTTAGATGTCTTTTTTTTCTACTTGAAGACTAAAGTGGCCCTCTGTTTGGCAGCAAACAAGCTGCTTTCAGCTGGAAGTAAGTTCTTTTTTAAAAACTAAAGTTAGCCTACTGCAACTACCGTATTTTCTGGACAATAGAGCGCACCTGTGCATAAGCCGCATCCGCTTTATTTAAAAAAAAATTTTTTTTAAAAAAAATTCAAGCTGCACCCAGCTATAAGTCGCAGATATCTATGTTGAAAAATTAGATATTTACTGCATGTACACAACGATTTTGTACTGTAAATGTACATGTATGTACCTGAACAGATTCTTTCCAAACAATGCCTTTTAACACGCCAGCAACTTTCCTGATTAAATCGGAACAGAACCAAGAGAAAATAACCGGTATTTATTTACCTTCATTTCTCCTGTGTTTGAAACCACAAATCACTTTAATCATCTTTGCTGAAACCCATGAAGTCGTCTTCTTCAGTGCCGGAGTTGAACAGGCTCAGAAGCGCTTCATCACATCTGTCTCCATGAGATGAGATGAGATGAGATGAGATGAGATGAGATGAGATAGCCTTTATTTACTCTCATTGAGTAACGTTTTCTATATATGTTACAAAATACATTTTGGGGCATGTAATCTGTAATCTGTAGTGGAATACATTTAAAACCTTCCCAACACTGCTGGCAACAAACAAATGCTTTCCAGTCCTAACCTTCACTCCAGTTAAAACTTTAAACCTATAATATGTGTTTTCAAAGCTGATACATTTTCTTTTAAGAAACGCTAAAGAGCTAAAAAATTTTAAATTAACTTGAAAATAGATATATATTTAATCAGCATTCCTTAATTACAACCGTAGTAACATTAATAACTGTCTGTCATGAGAAATGTCTATTTGCTTTGATAGCATAGTGGATAGTTTACTTACCTAACACATGTTTTCTTTTTTACCCAAAAAGAATTTCTTCTTTTATTCAATGAGAAATACATGATATTGAGGACAGAATTTTATTGTTAACTTTATAGGAATGTTTTAGTTATTCAAGTTAGAAAATTCAAACAACCAGAATGTTTGTCTAAAAACTAAAATCTTAGGTCAATAACAACAGTGAAAAGTTGAGAAAACCTGAGGGTTTCTTTTCTTTCCTTTAACAATGTATGAGCAGCTCTGCAAAAGTAGTTTGAGAGATGAGAGATGAGAGATAGCCTTTATTTGTCAGTTGCAGGTCTTTTGTCCACAACCGAGATGACAGACCTTGCCGACCGTACATACAATACACAAACATCACATTGGGGAGACAGGTCAGGCTAGGTAGCGAGGAAAAAAACATTGAAATGTGTAACACAAAAGGATAATACAGGAATGCACAGATATCAACACACCATAGCACAATAAACACAGACAAGCAACATGGGAAAGAGTTCCAGTGTGTACATCTGATCTGGGACCGCTGCAATCTTTCGACTGCGCCTCCAACTGACCCGATGTCCACATCAGAGGGGAGGTAAGCGTTGGAGGTGGCGTTGGATCCGGGGTAGGGAGGGTGATGCGTCAGTGAGTGCTTATCAGTATCAGTATATGTATGTGTGTGCGTGTCCATAGTTCAGCTGAGACAGTGTCCTTCACCCTGCCAGGCTAAGTAAACAGTCGTCCAGCCAACCCAGGTGGCCTTGCATGGAATGGGAAGGAACAGACTAAACACAGTCGTTATCAGGGTGTTTTGTTCAGCTCCGGCCTTGTAGCTGGCACCGAGAGGGTATCCGCATGAAGTGATGTTATTTTTTTTTTACTTTAGTGCAAACAGCTCATATGGATTTCAAAGCAGTTCTACAGTCCAACACTGGTCCCGTTGGAGAGCCGCGAGCTTCGCCATACTTGCGTTCTGTGATGTTGTCATTTCTGAGAACTCACGGCAATGAGAACAAAATGACAAAGTCAAGTCTTAATGTAAAGTACCACATTTGGCAAAAAAAACCCCATAATAAACAACAAACAACAGCATACAAGCACAAACAACCAATGCTAATTGTCCGAGATAGCAGTTTAGGCATGACGATGTAGGGTTTTTCTGCAGCCACAGGACCTGTTTACCTTGGAGTCATTGAGACAACCTGCACTTAAAGTACACTGCATACTAAAGTATCCTTGAAACTGGGTCGTGCTACAGAATCATGATCTCAGGCGCAGAAGCAAATATACAACAGAATGTCTGAAAAATATGGCAATGGTTCAGTCAAAGTGCATCCAGAATGACATGCTATAGAAGACATTAAGAGAGTTGCGCATAAATTAATGTCAGCAAGCTTCAAACTAAAGCAACGTTGACAAGTGAAGCAGGCCAAAGTGATGACAATGATAAATTCATAAAGAATGCACAGCACAGCTCATCCTAAAGCAATTTCTTTGCATCTGTTAACTATTATTTGTTGTTTGACAAGGTAGGTATGTGAGGTTCTTCTGCTAGTCAGGGTTTATTCTTTAGCTCTGTCTTCAAGAGGATGTAATCAGAGGGAGCACAGACTATGCTGTGAAAAAAAAAAATAGAGAAACCTAGAATTTAAAGACATTATAATAACTTTATCCTTGAGCTGTTTTTTTTTTTTTAACTTAATCTTTGGTTATTTTCTGCAGACCTCATAGACTGAAGTGCACGCTTCTATTCATCATTTCATTCATTCATTTAATTTAGCTTAGTCTGATTCTTAAGATATGTGGAGACTGTGAAAACTATTTTAGGACTTTATTCAGACTGGAAATAAATATCTGTTTTTAGAGTTTTAATTGCTTGGAATTAATAGCAATGCAATGGTAATGATATTCATGGATATAATAACTGATGGTTAAGGACGTTTTACAGTGTTGGGGATGAAGTCAACAGAGTGAAATTAGTTTTCTTGTTCTTTGGCCCCGTTTCAGTTTCATGTCTCTGTTCTGTCTCTTTTCTGTTGCCTGCTCGTAGAAGTCATGCCGTTTAAAGAGCCATCGCAGTGCAAAATCTCAATAGCAGTAATCCATTGCCTGTCTAATAGACCGGGCACACCCCCCTCTTCTAAAATGCCTACCCTGCTTTTAACAGGAGGCATTTTCATATTTGCAATGTCCTTAATCACAGCCTGTACCTACAGGCTCGGTCGGCTTTTTGAGACATATTGATGACAATGATAAATTTATAAAGAATTATTTCAAGTTCCTGCTTATCTTTTATTCAACAGCAACAACAAAAAAATACACTCTCATCCTTTAAGTTATGAAAAAAGTAAAGTATTTTTTAATTTATATCATTGTGTATGAGTATTTAAACCTTTATTAGAAGGCACAGATTCAAAGATGAAATACGTACTGGCTCAATATGTCTCAAAAAGCCGACCGTTTCCATGGGACATATTTCTTCTTTTACAAGAGAATTTTGCAACAAAAATATCAGCGACTTCACAAGTACCATCAATTCAAAAGGACAAAGTGCCGAGCCTGTAGGTACAGGCTGTGATTAAGGACATTGCAAATATGAAAATGCCTCCTGTTAAAAGCAGGGTAGGCATTTTAGAAGAGGGGGGTGTGCCCGGTCTATTAGACAGGCAATGGATTACTGCTATTGAGATTTTGCACTGCGATGGCTCTTTAAACGGCATGACTTCTACGAGCAGGCAACAGAAAAGAGACAGAACAGAGACATGAGACTGAAACGGGGCCAAAGAACAAGACTAAAAAGAACAAGAAAACTAATTTCACTCTGTTGACTTCATCCCCAACACTGTAAAACGTCCTTAACCATCAGTTATTATATCCATGAATATCATTATCATTGCATTGCTATTAATTCCAAGCAATTAAAACTCCATTCTCCAATAATTTCCAGTCTGAATAAAGTCCTACAATAGTTTTCACAGTCTCCACATATCTTAAGAATCAGACTAAGCTAAATTAAATGAATGAATGAAATGATGAATAGAAGCATGCACTTCAGTCTATGAGATCTGCAGAAACTAACCAAAGATTAAGTAAAAAAAAAAAAAAAAAACAGCTCAAGAATAAAGTTGTGGTAATGTCTTTAAATTCTAGTCTTCTCTGTTTTCTTTTTCACAGCAGTCTGTGCTCCCTCTTATTACATCCTGTTGAAGACAGAGCTAAAGAATAAACCCTGACTAGCAGAAGAACCTCACATACCTACCTTGTCAAACAACAAATAATAGTTAACAGATGCAAAGAAATTGCTTTAGGATGAGCTGTGCATGATCATTTTTTTGTGGCTGTCCTGCACTACCACATAAAGGACCAAAATATTGTCCTTATATTCTCATAATGGCACGTTTATTATTTCTGGTGACAGCATGAGGACATTTCCAATGTGGTCACTGAAGTCATTCAAAACAAATTTCTCATTTCCTAATACATTTTTAATACAGTTTGAGAAAGAAAGTAAGAATCTAGCTATTAAAAGCAGGAAATTATTTATTTGTTGTTTAGTCTTTATCTCTTTCTATGTAGGATTATTATTATCGTACTCAGAAACAAGTCATTGCAAATCATGCAAAGCGAGTTGCTTCTTGGTATATATATTCCTGTTACATCCCAAACATATTTTTGACATTTTTTGTAGGTTTATAGAAGAAAAGCTATGCTTCAAATAACTCAGTAGTAGGGCGGTGAATTTTTATCATTACCTGACCAGATATGAACCTCATTCTACGCCTTTCTCCAAGAGTGAAATCCTCCAATTCATTGGGGTTTTCGTAAACTGATGTTAAGATCTACTGTAGATATGCTGAAGAAGCTCTCATTCTGTTTGGTGTAACATTACACTTCATAAACAACCCCTAAATCTGTTTACCAGAGTGTCGGGGGGTAATCATAATACTGGCATGTGAGAACATCAAAGGGGAAGTGTGTTTGTACCTTAGGTGCAATTCTTTCTGTCTCCAAAATAGATGTTATATCACCATGCTGAGGTGCCATCAGATAAAATGACAAGACTCGGCATGCTATTATGGAACCAATCCTGTGTTAAACTATCCTCGGCAGATAGTGCTTTTATGTTTCCATATTTGTTTTATGCAAACCCACTGAAAAACACAAGGTCTCTGGTCATGATTATATGAACTCTGTTTAAGTGTTTGCATCTTACAGTTAATTAGAGAACTTTATGCCTTCAGCACAAGAGGTCTCTGCAGTAATCCTTCCAGTAAAAAAAGATAAATGGGATGTTTTCATTGCACTGAAATACTGTTATATATTTGTGGCATCATTTCTTAGGAACAACACAACTCTATAGGCTTGCAGTACATTTCCAATACTAATCAATTTTACACTAATTTAAGAATTTAGTGGCTATCCAAGTCTGATGGCATTAGCTGTTTCTGGGTCCAAACTCCGTCAGCTTCAGGTCCCAAAGTCAAACCAACACTGCGGCATCACTGAGAGTTAAAAACTGTGTAAATTATTTTATCTTTAATAAAATGATCAGTGTGGGTGCTCTACCAGGTGTAACAATTAAGTTTAACATCCAGGCATCCATGAAAACAGACTTTATGAAGTTTAACGGAGTTAGAAGTTAGCAGGAAGTTATCTCCTTAGTTTCCATCTAAACATGATATAGCATGTTCTGACTGAGCGATTTCTGAAAAATCAAAACATACAGCTCTGCTATCACCTCCAACATAAATAAAAACAGAAAACTTAACAGCAGTGGTGTTTTTAGGGTTACTGAAGTTGGACTAGCTGGTATATAATGATGTGCTACATGATCGCTAGCTACAGGGCATTATATAAACACATTAGCACAGTGAAGCTGGAGGATGAATGGTAACTTTTTTCCACAAAAGTTGATGGTTGGGGACAAATGCAAATGCATGGCAGGATGCTGTAAACGGACCAAACTCCAGTCAGGAGAACAACTGAGATAATCCATCCACAATACGAGGTTAGTCATTAATATACTGCTGCATGGGCTGTAGCTACAAAGTAAGGTTTGAAAAACTGAGCTTTAAAGGGAATAGTGGTAACAAAAAGAACAGAGGCCGACAGTGATCACTGACTGTTTTAGAGGCTTGGTCAGATTAAATAGAACAAGAGCATTGAAACAAGTTAAAAACACAAGAGCCTTAATATAAACGCAGAGTAGTTTGGACATGGATGCAGGATTCATAGGTCATCACTGAAACATTGGATTACCCATGTAGCTTGTCTTTATTATGATGTTACCACAACTACTTTGGTTTACTCTTATCCTTTGCAGACTCTGAATGCCAACATATTCAAAATCACAATGAAAAGTAACAGGTATAAGATTTGCTATTCAGTTTAGTGTCTTTGTGAGCTAACAATTGCACTCAACACAAAAGTAAAGCTGGGGTTACCTGGAAAAGTTTGAAGAACACTTTCAATGAAAAGTTAAGAAACCACCAAAGTGATTACTCAGATTATGTCAAAAACCTGCAACTAAAGGTTATTACACTATTTCAGTTGGGTCCAAAGTAGTTGAACTAAAAACACGCCATCATTGTCAAAGCTAAATTCTAGCCTCTGGACTAAAATTGCTAAAATGTCATAACTGGAATTTTAAAATAATAGCCAACATCACGACTCATTCATGACACAATCTACAGATGCGCATTCATTTGAAATTAATAACTTGAATGTAGCTGCTTTTGTAAATGTGATTATATCATTCAGTAACTAAAACACAAAGCCATTTGAGCTCTTTCAGCCTGCCAGCATTGAGTTGCACGTCTAGACATAAATATTAATACCCTTTAGCTCGGAGACAGCATAGTCATCACAAATTCATCAAGGAAACCTAACAAACTGAGCTTTTGTTCCTGCCAGCTTTTTTGGAGCTGACATTTCCTCTCTGAGGGAGAGCTAAACCAAGTCAGGTCGCAGCCATTGCCTGAAAATACAGGACACCACTGGGGTACAGGAAGATGTTCTCCCCAGTGGGTGAGGAGTGGAGCAACATTTCTACACATTTCCAAACTCCACACCCCAGAGAACATGCCAGGAGACAGTTTCAGCCAATGAACTGTGATCCATTTGTGGATTTTCTTTCTCCCCGAGCTAAAGAGCCAGTTAACGCTGCAGTATAGATAATGGCTTGATACATGCCTGGACAGAAGTGGTAAGAGCTCAAGTAAAGGGTGTTACTTTAAGCATTTAGCACTTTTAAAAGGTGAAAAGGAAAATATGAGAAATGGTCGTATGCACTGTAAAGTACATAACAGCATGAATGGGCTTTTCTCCTTCAGAATATGTTCAGGCAAGCAAAAATAAAACTAGAGCTAAAATCTCATGCTTAACCTTTTGTCTGCCCCCTTTTTATCTCAAAATACGAATCCAAGATGGCCATTCTGTGCCAGTTTGCCCCCCTCTTTGAAAGGCTGTTCATCGTGCTACAATCTTTCAGAAGAAACTCCTTGTTACTACTTGTGTTGCATGAGTAGCATGTCTATGAAAATCAAGGCGCGCCATCTTTGTTCCATACATTAGTACCATTCAATAAACCCTAGTTGTTTTATTCCTGTTAGGGGCTATTGTAATCTTTATTGTGCATACACTCATGAACCAGCAGTTTAAACCTGAAAATCACTAGAGGACAACTATCTTTTCCAAAAAATGTTTGGCATGACTAAGAGGAAAATGCCAGAAAAACACAAAAGACCACAATAGAGTGTAATGCAGAGTATACAATAAAAAGGCTCAGACTCACCATTACAGATCTTATTGGAGTCTGTGAGAGAGCTCAGTGGATTAGAGCCTTTGGCTGATTTTTTTCCTAACAGTATGGGATAAAAGCGTGGCATTGGCAGAGTAGGGGAAAAATAAGTTAATTACTCAAGCTGAGAAAATGTTAAAGGCAAGCAGCACACTCAGTAACAATCGGCTAAAGATACAATACAGTATGTGAAGAATAATTCATGGTGCACAAGCACTAGGGTAATGCTGCTACAGTTTGACTTTCAGCATGGTTCACTTCAATGTCTGTGGATGGAATTCCCATGGGTTTAATCGCAGCCTCTGCCTATAAAACACCAAATCTATACTTGTGTTTTCCATCCAATCATACTTTAATTCTGCCAAAGCAGTAAAACCCACAGAATAGTTTTAATATATTATATAATGCTTTGATTTGCCAGGCTTTTCACTGAAGTCATAATTGAATTGTTCTGCTACATAGTTTTACTTTTAAGTTTTCCAACCACTTACTTCCTCAATCACATTCAAAAGTTGTGACAAAGACAAAAGACTCTTGGCTTTCTTGCTAATGCTGCTGCACATTATGCAGAGTCACCTCCAAGACTTTCAACCTCATAATGCTCAATTTATTGTAAGCTGTCACCTTGAACAAATCTTTTACACAATTAGATCTACTACACTCACAAACTAAAAGAAATTAGGAAATATCTTTCACAGTACCAACATAATATCAATTGTATTTTTGACTTAGAATAATAGTGTTTATATAGCCGTCCCTGGTCAATTATACACACAGCTTTGTCTTTTACTTTAAGGCCAGGCAAGCAAAATTACTGCCCCTGAACGCATTTACTTACATTTTGTGCAAGCGTCCAAAAACAAGCTTCAAAGTCATAAAGAAGAGTCAGCACAGAAGCTGTCAGTCATTTAAACCATTCTCTGTTGGTCTATAAATACCATATGCAGCATAACAAGTCTACTGATGTCAAACGATTGGTAAATAAGCCTAAAACACAAGTGGGAAATTCATTTTCCCAAGGGCCCACATGAGAAACTGGGACTGTCGTACAGGTCAGCTCCAACAAGATAAACAACGTATTGCTGCAGCCCTCCACAACAGTCCCAGTGTCTAACAGAACTCTATCACTTATATAATGCAATCCATCACCTATTATATGTACAAAAACCTCCATCCTGTCACGGCGGGGTGCGCCGGTGTGAGGAAAGAGGTAGACCCAGATGCAGACACGGTGGAGACAAAATGTAGTTTCAAAAATAAAGCGAGCCTTTATTGGCTGATTGCAGAAGAAAAAACAAGGAACTAGGGAAACTAAGGAGGCTATGAACACTGTGTTAACAAAAAGGCTGTGACACTCAGTGAAAAACTATGACAAACTGTGAACACTGAGTAAACTAGAAAACACAGAGAAACAATGGAGTAAAGCTATGAAAACTGTGGTGAGGTTAACAGACGATCTGACATTGACTGAGTGGAAACACACAGACTAAATACACATAAGGAATGATCAAAGGAAGTAGAATCACATGGGGAAAACAGCTGACAACAATTAACATAATGACAGGACACGTGAAACTAAACATAACACAAAACTCTTTCAAAATAAAACAGGAAACATAAGGAGATCCAGACATGACTTAAACTTGACAAACAAAGAAAACTTGAAACATGGCAGAATGTAACTAGGTAAACCGAAATGAAACTAGACTAAAAAGAATAACAAAACACCAAGAAACAAAAAAAATACTGGGTCACATGACCCAGGGCCATGACACATCCACACAAAGTTATGGAAGACGAGTACTCTTGGCACATGCTCAAGACACTGGAACGCAGATATGTGACACCAGCACTACACTTTTTCGCAGACTTGCAATGTGTGGAAGTTTCAGGCTGTGGATTCATATGCGACTGTACCAAATTATCTCACAGAGGACTAGCAGCTGTTTTCTCACCTTCAAAATACCTGCGATAACAAAGTAGTCCTCACATGCATTGCATTCAGTTAAGACAAACTAGACTAGACAAACAGTTCGGTTTGCCAGGTTTATGACAGACTTTAATGCCAGCGTTGGTCAATGTCGCGTCAGCTTCACAATCTCATTTTGTCGTAATAAAACTGAGTGAAGTGAGAGAAAGAGTGAGAAGTTCATTGTGCCAAACAGAACAGATGTTGACAAAGTTTCTTTTGGAGACATGATTTGCAGTTGAACAAATGTGATAAACTGCAGTAAATCCCAATATATCGCATACAGCTAAACATTTCAACAGTTTAACAATACTTTCATGATAATATATCTTGGTATATTTCATCTTTGTGATAATAGATTTCTCTCCTCTTAATATACAGCCATTATGTTGATGTAGGGCAGAAGCAAAAAAGTTTATTTATAGACATAACTATCTATTGTCAAATCGAAAACAGTCCCAAGCTGAAATTCTGACACAGTGTCAGAGGCCCTTAAGCCCTCTAAGACTCCATCACATGGTGGGTTGCTGGATATTACATATATGTCTTCTTTCTTTTTTCTTTTGGCTCTGATAATATCACTAGAAACTGGTAACTGTTGCAAAAACCAAGGTGAAAAATGTAATACAGTTATTGTCTATGCACTGATATATGCATAAGTGTGACTGCAAATACTTGTCTAGTGTCACATAACCAGTGGAGAACATGTAGACACCACACAGAGGGCCATCTCAGGTACAAACCCAGGACACTTTTGACTCAATACTGCTAACCACTCACCCACCATGGTGCCATATAATAAACCAAAAAGACACAAGACTCTAAAGCTGTGCTAGCAGTTGTTTCAAGTTATTAAAACAACATGAGAAGAAAGAAAAAAAGATGAAAAATCAAACAAATGAAACGTCTAAAAGGCACTTGGAGTTTTAGGGAGCAAAATCATACTAACTAAAGTGGGCGCTAAAGTAATTTCCACTCAGACACAGCGGATGGCTCATCAGTCATGGAAATCACCTCCTTCGTCCAACGTGCAGCCACCTCATCAAACCCCAGTGATAAGGTCTCATTTCAGAAACGGACATCTCACCTTCTCTCCTGTTTAGTCTTTCCTTTCTCTGTCTTTTCACAGATGTGTGTATAAAATCAATTCTACCTGCAGCGAGCAAGGCTGGAGAGTCGTCAACCAAAACAGTAATGAAAAACAAATCCCTTCAGAAAGAAGTTCCAGCCAAATATTCAACATTCATTTCTGAGTCCAAATCCTCCCTTGGCATTTCCCTATCCCATTGTCTTCAGCCATACCTGTGCATGTTTTCCCCTCATATGGAGTCTCAAATCCTCCTATAATGCCAAAGAAAATGAGCATCGTAACAACAGATGCCTGGAATATTTAAAATGGAATCAGAAACAGGTTTCGAAGAGTCATTTTAAAAAGAAATATAAGGAGTTCTTCTGTTTGGTTTCAGAATACATTTTTTCGTTCCAGCTGTGGTTCATATGCAGGCTTTGGTTTGGTGCTTTAATAATATTTTTTTTGGCCTTGCTCTCACTAGGGGCAAGGTTAGAAACAGTCCTCAAACGTGACAGCCATATTAAGTAGCAGGTAAAAGCTGCAGGGCCGAGAAGGTGCAGCTGCTGGAAACACGCAACACAATAAAAACAGTACCACTATATTCCTGCAACACTGTAACATTCACAATATCATGAGAGACAAAGTGTCTGAGATGGGGTTTGAACCACAAATATCACCCAATCCGTTGCATTAATTTAGCCTTTTAGTTATCCCTGCCTTCAGAATCTAACCTCAAATATCACGAGTCCAGGAGCTCATGGTGTATTTTTAGGAGAACCGGTTAATTAAGAGAGCTGCTAATTAATCATTGTGCCATGTTCAGTAATACTTGTCCAAATCTCCCCATACTCACGCTAAATGATAAAGAGGCTCTGGACTGACAGTTCTTCTCTGTCAAGACCCGCATTCACAACAGTACATTAAGAAATGAAAAGTACCCTAAATCCTCAAACTATGGTTATTAATTATGAGCGTAAGTGTGTATTAGGAACAGATGGGCCTTTATTTCTCCGTTTCTCTGTTGTTTTAGTGTACTTAAAGGATAGTTTTGGAAGACACATCACTCACTGCCTGCCTGCTGGGTTTTCTCTTTTTAACAAAAGTTCTGTTTCCATCCATTAATCACTTTCAGCCTATTCTACTTTGCAGTTTCTTTCTTGCAATACTTAAATAGATTATGTTACATTAAAATACTTTTTGCAATGTAAACGCATAATGCATAGCCTTCCTTGTACATTTTAATGTAGGCATATATTTTTTTACAAATCCTACAGCTATTGGAGCTTCTAATGGTTGCAGCTTTAATGTCCTGTCATTACAGGGCATCACAAACTGCCATTTTATGGCAGATATCCATGGCATTGCAGAGATTAGCAGGTGCTGTAGCAATTTCAGAGACGTCAAGATAACATGGTCTTTTATAGAGCTGCAAAGTGCCAGAATGTTTGAGTTTTGCTAAATTGTTTCATTTTCACAGACTTTTTACCTTCACTTTTAATCTCCAGTATTACTTCGCATGCGTAACATGACCTATTTTCTCCTGGTTTTACATCAAAACATGTCCAGATGACCAGTTAACAGTACAAACATTAGGCTTAGACGCTCACACACTGACATAAATCACATCCTAAAAAAGGAATACACAAGAGTTTCATTTTATTGTTACCAGAAATACAACCAGAGCTGGCTGTAAGGTTAAAAAAAAAGGCCAAAGTGAAATTTCAGAGAAATCTTGTGGCCACAACAAATGTACCGTCTAAACAGGTATCAGGGTAGAGATTCAGTTCACTTCAATTCAATTTTATTTATATAGCACCAAATGTCAACAACAAACACCTCAAGGTGCTTTATATTGTAAGGTAGACCCTACAATAATACATACAGAGAAAAACCCAACAATCGTCTGACCCCCTATGAGCAAGCACTTTGGCAACAGTGGGAAGGAAAAACTCCCTTTTAACAGGAAGAAAGAACCAGGCTCAGGGAGGGGCGGGGCCATCTGCTACAACCAATTGGGGTGAGAGAAGGAAGACAGGATGAAAGACATGCTGTGGACGAGAGCCAGAGATTAATAACAAGTGGGATTCAGCAGAGAGGTCTATTAACACATGTTGAGTGAGGAAGGTGACTG
This sequence comes from Neolamprologus brichardi, assembly GCF_056152115.1. NCBI lineage: Eukaryota > Metazoa > Chordata > Actinopteri > Cichliformes > Cichlidae > Neolamprologus > Neolamprologus brichardi. Next base: position 19,579,256 of record NC_142107.1, read on the forward strand.
AAAAGGAAAAACTCAGTGCATCATGGGAATCCCCCAGTAGTCTACGCCTATTGCAGCATAACTAAGGGAGGATTCAGGGTCACCGGATCCAGCCCTAACTACATGCTTTAGCAAAAAGGAAAGGTTTAAGCCTAATCTTAAAATTAGAGATAGTGATAGAGTGACAGAGATGGAGGCTACAACTCCAAAAGTATTTCTATATAGTATTTGCACTCATCCCTGCTTTTCTAACCTATTGAAATTTAAAGGTTCGGTGCTCTAAGCTTTGTCTTAGCAGCACGCTACTTGGTAGCTCACTTGGCAGATGCCATGTTAGCAATGGCGTGTTGCACTTTACAGCCATGTTCTTGTTCTTTCATGCAATAAAAATTCAAACTTATGTCCATATATGCATTCTTCAAATGTTTCAGACTGCCTTATTTTCTTCCGTCTTCCCATTATGCAGATATATTTATATTCTCAAATGTGTTAATTTAATAGATTTATTAAATCATTCTAGAGGTGACAAGAGGTTGACTTGACAGCAGAAGTATTAATTCATTTGCTGGTAAACACAAAATTAGTAGCTAAGTATTCTACTAACCAGTTAAATAATTATTTTGAAGAAACATGTTTCAAACATTCCATTTTCCAACTCTTTAATTTCAATCATTTGACTTTTTTTTTCTTTTGTTAATTGTATGACAATAAATTTAAACCTATAATTAATTTATTCTCCTAATTGGATAAAACAGTTTCTGGAAGCATTTAGCAAACCTGAAACCAACTGTGAAATTACAACTAATTGTAATATTATGACCAAGCGGTTAATTTATTGAGCAAACAGATCATGCTTCCATTGCTGCACAATGTTTAAATGGAAATGGAACGCTCATTTGAGCATTTACAATATTTCGGGGAATGCAGAGGAAATGTTGTAGAAAAACAATTGTCATGCTTGATTTAATGAGAGCACACACACACACACACACGCATACACACACACACACAGACAGTTGCAATTTGATCCAATAAGACAATGCTTAGTGTAGACAGGCACTGATGCAAAATGCCCCTGTCAAACCTCCAGCTGCATTGGATGTTTCATTGATGCAACTCAATGACAAATTAAAATTCAGTAATAATACATATTAACAAACATCACTGAGAAGGAACAGAATACCACAAATGACTATGTTATTTGGGAATGCCCATTAATAAGGAGTAAATGGTGAAAAGCCTCTCATTATCCAGTTGCCTCCCTGTCCATCTCTGCTCCTGGCAGCATTGTTCATAAGCTTCCCTTTCTTTGAAAACAGAGTTTCTGTATCTCTGTGTGGAGAAAAGAAAAACACGCTCCACCCCAGAGTTTTCTATTGAAGGGGTCTGTTTCATATCTCTGTGGCCAGTGTAGAAGTTTGACTTTTCCCTTGTGTACTTTTAGACTGATAGTACAACTATTCCACAAGAAAATCCAAAGCAAAAAGTTTTCTTCTGTTCTCTATTTCGATGTTGCGGAAGGTCAGTTAGATAGGTAACTATAATTTATTAAACAGCAAGATGGCAGAGGGTTATTCCCCGTTTTTGTAAATAGCGGCTTGACACCTCTTACTAAAAAGTAATGTTTAAAAAACAGATATTCTGTACACTTGCTTTCCTTTAGTTTGTACATGGAGCAAAACAGACAGAAAACACGGTTTCATGTTAATGTATGCATGGTGCCACAGTGACTATCAGTGCATGTGAGTGGGTTGATAGCGAGTAAATACAGAAGTGTGGTCCATGAATAATGTATGAAGAAATATCCAAGGCTTAAATGTTTCTTTTATATGTTTTAAAAGTGAATGGGATAAAGCATTACACTTTATTACAAGAAGGGGCTATGTATTCCTTCTAATAAAACTTGAGGCAACAATTTCAATGAATACAATCACTCATGCCCTGTAATTAACATAAGGCTTGCATAGAGTGCAGCTGTTTATCAAACCCAGAGAGGCCTAAAACTGACTTAGAAAATGAGACACTTCCTCATCACACACAGCTTTAAGCAAGGAAAAAAAAACCATTAGCAACTCTAACATTACCCTATTGTCTACTGGCACTCTTATTAACTGTGTTTAGTAACTGTTTGTCTCACAGCACGTACAGAATAGTAAAAGGTTGTATAATACCACGGGGTATATAAGCACTGGACTTTTGTTGTAAATTTGAATAACAAGTAGTCCAACTGATGTTACAGCAGTAAATCTGTTTTATGCACAGCCTAACACTGCCTCTTTCTATAATCTTTTTCAATATTTGCAGAGCATTGCCCTTGCCAGTAAACAATGTCAACAGCATTTTCCATCCATACTGGTTCCACTTAAGTTTTCTGTCTAGACAGAGCCATGTGGCGGCAAGTTAGGATGCACAAACACTCAAGAGATATATAATATATTTCACGCACAAATCCCTTTAAATACTTTTGCTGACGAGCTTAGTGCTATTATAGTTTTAGATAGAAGTCTATAGTATATAAAATGAGATTAAAGGTAATGAATTTCATACACAGCACCTAAACACAGGCTTCAGTCATTACAGTCCTACATGACCATCAGGCTAACTACAATTTTTATTTTTATTGATATTTCATAAGCAAACTAACTTCCCCCAAAAGTTGGAGCACTGTATAAAATGTACCTAAAGCAATGACTTGCAGATCTCACAAACACATACAAAAAACATATGAATGAATATCTTAAACTGAGGTATTTTAATATTAGCTGATTTTTTATTTTATTGTGTTACGACCCGGCTCTGCTAGGCAACAGGGGAGGTAACATAAATAAGGCCACCACGAGGGGAATCAATTTAAAAAGGTTTTATTACAAAAACAAAGCTCAGAACTGAAAACTAATAGCATTCCTTATGCAAACCACTAGGCAAGTAAATAACACAAAACAGCTCTCACACGTTCACATACAAATGAAAACTAGCCACTCGGGCAGAAACACATCTCAAAAGCTACTCCAACAGAACTCTGACACCCAAGTGTGAAGAATCCTCAGCCTTTTGTACTCGCGGGTGAACGCAGCCAGCCGCGTCATTGGTCCGCTGCACCCGAAGATCCCGCAGCAGCCAGTGCTCTGTGAAGACTGGCATCTGCATGCAGTTGGGCGGGCACAGGTCCCCGGCCAGCCAATCATCTGTGAGCCCTGACACGCTTGGATTTCCATACAGGAAGGCCAGCCCATTTCCTCCAAGGCCAGGGGCCGTAACATATGGCAACACATCTCAAAAAAGTTGCAACAGTGACAATAACTGGTTGGAAAATGGTGCTAAAAAGAAACAGGTAGAAATACTTTGTACATAATGAGGTTAGGTGACAACAGGTCAGGTCCATCCATCTATCCATCCTGTTCCTAATCCTTAACAGGGTCATGGGTGGGCTGGAGCCTGTCCCAGCTACCATAAGGCAAAATGTGGGGTACACCCTGGGCCAGGTCAGTAACATGAATTAAAATAAAAGAACATCTTAGAGGGGTAGACGTTCAGCAATCTGCAAAAAGCTACATTTACAAATTGTGGAATAATTTCAAAATAATGTTATTCAATGTAAAACTGCAAAGAATATCTGCAAGAGCATTTCTAGTACATAGTATTATCAAAAGATTCCATGAAAATGGGGAAATGTTTGTGTACAAGCGGGAAGCCCAAAAAATCAGCACTTGATAGCTGTGATCTCCTGAAAACAGGCATGGTTCTGTCACGGAAATCGCAGCATGGGCTCAGAAACACTTCCATTAACTGTAAACACGGCTCACCATCCCATCTACAAATACAGGTTAAAGCTCTATCGTGCAAAGAAGAAGCCAAATGAGGTAGAGATAATCCAGAAACCTTACCTTTTTCTGTGGGCTATGGACTAAGGCAAAGTGAAAAACTGTTCTGTGGTCGGTTGAACCGTCAATTGAAATTGTGGTTAGAACTCATGGATGCCTCCAGACTAAAGAGAAGGACCGTCCAGCTATCAGCTCTCAGCATCTTTGATGGTAAGGGGTCCATCAGAGCTCGATGCTGAAAGGTATATACAGGTTTTAGAGCCCATTGCTCTAAACGTCTTCATCTTTTTCAGGTTAGGCTTCAATTTCAACAAGATGATGCTAACCCACATCCTCCATCTATTATAACAGCATGGCTTCATAATTGGTGTTGAACTGGCATGTTTGCAGTCCAACATTTGGTGCATCATTAAATGAAAAATATGTCAAAGAAGACCCAGGACTGTTCAGCAGCTGGATTTCTCTGTCAGACAAGAGTGAAACAATGTTCTTCACCCAAAGGTCCAACAGCCGATTTCCTCAGTAAAAGAAGAGGGAATGCTACACAGTCTTGAACATGGCTCTGTCCCAACTATTTTTATCATGTGTTTTATGTGTTGCCAGCTATTTCACACTGATTTTATATATTTTTTCTCAGTTTAAAATTTTGATATGTTTTCCATTTGCTTCCGTTCCTTTTTATTTGTCTTTAAATTGTACACAATTACATTATTTCGGTAAATTGGCATTAGCAGGTTAATTTTGCTGAATAATTCCTGAACATGGTTATGATGTTTAGTATGCACAAGTGTGCAGAAGTGTGAACCGAAGCATAAATGATGACCTAATACATGCTTTTTTTCCTCTCTCTCTTGAAAGGATTACTGGCAAGTGATGGCGAATTGTACCAAATGAGACCAAAAAGCCGTCCAAGACACAGCCAATCAGGAAGTCATTTTCTTGTCTAGACTTCCTCTCATCAATCAAACCATCAAAACACTCAACCACTTGGCCTTCACTCAATAGTCAAGAAAACAGCGAGAGCCATTGTTAAGGACTCCTTGGTGTAAGTGCTAATTTTCCACGGGCAAGAAAAGGTCAGGCAATTTATCTGTAATTTTTACCATGGCAACCGAGGGACAGAGGGAAAAGCCTGGATGTGGCTCTGAGACTGTGAAGAAAAATATGCAAGAAATATACAGTATTTTTGAGTGACAGCAAAATCCTTAAAATTCACTGCCCCAACTGCATTAAGCTGATTAAGATAATATTGTAGATAGTGTATCTAATATAGTGGCAGAGCTTATCTGTACTATTTTAAGTTCCCTGTGTTCAAAAGGGAAGGTGGAAGAATCAAATGTTGATTTATGACTCTTATAGGACTCTGTTTAGTTTTAGATGACTGGCAAAGATCAGATTATACTACCACTTATAAGTGTGTCAAATATATTTAGAGAACATTGATGTCATGACAAATGCCTCAAGACATCATATTGTGGCCTTGTGATGATTTGTCTTTTACAATTGTTTAGTGCAATCCACAAAATGTGGACATGCCTCAGAGAGCCCCGGGTAGCCTGAAGGTGAGAACAGCATTTTCTTTTACAAAATTTACCAGCCTATCATTGCTACCACATGGACATGAACAAATTATATCAATTTCCTTCATGCTTCAAAATGTTACAACTCAGCGTGATAGTTTATTTGACATTGCTTAATACCCTTATTTCTTTTTACCCTGAAATTCCACATGCATCAATCCCGCTATAAATAAAATTACTTTGACTATGTCTGGGTTCGTCCTTGTTTTTTTTTTTTTTGTTTTTTTTTTTAAACGATTCGTCCAATTAATTTCACACTTGTCAGTCTATATTGCTGGGGACCAAAGCAAGTCTAGTGTGGATTTTTATTGTTTATTGGATAAGTGGTTCCCAAAAAACTCAAATCACCACCCTTGATTATAATGATACATTTTAAAGGGAGCTACACCTATTCAAAGCACAGATTCCCAACAAATGAGCTATAACTTAAAATGACTATATGATCTAAAATTCCAGTGCACAGAAATGAAATAAAACTAAACAGCTTATCACACCAGTAACTGCTTTGCACCAGCTCTTGAAACAAAAATGCCAGCAGCAACAGCAAAACAACACCACCATGTTTACACGTGTCCCCCACTGAGGCATGATGCTGTGCATCGGGATTACTCAAGAAGGAGAACATGTTACATTAGTAGTGGTTTCTTCATTTTTTAAATGCATGCACTGCTGCTGATGGGGCCATGGATACACAAGTGTTCAGCTAATGATGTAATTAGGAAGATTTATATGTTCTTGTCTTGTAGAACATTGACAGGAAGTAAATAAATACAAGTGATTTTTAGTTTTTCCAATTATTTGTCTTGCTTCATAATGACAGAAAAATATATCTGCCATGAACTGTGACAACCACGTATGTGCAAGCAAATTATTCCAAGTTAAAATCAAGTTTTAAGTCTTATACTTAAATAAAACCAGTGATCTTCAAAAAGTCAGCAGTGGTGTGCATATATCATATTTGGGACAAAGTAATTAATGGATTAAAGTAACAAACAAAATCCATATAATAATGAATAAAATGTAAAGATTTCATTATCATGATTATTATTATTATTACAGTTTTTACTACTTTTCAAATCTGTAATTTTACTCTTCTTTTTTATGAATGCATTACATTAAGTTGTCACTTTGCTACTTGTTCACTAATTATGTTTACACTGGAAATGATGTATTTATTATTTATCTTTTGAATTACAGTCCAATTGTTTTACTACCTGTATTTTTATATTCAGTAAGGTGATCCAAGTACAAACCACTTAATGACTTAAAAAAACTTCCAATGCCTAGCTTTAATGCTGAAAGGTTTAATTGGGAACCAAATTTGCCTTCGAGCAAGTTTTCTGCTCACTGTGAAGTGGTTTCACTTTACAATTTGAACGCGTCTCACTCCCTTGTTTTACTAATCTGTGACACATCCCTACTTTGGTGTTTTGAGCTTGGTATTAGACGCAGAATAGTCACTTTAGACACAAAGAATGCAACGTTTTCTTTCCAAGCTCTAAATTTGCACCTACAATTTCAGCACCCAGGTTTTATATATTATACCATATTCATATAGTCATCTATATTATACCAATTTGTCAATTTAAACTAACTACCTACTACTGACGAAACGCAAAACATCAAAACAGTGAAAACTAACACTGTAGCTGACTAAAAACTCAATAATGAAATGGTAGGTTTACTTGGATATAAAATCCCCCCCCCCACCCCCCCACTATTTAGAAAACTGAGAAAGTAAGACTAAGCAATTGGGGCGTTGCAGATGGGCACATTTTGAACAGGCGCTGCACTGATTACATGTAATTCAGAAGCTGTATGAATTCTGTGTGTAATTCATCATAAAATCCAAAGTACCAAAATTCAAACAAAAACTGCTTTCAGAGGGTTGCTATTGTTTTGAAAAGCATATGTTTTCAGAGTAAACAAACAAATGGTTTAAAAGGAAAGGAAATTTTGTATTTATATGCAACAAAAAAGCCAAAAAAAAACAAACTTTTGAGAGAACAAAGAATAAAGAAATCATGCTGTGCACATGCAGAGCGCCATCAGCCTGCTAGGAGTTATTCATTGGTCCCTTTGGATAAAAAGAATTTTTCTAAATTGACGGGGATTTTTCATGGATCATTGTCATTTGCTCATTAGAACAAGTAGTTGTGGATTAAGACACCCTTGCCTGTCAGCGGCCAAACCTCATCTGGCAGAGGCCTTACCCTCCCCTTTGAAGGCAGTGAAAAACTAAAATAAAATAAAACTAAAAGAGAAGGAAGAGCATTGCATACAAATAAAAACATGTATGTAATTTAACACCCAACTGAAAACAGTCATTGCTACCCAAGATATCAAGCAACATCTCTGGTAACTTTTCATTTCTTGACAAGCTGCTAGCAACCTTTGCCTCGTGCTCTTCACCAAATGTGAAATGCCAACAAAAACAAATTACAACACCAATAAAAACTGGTGTTTCATTTTATGTGATGTATTGTTTTCACTTGATATTTGCAAAATGACTGTTTGCAGAAGTGATTCAAAGACTTTAAAGAGAACAGACATCACATCTTACTGATGGATTCTGCATGCAATCAGGACACAAATTAAGCTTTCAACATGAACTTTTTCATCTCACACACATCTCCAGCTTGAGAAAACTCGTGCCAATTCTTGTTTTTCTCCCCATTTTCTATGGTGATTATCAGGGGAAAATACACTAACAAAGTTTATCATCATCCGAGCCTTTTATATTGCACATTGAAAACAATTTCAAATTAAACATCAGTACTGTTTCAATTTTGCGCTACTTCATAATTCAAACACAGCTTGCTGTTGCATCTGGGTCACGTAAGTGGATTCGGCTGTAAAAATTGACTACAAATATATATTACAGTTAAAAAGTTTTGGAAAACTTGTGAACAACTGTGTTTAAGATCTTCAGGCATTTCAGTACATGCCCCAGATGTACTGCTTGAACTGCTGAACTTTTCTGATAACTATTTCTTGTTCTGAATGTGAGATTTCCAATACACCACAGAGATTTCAGGCAAGTGTATGAGAGATATAAATGAACTGCTACACACAAAAAAGAACTTACCACACTTACAACAATAACTACAGACCTGCAGTGCCCATAGGTGTCCCATTTTATGCTAGACTGCATTTTTATCCCTTGTCCCCCCCATATTGAGATAATTTCCCACATTCTGATTGGGAACAGTCTTCAAAAATCAACACTGCAGGATACACACTTAAAAGTGTGTCTTACATCCAGTGGCTGGAAAGAAAGCACCAAATGCTGTCATCACAGGTCAAGTGCAGGTTAACCTGTCACTTCTGCTGCGTACCCCACACCCCATGAGGAAAATTGTGAGTCACTGCAAGTTACAAGCTATAGAGTTCAGCAGCATTTGACAGAAACTGCTACAAAGAAAAGCAAACGCAGCTGCAATATTGACTTGGAAACAACTTAGAACTGCGTAAAGCTAGTGAAAGGTGATTTTCTGAGATTATTCAATTTCAGAGTGCGAGAATCTGACGTGAAGTCACACAATATATGTGAGCGTCATGACAAACACCTGGCTTTGAACAAGACATATGCCTAACTATGGAATCATCCATCCTGAATACCAAAAGTGAGTAGCAGAGAGAGCAGCAGCTAAACCTCAATGCCAGTTCCTGCAATCACATTTTATGGCATTTGATATCACAAAACAGCCTAACAAGTTAATTTAGCTGCATTTAATGTCTACTGTATTTAATTTTTAGTAACATTCAGATAAACTATAATCATATTTCGTGGCAGAAATATAACACCTGTAATTTGCTTTGCTTTGTACTTTCACATACTTCAGTGTTGGTAAGAACTATAATATAATACAAAAAACTGGCAACCACCAGTGCTACACCTCAGCCTCCTAGTAGACATACCTATGATACCAATTTCAAAATCCTACATTGCCTTGTTCTCAAGTTAATGCATTCACAAGATTTTCAGAAAACTTGACCTCTGACTTTGAGGTCACAGAGTTTCAAACTGTCTGAGAGTTTTAGTAGATGCCTTGAACCTATATGACTTGACCTCTGACCTTCAGGTCAAGGTCACTGTGACTTGAACTCCTCTGACACTTTTAGATCCAGCTATTGCATCAATTTCAAACTCCTACGGGGCCTCGTTCTTGGTTGTCTACACCGCCCGCCCACCCGGCCTGCAGGGTGATGACGATACCCCGTCAGTCTTTTACGCCTGAGGGTTGAAAGTCCAAATCGATGAGGTATTTTAATCCAGAATAACATTAAACAAGAAAAATGCTTAAATTATCTCAAAATGAAATAACTGCTCTGATCTTCCACAAGTCAGACTGTGTGTTCTGTGTATTTCAGGGATATTTTCAGAAACATTTTTATGTTCGGTGAATGCAAACAACATGATTCTGCAAAGAACACGAGATTATTACAGATACTACTGAAAACCCAAAGTAAATCAATAAAAGAGCAATGTGGCCTTTTTACAATGATCCCTTTGACTACAACCTGAGGTGCTGTACAACATTATCACATATTTCCTCACCTTCACAAAGACAGTACAAATAAACAGATATTATCCTTTTATAACCGCGACACACATGCCCTGGGATGTGAAACACGGCGCACTCACGCCAAACTTTACACATTCATACAGGCTGGAATTGCCTCTTAGGTGGCATGTTGCAACAAGACTGAAAACAACAATAACAGCTCATACGACAGCTTGGGAATTGCATCCTGTGAATAAAAGTGTGTCATCTTTGCCCCTCATCACTGAAATCTGCCTGTTGTTTTCTCCTGCCCACCCGGTATACACCCAGGGGGCACTAGAAAAAGATATGGATGAATGAATATATTCATATAGCAGGTTTGTTGTATATTATTATACATGTACAAAAAGGTTTGGCAAAAACTGTAGAACAGGTGCTTCGCTCAGGGGTAGCACTTCCTTTCAAACGCGCCGTGTGATTGTTTCACTTCTGCTGCCAAAACACCAAAAAAACAAAAAACAAAACAATAAAAACCCCAACAAAGGTTCAAATCTTTACTTTTAGGATTATTGGTGATTATAGCTAATTCTCAAGGTTTTCCTGATTTAAATTATGTTTAAATTATGTCTTAATTAGCAACAGTGAAAACACAGATTCATAAAAGAAAATAAATGTTTTAAAACAATGTAAAAAAAAAAAAAAAAGCTGATTTGCAATTTAATAATGAATCTCAGGTATGAGCATTTGTTTTGATTACCACCCAGCCACAAGGACGGTGCATGCTTAACCATGATAAATGCACTCTCACTATGGCCAAAATTAGCTTTCAGAAATCGAAGAATATGTGTCTTCCTTAAAAGCTAGCTCAAAAAACATTGAACCAATTTAAAATGTAACCCTCAATACTTCACATATATCACCAACCAGTCTAGCACCTTAAAATTCAGGAAGGCCCAGCTGGTTCCTTCACTCAGACTTGCAGCATTTTCCAACTGCGCTTTGTTTCAAATCAGTTAATGAGCTGATAACTTTAACTGTCCTCTTGGTTAAATTAATTGCACAGAGAAAAACAGATATCGACATGTTGACACACTTTTAATAAGATGTGCCTGGGACAGGAGCGATAAAGTGGACACATGAAGAAGGTCCTATCTTCCCGAGTATTGAAAAGGCAATATAGTTCAGGTCAGACAACTTCCTCTAAAGGTTTCTTTGGTTCACCCAAGATAGATAAAGAAAATGAAGCCATATACAAGTAGACAAAACTAGATTCTGCCCATGTGATGGATGAATGACTGGACAATAACATGTTTACACTGAAGGTGTAAGTTAATCTTTAATAGCATTAAGACTGTGCACTATATAACTTTCACTGGCCTCTAAAAATCTGTATATAGCTACTAAACCTGAAGAGATTTCTGTTCCCGGGGCTTCTCATCTATCCATTCTAATGATGTTGTCGATGAATACTGAGCCAATATGCAGCCCTGCAGGGCAGAGCCACTCGCTCCTATTCTCTGCTTCCCATCAGCCTCAATCATCACCCTCTCTGCAGGGTTCTGCGACAAACCACACTTTACCAAACAGCTTTGCTCAAATGACACACTGGCACCCAAAGGCAACGCTTTTAGTGGAAGTGAGAATGCGTGGATCTTCGGGTAAGGGTGGGCAGGGCTTTTGCCGGAACAAAGGACCAATCTAATCATAGCATTTAGTCCTAAAGCCAACTCACAGCCCTCAAGAGACAAGACGGCAATGGTATGAGTAGTATTGGTATTATATCCTTAATATAAGGATTTCAAACTTTACGTTTCCCAATTTTTGCTTTAAGTTATTTTGTTATTTACATAATAATGTAAATAACCTAATAATGATCCTTATTGCTGTTTTAGAGAGGAGCGGTGCTTCAAAGGATAGTTGCAGATTTCTGTCAGAATCTGCAGATTATACAGTACAAATAAAATGTTCACGTTGTCTTCCCAACAGTTTCACTGACATCTACACAGGATGGCCAGGAAGCGTTCGCGATGTCTTCTCCGGAGCTGATAATTGGCGTCTGTCTCGTGTCAGTGACGTAAAAGACGGATTTAATGCGACAGGATCGTTCAAACAGCAGTCGCTTTCTAAAACATCGGATATGTATCGGATTCAGTACCACATACGAAAGTGACCCAGATCGGATTTGAAAATATCGGATTTGTGCCGTTCACACTGTCATACCATAATTGGATATGGGTCGCATAGGGTCAAAAAAATCGGATTTGATGCGCTTTCGCCTGCAGTGTGAACGTAGCCTTAATCTTCTAAAGACCGCAATCCATACCTCAGTGTGGACCAAATATAAAAAATATAAATAGAGTAGAACATAGAGTTGGGTTTGAAAATCAGATAGTGTGAGGATAGGTGAGAGTGTTAAACTCATTGGGTCACTGAGTATGTACTGAATGGTTGCAATTCCAATGTGCATCACTTCATTAGAGGGCTGATGAAAGTAACTGAGCTGGAACTGAACCACTACCAGTCCACAGGAGCAGGATTTGTACACTCTCTATGATGCTTTGAACTGCTTTTGACTCTTTCCCAAACACATTCACCACCCAGCATGCAAAGTATAAATGATGTGCTAAACGTCCCGCTGTGTGCTCTCAATATACTCCACACATAGATTACAATTCAGTAAATAACAGCCAAAGCGGCGTCCACTGCAGCATACTAATTCATGGGAAATTGTTTTCTCATTTCCTGCTCCCTCTAAACACCACTTTGCAATATGTGAAGACATATCCAACTCTCTGTGGGCAAAAATATCACTTTTACTTTTACACTGACTTTGCTAAGAAACTTTATGATTTCTAGCCGTTTTTTCCTGCAACACAGCAGGAGACAGGCTGTCTGAGAGACACAATTTATCAATTTATTCGTTCCGCTCTTATATAGAGTTGCAAAACAGCATGATACCTGTTTATTCAGTTTCATATGCATGAATATTTGTGAGGCAGAAATAAAAATGGAGTTTGTGTGTTTCAGTGTGTTCGTGTGTATGGTTAAGTGTGCTTGTTGTCATATAAAAAGTAAAGACCAACCAGCTCACTTCATCACCTGCTGATAGAATCAATTCTGGATCAACATCCAGCATGGCTCATGGTGCCCTCTCCTCCCAGCAATGCAGGTATATGCACAAACACTCCTCTGGATTCACCCCAGACTTCAGGACAAATCTGCAATCATTAGACCAACAGGCTTTCCGTAACATCTAAAAACACTGAGAGAAAACCTTTCCTCCTAATCAGACAAACATAAGAGTGTATTTTTTTAGCAGCTGCCAGAATAGAAACGTTACCCAATGATTGGACTCGAGCTGTGTTTGGTCTACACGCTTTGGTTGCTGTAGATAAGTGAGAGTTTAGGGGGGCAGGAGGGTATTTCATCAGTTTCAGGAAGAACAGACACAAAGCATGAATTATTGAAACGCTTAATCTTATTACGGTGATTTCATTATTCTGCACACTGTAACATACTAGCAGGTTCTGCAGGCAGAGAAATTTCTTAGGAAATGAAACCCAAATCTGAAACCACTTCATTACGCAGTGCTGCATTTTATCAGAGGAAGAGAAGGAAAACAAGGAGGATAATAATAATAATAATAATAATAATAATAATAATAATAATAGGCAAGACAAAGTTGATGTAACCAAAGTGCCACCTGATGCAAATAAATACACTGATAGCCTGACTGAATGCAGCTAAGCCGTGTAGTAAGTCAATTCATGCCAATTTAAATTTGATACACCTGCACCAATGTGCACATTGCAGCTACAAGCCAAACTTGTTGAGCTTCTTCAGCAGATAATCTGGTGTTGGATTATTTCTGTACTGTAGGAATGACCATCAACCCAAGCAAAGCAACCCCATCTACTGAAAGTATTTCTTCATACTTTAGTTTTAAGGGGTTTTCTTGGACATACCTAAAACTGTTAGATGGAATACAATCTTCTAAGCATCAGCGGAAGATCACGATGAAATGCAGCACTCTGAAACAAGCTGTCATCCAATATTCACTGTTATGAAGACAGTATTTATTTAGCTTATTCAGACTTTATAAGATTTCTGAAACATTTAAAAGATTTGTTTTTTTCTTTTTATTCAAAAGTAGAAAATCAAATAAAGATTTCCTGAAAATCTGTGAAGAAAATGTTAATTAATGCACATTTCCACCCATAACTGTCTAGGAACTGGGTGCATTAAGATAAACATTTGGTGATGCTAATTGTCCAGTCCCACGTAATTAAAATACAGCAGAAGAAAAGAGTCGGATTTTGTCAGTTTTCCATTTTGGATTGAATTCATTGTCAGCAAAATTAAAAGTCAGAGGCAGGAGATTATATCAGCTGTAGCTAATTAACATCAATTCTGTAACAGCTCTGCTGAAAGCTTTGGCTGTTTCCCTCTCCGGAAAACTACCCTCTTCACTTGGCCAAAGATTATTTAGAAGTCAAATAAAACATCATGCATCAATAGAGTCTGCTCTCTCACTTAAAGTGGGCTGTGCGGTCCATATTAATATCCTAATGCAATAGTTGCAAGGCATTTACAAATATACTGTAGGGGCAGTAATTTATTAAAACACGAGCAAACATAAACAGAATGACAGTTTATAAGCCAAAAACAGAGTTTGCACAATTCCAACAAGCTTGAAAGTTGAAATATTTAGTATGACCACCTTTATTCTACAACACAGCCTGAGCTCTTGTAGGGAAGCTTTCTTGTCACCACTTCAGGTGTAGTGCTTGAAGGACATTCAAAGCTCTTCTCTGGACGTTTACTGCCTTTTGCTCCGTTCTCTATCCACATCTTCCCAAACAGCTGATGTTGCGGTCTAGGTTTTGGGAAGGACTGACGTTGTTCCATTCTGTATTTTTCAACCCACGTATTGTTTTGTGCATTGCTAGTGTATTCTTCCTAGCATGGTGAATCAAAAATCTGACTATACTTTTTTTCCCATTCATAATTCCATTAATTTTGACAAGATTCCCAGCAACCATGACAGAGCCTCTACCGTGTGTTGTAGATGGCTGTAGACAGTCACTGTTTACTACTTCTCTCCTATACAGTTTGACTTGTTGCTATTGTTTGTCAATAACCTTTTCCATATTTCACTTCCTTAAAAATAGTTTCTTGATAGCCAACCCTACCACTGAAATCCTTTCTGATGTGGCTTTGTGGAGCAGTAGATGGCTCAACTGAAGGGCCACATACATCTCTTAAAGACCTGACCGTCAGGTCTTTGATGGATATTTTTTCCTATTTCTTAAGGACCTGGCCTTCAGATACTGTCCATCTGTTGCAGATAGCTTACTAGGCCACTTACTTACTAGGCCCACACTGTGGTATCGGCCTGCTTCAAATCCACCTCCATCGTCCCGATACCCAAAAACTCCAACCCATCTAGCCTCAATGACTACCGCCCAGTAGCACTCACCCCTATCATCACTAAGTGCTTAGAGCAGCTGGTCCTAGCACACTTCAAATCCTGTCTCCCCCCCACTCTGGACCCCCACCAATTCGCATACAGGAGCACAGAGGATGCAGTCTCCAGCGCAGTGCACTCTGTCCTCTCACACCTGGACAACAACAACTCATACGCCAAAATGCTGTTTATAGACTTCAGTTCAGCATTCAACACAATCCACCCCTCACAACTCATCAGGAAACTGACAGACCTGGGCATCAGTTCCCTCATCTGCAAATGGTTACTGACTTCCTGACCAACCGCCCCCAACATGTCCGGCTGGATAACCGCTGCTCATCTACAATCACAATGAACACCGGTGTACCACAAGGCTGTGTGATGAGCCCTTTCCTCTACTCCCTCTTCACCCACGACTGCAGACCTGCTGATGGTTCCAACACCATCATTAAGTTTGCAGATGACACCACGGTGATTGGCCTCATCAGTGACAACGATGAGGCCGTCTACAGGGAGGAGGTGGATCGTCTGGCTGAGTGGTGCGACAGAAACAACCTGCTGCTTAACATCTTAACTCATCGTGGACTACAGGAGGAATGCTGACCCACATCCACCCATCCACATTAAGGGGATGGCTGTGGAGCGTATGAGCAGCTTCAAGTTCCTGGGAGTCCACATCTCCGAGGATCTCATCTGGACGACCAACTGCTCCAAGCTGGTCAAGAAGGCTCACCAGCGCCTCTTCTTCTTGAGGACTCTGAGGAAGAACCACCTGTCCTCAGACATCCTGGTGAACTTCTATCGCTGCACCATCGAGAGCATCCTGACCAAATGTATAACAGTCTGGTACGGGAACTGCTCTGCCTCGGACTGGACGGCGTTGCAGACGTGAAAACTGCCCAGCGCATCGCCGGAGCACCACTTCCTGCCATAAAGGACATCTACAGGAAGCGGTGTCTGAAAAGGGCTGGGAAAATCATCAAAGACCCCAGTCACCCATCACATGGACTCTTCACCCTCCTGCCCTCTGAGAGGCGCTACAGGAGACTCCGGACTAAGACCACCAGGTACCGGAACAGCTTCTTCCCCACAGCTGTCAGACTCCTGAACTCTGCCTCCTGACATCTGACCCACGTTAAACTCATGGACTGGACATACACACACCCACAACCACCTATACACACACACACAATGGACAACTGTACCCTCAAACACACAATAATAACATGGACGGAACCACCACTCACAACCACTAGCACTTTATATACCCTCTGTAGAAATTATCCACATATCTCACTTATCTTAACTGCACTACTGTATAGTTCTGTGTAAATAATCATTCTGTACATACGATAATTTTTAATCCTACAACTGTTTACAACTTGCATAGTTTCTATATAACTGTATATCTCAGATTTCTGTACAGTTTTTTATTTCATATTTATATCCTGTTCATAGCCTGTACATACTTATAGTTATAGAATATTCATAACATACTTCATACCGTGTACATTATAACATACCATAATAGATCCATTTCTGTAATATACTTACATATCTATATTTTTGCTAATATATATTTTAATATATCTATATCATGGCTAAAGCACTTCTGGATGGATGCAAACTGCATTTCGTTGCCCTGTACCTCTGACATGTGCAATGACAATAAAGATGAATTCTATTCTATTCTATTCTCCCACATCTTCTTTTGTCCTCCACTTCTCCAGTATCCTTGAGGTTTTCAAGGATACACATCACAGCCTGTTGAAATATAAGTTTGTGGCCATTCACCTTGTTGTTGCACAAAAATCTTATGCCTGCCAACCTGTGTTATCTTTGGCACCGTTCTTGGATTTAACTAACAGGCTGGGAACAGATTATGTGTTTTTGTGACAGGCTGCCAAGTTGTCTTTCATGTTTGGCTCGTCCTTTAAGTTAAGTACCTTTTTTTTTTACCCTTTACTGATTCACGGGTCAATTTTAAATGGGTTACAAAAAAAAAAAAAAAGTGGTCAGGTACAAGGGCTGAAGTAAAAAACAAGTTACAAACGCAGCAAGTGACCAAAGAAAAACTGTGAAAGGCTTTCAGAAAGCCTGAAAAACTTTTGCTTAAGAACACAAAAAAAGATTGTAACAAAGTCTTGGAAACAAAGACAGAAAAAAGCAACTATTGCTTGTACTAGCTTACCTCATTTTAGAATATAAGATACAAGTTGCAACATACAAAGGTCACCTGTTAAGTGTCCAGCTTATTTGCCAACAGAAGCTCATAATAGATAAATACTACACTATCGTGCGTTGAATCTACTCTCAGTTAATTACAGCAAAATAATAATTCGATTTGATCATTCAAACTGAATACATTTGATATATATTTGATTTGTCAGACCTGTTCTTGACAGAATAAGCAATTACTCGAATCCAGGCTACACAGTTGAGTCATCCATTATATTCTGTAGTAGCAGACATAGGCTTCTATGGCAACACTTTAATTCAGGGTGCTCTTCATTTTTGTCCACATTTCAAGGATCTGTGCAATTTTAATGTGAACAACTGTACATTCCACACATAGCAGTATTCTGCATTTTAGCTCTCAGTAAATCATACTCCTCCAAATCCAGAGAAGGTAGTGATAAAGAAAGAGAAATGGAGCTATGAAGCACCTAAGAACCTTCTGTTATGACTGGTTATCTCAAGACTCGAGAAAACGATGCAAAAAATGAGGTAAGTTTTATGAAACTACAAATTTCAAGGGCCGCTCAGCGTCTCGCAGATAGCGTGCAACGCATGGGTAGACAGTGCAATAAAGATAAGCAATTTCTTTGAGAGTGGTGCAGAGTAACATTTTATTTTTCATCTCACCTGGATTCCCATTAGCTGCTTCCAACATGACCGCAGATCTTCCCAAGGTAAACACAATAGATAAACAATTTATAGAACAAGAAGCATACAAAGAGATGTGAAGCAAAGGCAGGAACAAAAAGCAGAGTTTTTATTGTGACTATAATATAACTCTTGAAAATCTACTGTGTGCTGCGGTGTATCCACCAGCAGAAAACTTCACTCAACTAGCTCGTGTAGCTATGAAACTAACTTAAGCAATTGTGAAAATCTAGGGCAGGATACAGAACGGCTTTGAGAACTGTCAAGTCTCTTTTTTTGCACTCACTGCAGGCATCGCTCTCTCTTCTCTCCTCTTTTTCAACAATAAAAGTGATTTAACAATCATGGAGATACTAGACTAATTCGCACTGCCAAACCATACTTAGAGTCAGCATTTAATGTGCTTTATTTAATCTGCTTCATTTCATTTATTTAAATTAAGTGAAATTTCACAACTTTTTTAATATAAAGATGCAAAATTTAATTCCCAAAAGAAGGGAGAACAATAAGCACATTGGGAAAGAAATTGTCTATTTAGGGAGCAAATTAACATCAGCTCTGCTTTTTACAGAATGCAAAGGCCACATTGCTCCCTACTGAACCATATTTATCACAATACCACCTGATAGGCTGCATTTGCGTGTGCATTAGTATAGCTACACAGTTCTGGTTAATCTTCTCTGCTGACTTAACTTTTCACCCCCTCTGATTTAAAAAAATGTTTCGACTTGGTGGAGTCTTCATCCAAACTGAGCTTGGAACACTGCTATTAATATACATCATATTGCACAAGCTGGCAGACAAATTTCTCCAACATACCAAACAACAATACTTTCTTCAAATTTGAAAAATTCCATATTTAACAGTATTCAGTAACTAAGCCAAAGGATCACATTAAACTGCTTTGTGCAAGCCAGTGTCTGTTTTTGGTTTTCTAGATAATGACTGCTCAAACATTACTCAAGCTGCTACAGTTCACAGCGAATGCCCCAGTGCATACAGAGGTACTAGTTCAATAAGGATACGGTCGTGGAGAGAGAAGAAAGGACCCTGTTTAAATTCTAAAGTTTTAAATATCGGGAGATAAAATGAGGGTAAGGAACATCCAGGTGCTCCGAATCAGACACATGTAGAATGCTAAAGTTCATGACAGTGCAATTAAAAAACAGTAAGTATGGCTAGTTTGGAAACGATGCCAGAAGAAAGCCTCTTATTTCTAAAAAGATCAGTAAGACTTAGGTTTGCAGAGTCATGTCTAAACAAACCACAATACTTCTGGAAAACGTTCTTTGGAAGAGGATAGAAGTGGAAATGTTTTGGCCATAATCCACAGTGTGACACAATCAAACACATTATATCACAGCAGACACCTCACATCAGCTGTTTAAGACAATGATGATCTGGGCTTGCTTTGCAGCAGGAGGTCATTGAGTCGAACATCAACTGAACAACCAAGTATTCTCAAGACAAAAATGTGAGGGCATTTGTCTGACAGCTAGATTATTATTATTTCAAATCAAATCACTTTTATTGTCACAGCACATGTGCAGGTACACTGGTGCAGCACATGCGAGTGAAATTCTTGTGTGCGAGCTTCACAAGCAACTGAGGTGTGCAAAATACAAGACAATAACATAAGAACAAGCAAAATATAAGAATGGGAATGCATGCATCTGTGCAATGATCTCAAGCACAGAAGCAAATGTGCAACAGAATAGCTGAAAAAGACAAGAGTCAAGGTGCTGCAATAGTCCAATCAAAGTCCAGAAATGCTTAGGTGGAGAACTGAATACCCAGAAATGAACCAAAACAATTCTGTTAAGAAGAACTGGACTAAATCTGTTCACAATCACATGAAAAATGATTAGTGTCATAAAGAAAACTTTTAAAATCACATGTCGCTTTTGCATTTTGGCTAAACTTTTGTTAAATAAATAATAACTTGGTGTAACAGGTCATGGTATGGTTCATCTGAGGTTACATGTACCCAATGTTAAGAACAAGTAAGAAGCAGATAATTCTTTCTATTATTAAGTCCTGATACTTTGAAATTTAGAGTTGACAAAAGGTCGACTTTCTTCTTACCAGCAATTTCTACTTCTGCAAACAATTCCGCATGGATTTTATAACCTTTAAAAAGGTGAACAACTGTGACTCACTTTTAGCTCGGTTTATTCAGTAACCCAACACTGAATTTATGGATTCTGAACTGTAGCTCTTGATTTTTATACAGTTTGTTTTTTACAGATGCTTATTTTTTCAGCTTGAAAAACTTGTTACTTCTGACTGACTCTTTAGCTACATGATAAAAACCTTAGGTATTTTTAAACACCGCTTGAGTGTTCAACAAAAAACATCTCCAGTGCAATTAGTGTCAAATGTTCCCTCAAATATGCAGCTGTCAAGAAGCTTCAGCTCGTCCTAGAGGAACCAAAGCAAACCCTTCAGTGTCTTGCCCACTTCACGTTGAACTTCATAACTAAAGATATGAATGCAGTTCTCACTCTGAGTATTAGAGTTTCTATGAATCGCTCGCAGCAATGACCACAACTTCATCTGAAAACTCCCACAGCACCTCCTACAGAAAGCCTGAGGCACACTGTATGTAGGAGGTGTCCAAATCCACAAATCAGGTGAAAAGTGGATTAGGAAAACTGGCTGTGCCCAGAGTTTAAAAAACAACATACCAAGTCTAACATCAGATTCACTTTGTTGGCTTTGTTTATGTCTATACGGCATAGAGGATCCATTTGAAATGTGATACATTGCTTCACAAATACGACGAAAGTCCCAAGGTTCGTATCCAAATCCCCATGGATTAATCACTATAGGAAATGCTTTTTCTATTATACACGTTCATCTGATCGTTTCCTATTATAAATAGTATAAATGCAGGTTTAAACATTATTGTAATACTTTTATGTACAAGTTATGGTACAAATGCAACAAGCCTCGGTGCTATAATGTCCAAGATACTAATGAAAATCTTACATTTATTCATGTTAAGTGTGATTCTGCTATTTTGCATTTGATAAGGACTGGAAAAAGAAAAAGAAACTGTATGGTAGAGAGCTCCCATTGCTTCAAAACTTTAAACCTTTTTAACTGTAGAGTCTTTTTATGTTTTTCCCCTCACATCTGCAGATTTATCCACTGATAATATCGACTCTCCAATGACTGGAACCATTAGAGTAAATGACCTTTAGCAGGCTGAGGCACTGGTACAGCTACTCATTGTTATCATAATTAGCTCTGACTCTGACTGGGAACACGAACACTGATTAGACTGAACAACATTGCCTTGAACTTCGTTTGGGGTTTTGTGAAAATTAACAACCTTGAAAATCTCGTGGCTTGGAACACAGGAAGTGACAAAGAGAGAGAGAGACTGCTTTTTACACCATTTTTAATACTAAAACTGTGCTTTGGCTATGATGGAAGTTTTCCTGAAGCCAATTTAACATGCCAGTCTTTCTCTTTTTTGGGGGGCGTTCATCCAAGTGTACTTGATAAACTAAACAGGGATGGTTATTTAAAACATCCATCTAAAAAAGTCAACGACAGGTTAGCACTTGAGGCAAACAGTGTCAGTTACAAACGACATCCACTATGCAAGCTGGGAGATCAGAGTGATAACTTAAGACATTCCTACCTCTGCCCCTAGTCTGCTTATGACACCAGCTGTCATGAAAAGGAAGCTGCTTATTGTGCTGTGGCCAAACTAATGTCCTGAATGTGACGTAGCTGGCTGGCAAATTATAACTGACTGAAGTAAATTACGAGTAAATAAAAAAGTAGCATTGATTTGATTCCACCGATTTACAGCTGAAACACTGACTAATCCCTGCAACCTACTATCTTTAAAGACAACATCTGCAGTTGTTTTCTGCAGTTAACCATCAACATTTTGTCAGTTCTCACGATCTTCCCACCCAGCAATCACTGTCACAGCTGATTTCAGAAGTGGAGCCTCATTGAGGATAATGTCAGCAAACACAGGGGCAGACAGACAACTGACAGGTGTAACTAGGTGGATATCTACACTGACAAGTTCAGGAACTCATAGTGACACGTACAAAACTGCTTACACTCCCTCAACCACACGAAACCGATATTCGACTTTGAACCGAATTCACCCCTAAGCCGTGACAACGAGAGGCGTCACGGGGGAGGATTGACAAAGGTAAATGTTTACCCTCCGTCTCATGAATAGAAGTGCTTAATCTGATGAAACCCTAAGACACACAGCACACACAGTCCAAGAACGCCTTCCCTTATCGCCTCCTAGCAGCAAGTGCTTCACTCTTGACTATGCTCTACCATCTAGTGGACCACTCTGGTAGAGCACGAGGTGGAAAGGAGCTGCCTCAGTATCATTAAAAACAAAAAACACACACATACTAACATCATGTGCCTGTGAGTCTGAGTGACAAAATCCTCCACACTGCTACTGCCTAGAAGAGAGGCAGACGTGGGTGGGCCCTGGCACTGTTTGCACACGATGAGTCCAACAATAGACAGCAAATAAATCTCTGAGGTTTTTATGGTTGAGAAGAATTGCTGTACAGTATAAAACAATAATAATATGAAAATAAAATACAGCATCTATCCAGAGAGCACACACAAAGTGTTAATGTCACAGCAGTAATATAAACACATATGCAGAGAAGGTGGAAGCCCCTGAGATGCAGTCTGGGTGATTTCTGTCAAATATTTAATTCACCACCAGGGGGAGCAGTGAGTATCTTTGTCCTTGCTGTCAAGTTAGTTAAACAGGAAGTGGGAAAAAAATTACATGACCTAGAAAACATAAGATGAATAATGTGAGCGTATACAAGTTTCAGAACTCAGACAGCAGGAGGGCTGGGTCATGTCACAATAAACCCAGGACTGCCTCAACAGTGAAAACCACTTCAAGGCATTGTTTGTTCCAGTTCCAGTAACACACGTATTCAACAATCCTACAGTCACACTTTGCTTTTGTGACGCTGCCTCTGAAGTGTTTAAACAGCTACATGGAAACTTATTAAAAGACTTTTGAAACAAAAGAGACTTTAAAAAGTAAATCTAGGTATGAGCCACGTGGGTGTGAAAAGACTCTAATCCCCCCAAAAATGCTAAAAAACCAATTTTAGTCCTGTTGCACTCCATTTCTCCTAAAATACCACAATTTTGTTCCACTTCCTTTTTTCACTTGAACTTTTTTACTTTTCATTTCTATATCAATGGACAGATTATACTCACAAACTTAGCAAATGCAATTTGTAACAGCTACAAGGCTTTTATACCATGTACACATCAGAAGAATATCTGATGCAGTCAGGGTCACGGTGGGATTATTGTGTTTGCCATTTCATGTTGTTTCTCTTACAGATGATGTGTTGGCTCTACCCTGCTTTCATACCAGACTACATGTTTTTTTTTTTTCATGTGTCCTTAGACGCTTTGCTAAAAATTGAGAAAACTCATTTTCTGGCTACATGAAAAAAAAAAGTGAGGTGTAACCTTGAAGTGCAAACACGGCTAGAAAGCATTATATGTCCTTAGTGGAGCATGTCTCTACAAGCTTATTTCAGGAAATGAATAGGGAGGTCTTGGAGGGCTCTGGGCTAACTGTCCAGTTTAATCCAGCCCAATCAAGCCTCGTCGGGTCAAATACTAAATCTCTGCTAGACCTCTGCCGTGAGTGGAAGCCTCTATCTGTGGAAGAGCATCCTAAAGAGCTCCTACACCACAGGAGGCAGACTGTGAGTAATGCATTAAAAACAGTGCACTTACCTAAGACAGACAGCCGAAAAAAGCCCAAGGGGAGGCATCGGAGCCCAGAGGAAACCCACGATTGGAGGTGGAAAGGTGATAAAGAAGGAGACCCAGCAGGACCAAGGACATGAAGGACAGGTCAGCCAACCAGGAAGAAAAGAATAAAGAGAAACAAACATTCAGTATTTAATAATGGCCAAAACTCAAAACAGCGCTAAGATCAGTGCTTTCTTAAATAAAGATAAACACCTGTCACTTTAAATCAATCTTTTAGTCATTTATGTAGATTTTTTTTCTTTCATTACAGATTACATATCTTAAAGTGCCAGACTGCTGTTTAGAAACAACAGACAATATTTTTCTCTGCACAATTTAACATTTTATGGTCAATTTAAATTATTAACAAGACAAAAAAGACTGCTATCATTCCCCAACTTAAACTTTTGATTTCTTTCCTCCACCAAAAGTCTAATGATCACAAATTACTAACTGCCTCCTCTACTGCAAAGTGGAACTTAAGACCGTTTTATCTCCCGATCAAGTTATTGCACAAAATTCAGCAATAAGAAAAGCCCTAAAATTAAGTTGTGACGATTATACTGACTATGGCTTTGCATATGTAACAAGTAAAATGCAAAAATAGTTAATATTGTGGCTACAAATGTTTATAGTTAAAAGAAGCGTGCACACTGAACATCTGGCACTTACATACAAGATTTTTTTGTATGACTAAAACAGGAACAGCCAATGAGCACAGCACGAGAAACTTGTGCCCACACATGCTGCTATGCTATATTGTTCTGAGAATAAAAGCCAAGAGAGGGAGCCCATTAGGGACAAAGCTTTCAGGGTTTGATTGTGAAATACGATACAACTAACTATCTGCTCAGCATGAAGACCAACACCATAACTCTGCGACTGATCAACAAACTGCTCTGTTTGTTTTTAGACTTTGTAAGTCGCTGAAATGTAAAATACCCGAGCCCTCTCACTCTCTCCCTGCCAACAATTTAAAAGCAAGGGTAATGGATTCTTACAATTATTATCATCGTGAAGCAATAAGCCAGGGCAAAAATGTGTTGTATTTATAGAATCTCATTTAACAGAGAAAGACCTGGAGTTGAAGTGTCAGTGCTTTCAATTAATGAAAGACAGAGTTAGCCTTGACTAAAACGAGCAGTCTCAAAAAGGGACTCAGAAGATGAAGAACAGACCTCATATTTTACACTGACATTAGCTAAACCCAGATCGTTTGGAGGGAGGGGATTATAAAACCACTCCTCTGCTTGTAGCCCCCCCTGTATACTCCAAATGAGGGAGTGGTTCATCTCTACTACGTCTCATTTTCAATCTCAAATAATGCACATTGTGCTTTTGCGAGATGGGAGGTGTGTGCACTGTCTTTTTTGCTAGACTCTTCATCCTACAGCCCATCTCCTTCCTTCTAAACAAAGTTCTGCAAACATTTAAATCTTTGGAAAAGCATATGTACAACAGCATTTACAATTCTTTCACAAACCAGATCTGAATGATCCATATGAAAAAAAAATTGCTGACATATAAGGAGCCTGCTGGCTGTGAAAGGGTTTAACCCTTTAAGACCTACCATAGAACCAAGTCCGCCAGAGCTTACTTTATATTTTTACATGTTGTGGAGCCATTTTTGGGAGCATTTCAAGTTGCTACACATCAATACAACCATTATAGGCCAAATTTTAATAATATGTGTGCATTAAGTGCATAATAATTACATAAATTGCAAAAAAGTGATATAAACTACAAAAAAAACTGAAAATCGTTTTTGTTTTTTTAACATATATTTCTAGTTAGAGAAATTTAAGAGGATTATCCCTCAAAACTGTAAATACAAAAAAGTTGCACAAAATAGTTTCCCACCACAGGAAATTTATTTTGAGTGTCTTCATAGTTTTATTTTTTAAATACACCAATTTTTATATACTGCAGGAAAAACAAAAATAAATATTATAATGCAAATTTGCAAAAAAGCAGCATATGCATCAAAATAAACTATTTCCAGCAGTGCAATATGAGTCCTAAGCATCCCAGAAACGACACAGAAAGTCATAAAGTCAAACATAACTTTTAAAAACACCAGTATAGGCTCATGAGGCCCTGACAGTAAAAAAAAACTACATTTCCACGAAAATGACGTCACTTCCGGTTTCAGC
Organism: Neolamprologus brichardi; assembly: GCF_056152115.1. Classification (NCBI taxonomy): domain Eukaryota; kingdom Metazoa; phylum Chordata; class Actinopteri; order Cichliformes; family Cichlidae; genus Neolamprologus; species Neolamprologus brichardi. The sequence continues at coordinate 19,605,446 of NC_142107.1, forward strand.
CAGGTAATGGCGGACATGCAATAGTTCCCGTAGGAAGTATTATGAACAGCTGATCGGATCGGCAAAAGCGTGTTTCTGGAATATTATGTTTTTGTTGCTGCAAGTGCTTTTTATGCAGTTTTTGCAAAGCTATATGTGGAAGGAAATCGTGACCTAGGACAAGCTGATGGCATAAGATGTAAGTACAACTCCTCCGGTTTCATATGCAAAAAAAATATTGCGCTAGCTCACGTGGTTGCAGAGCTACCGGGATTTAAAAATAGTTACGCAAAACAGAGCGTGCCCGCTCCGACCGGTTTTAAAGGGTTAATTAGCACACTGTAAACTGGAAAGTCTCCAGTTCAAGTTTTTCTGTATCAAAATCCAAACAGCAGGTCTTGTAGGTCGAAGTACTGAGACTACATGTGCAAAAATCTTGATTGTGCTAGCATTCCTTTCTTTCTGTATTAAAATCTACTGTTTTTTTCTTTGTTTTTGTTTTTTGAGACCTTAGCTGTGGTCATGCTTCTGCTTCTATCCACTACAGGAAAATGTAACCTCAGCCCTTTACAGATGCTGACAAACAGCAGCAACAGACCTTCTTTAATGATGTTGAAGAATGGCTTTATATGCTCCAAGGTGGTGATAGTGCAGCGAAGATGCATCAGCACCTTATGACTGCAGTGACACAATGGGACACTATAGGGAGGACTTGTGCTTTTAAATCTCTATCTTGCGTTGTTCCCAAGGTAACACTTCCCTCTTCTTTTCCTGCGTGTCACCATTTGGCAGAGCATTATTGGCTGGGGAACAGGAGACAACGACACGATCAAGTAGAAATACTTGGTCAATACAGAAGAAGCTTCTGTAGTTTGGGTTAATCCCTTTAGTGGGAGCAGAACTTTACAGGGACTTAAACTGCTGATAAAACGACTTGTCTGTTCTGCAGCAAACAGATGAAGAAAAAAACGGCTACTTCTGAAGTAAACTATAAAAAGCAAACTGAAAAAAGCTTTGTGTGCTGTTTCACAGACATTCTGTACGGGCAGCATTGCAGAACGGTTTATGGAAGTCGAAGCAAAAGGATGCCTGATCAAATCAACAAAAGTAAATGAAACTAATTGCATGAACAGATGACAAAACTCTGTCTCGCATGCTCAGAGCTGTGCTCCGCAGCATCACTGTAGAGAGGAAGAGTGATTACAGATGAGAGGGATTGGCCCTCCTTGTCTCTTTTTTAATTGCCTCCCACACTTATAGGAGCCATCTATCACTCTCTAGCCCAGAAGCAGAATTCTCACACCACTGAGGAAGAGACTATCTAATACTTTCCCCAGCACATCTACTGCTCCAATCCACCTGGCTCTAAACTAAACACACAAACACACTTCTGACCTGAGCGCTGTCACGCACACACTGAGGATCATCCTCCCACATTTCAGTCATTTCGCTTCCGACATCAGCTAAAGGATCTTAAAGAAGTTGGTGAAGGGCTGACTTTTTTAAGAGTCAGCATCTTTACTTCCCCAGAGGTTGATAAGAATCTTTGTTAAAACCACCAGCACACTGCTACAAACACATTACACTCAATATCACTGTAACAATATAGTGTTTTATCACATATATTAAATCTGTGCAAGCACCATTAAACAACCTCTGCAGGAGCAATTTGGTATGTCTAACATCCCACCATAAACACAGTTGCCTTTAATTATTCAAAGAAAGACTTAGATTTAGCGGGCGGATCATTGCAAACTGCCTTTTTGCTTCATTTTTATACCTAATACTTTTGTTTTAACAGTATTTTTAGTGCCTTAAATGGTTAAAATACACTATAGTATTTGACAGTTATTGTCGCTGTCCTCACAGGATGTATCTCTGTGACAAATCAAATCTGCAGATCCCTTCAGCTTTATAATGCTTTCTAAAGTCACAGCTTTAACTTACTCTTTAGCTGTCCACTCCTTAACTTTAGTCTGGTGTCCCACTCCCATTGCGTTCAGACATTTTCTATCACAGCAGGAGGCAAAAAGCTCTTCAAACCCACTCTACCATCCTGCTCAGCACTGATAAAATTTAACTAAGTTGAATTTGTGACAACCTAAAACTGAACTCAAACATTGCTCCAGCTGCTGTAATTGCTGGATGTTGTCCAATGCTGGAGCACCTGTCCCTCTGTGGGTTTGTCTCATTCCCAGGATTGCTTTCTGCATTGATCCAGAGTGGAAAACAATTTCGATTCAGAGCATTGTCACCAATGAGTGTTAATACCCATTCAGTTCCACTGGTGTGGAACAAATCCTTCTGTACATTCACAGACCATTAAGGTGAATCACAGACTCGTGTGCAGAACAACAGCAGCTTGTCACAACACAGTGAGCAACGACAAACAAACAAAGAACAAGCAACTGTGTGAAAACGGCAATTTTCTGAACAAAAAGCTGCACCGTGACAGCTGAATTAAACGCATACATACATATTTATAGTATTTGAATGAAGGATAGCAGAATTTTGAAGCCAGTGTACACACGGTACGTTATGACCTGGCTCGTATTAACAACCACTTTATCGATCTGTAGTTAAGAGTTTTTAATGGAAAGCACAAACTAAGAACAACGTTTACACGCGGATGCAACTCAATGCAAAGACATAAATTTAGCTTTCTATCAGAAGCCTTTCCGGCCTCTCCACGAAGTAGAAATTGTCTTATCATACAACAAAGCATGAACAATAAGGAGCAGATTAGGTCTAACTAATATGCAGACTAAATACCTGAACACAAATAATCTCTTTATAGACAAAGATGAGACATACTGGCAAGCTGCTCACACAAAATCCCAACTCTGAATGTCAAGTTAGCTACACTTTTGGTGGAAGGCAGAACAAAAAGGAAGATGAAGCACCAGTCAGGAACTGGGGCTGGCGCATACAAATTTTAGCACAACACCAGATGGCAAACTTTGATTTATAGTCTTCTGCCCGCCTGTGTAGAGAAGGATTGTGGTAATTCAACCAATAGGGAGGTTACAGGGAAACACTTGTAAGAAATCCTCTGAAAAGCCAACAGCTCTTCAGGCAGTGGTTATGATACCAACGTGTAAGTCAAACGACTGTTGGTTCTTAATAGGAAAGGTAATGACAACCGAGTTCACTACGAAGAGTTAAGTAGTGTTAACCACTGCACCACCATGCAACAATGTGACCTTGCAGCGAGAAGGTTCCTGGTTTATAATCTCCTCGTGGGCCGCACTGTACAGAGTTTGCATGCTGTCCTTTGCATCTGCTTTAGTTTCCGATGCTGTATAATAAATTAAACGTACAAGATTTAGAAAAAAATTATAAGAAACCCAGTTCACCATCTTAAAAACCTAAAGATTGATTTCAAGTTTTTAAATAAAAAACATTTTTCTGTACATGGCTGCATTTTTGTGTAACCTTTGAAGTCAAACAGATTGTTTTATAATATTCATATATCTCTCCATCCACTCCACCATTCCACAGACTGAACACTACAAATACAATCTAACAATACCTTGTTATTTATTTATTTTGTTTAGATGACATTATGGCTCTTCAAATGAGAAGTAATTATGCTGAAGTGTTTTATATTCTGGCTTTTTCCTTTGACTGAAAAAGAATAATGACTAGCAGGCAGTGCGGTTTGTTTTGCATTGACAGTTGATGTAAATGATTACACTTCACACGAGCTGCTCTTCATCTTATCCAGACACAAAGCTTTGTTTATATTTCAGAGCGGGACACACACACACACACACACACACACACACACACACACACACACACACACACAGCAAGATGATTTAAAAAAAAAGAGTCTGGCCAAGGTTTTAATCTTTATAGAGCAAGTCTGACATCAATCTGACTCACATCACCGTCAAGTAGGCCTTCAGCAAACACAGCATCTCTCCACCTCTTCAAATACTAGCCCAAATTCACGCAGTGACAGACTTATTTTTTACTGGGTATACATCACTCTACTGACAGTTTACTCTGATTGGAGATTAACCCTTTTGAGGGACAAAAGTATTAATATATCACAATATATATATATATCAGAATATTGACTAAACTCACATTAAACAGGCTCTCAAACTGCAACATAACAATATCACTCACTAACTTCTTTTCAGAGGTGCACCTGAAGTGAAGGAGCCATTTGCTTTGGAGCAGCCTGACAGCACAGCATCACAGCTTACTGCCAAAAAAAAAATAAAAAATAAAAAAATTAATTGAACCTCCCTCTCTGTATTCAATTAAATTCAATTTTATTTATATAGTGCCAATTCACAACAACACTTTATATTGTAAAGACCCTGCAACATTAGAAATAAACCCCAACAAGGAAAAACTCCCTTTTAACAGGAAGTGATCACCACCAGAACCAGGCCTGGGAGGGCAGCCGTGCATCACGACCGGTTTGGAGTGAGGGAAAAGAAAAGGGAACAGAGGAAGGCAGGACAAGAGACAAACTATTAGAGAACAAGCCAGAGTTTAATAATTGCTAATGACGAAATACAGTAGTGGTGTATAAACACACAGGTACTGAAGGGAAAAGAAATTCTCAATGCATCATTAGAAGCTCTCTAGCAGCCTAACCCTATTGCAGCAGGTAACTAAGATGGAGTTCAAGGTTACCTGATCAAACTAGAAGCTTTGTCACAAAGGACGGTTTAAAGCCTGATCTGTCTGTCTCTCAAATTCAAACTGGGAGCTGGTTCCACAGGAGAATAATTTAACAATATCCATCCATTGTCTTCCACCTACCTTTTTTAGGGTTGCCTGGACTGTATCCCAGCTATCACAGAGCGAGAGAAGGGTGGGGTAAACCCTGGGCAGGGCCAACACAAGAGGAAACAACTCGCATTCAGTTGGGAACCAAAACAACTTAACCGAGAACTTTGGTACGATTCCAAAAGAACTTCAGAGTGCTTTGTTTGTGTTGCCGAAGGGATTCAGTTCCAATCCAAACCAGTTACCAGGTGTTTGTTACAAGTTTGAGCTAAAAAAAAAAACGTCCTGTTTGCATGGTGAATAAATTACTTACTGATTCTAAATTTAACTGGGAGTCAATAAAGATGAAGTAATATGGGAGAAATATGGCCTCTCTTTCTCAGTTAAATCTTGGTGCAACGTTCTGGATTAACTGATGGCTTTCCAAGAAGTTTTTAGAGCAACCTGAAGCCTAGAAGTAATAAATGTGTGAATTATTCAAGAGACTTTTCCAAAATCAGCATCCTCCAACCGGAACAATGCTCATGTATATACAGACTGAGCTCGCACTATCAAATGAGGTAAGGTATCTTTTGCCTTCTGTTCATAAAAACTTCTGAAACCTCACTGATCTTTAAGTGAAACAGTTCAACTTATTCTCCTCTGCTTGTTATTCAAAAGTCTTCCCTGAAACTCATTCACTGGGAATTACAGCATATAATCCATTATGAGACAAGCTCATCTGCTGGTGCAAAAGCCAAAGCTCTACATTCTTTAGCTGACTGACTGACAATCAGACAATGGCTGAGTGAAGCTGATTTTTAAAAGAAGAAGAAAGAAAATGAAAAGTAAGTGCAGAGGATGTAGCAAGGACATGTTCAGATTTCTTTACAAGTGTCTTCAACACATTTCTTTCCCCTTCACAAGTTTTGATCACGTTTTTTCACTCGTCTCAGCCACCGAGGAAAACATTTCACTGTTCAATATTTGCACTTCATCTGTTCAAGTTCACGCCAAGTTCACACAAATCAGGGGCTCAAAAGCAAAGTCACCTTCCTATTAAAAATGAATTGCTCACGAGGGTAATTCAGCTGAATGAAATGTCTGCATACGCTGCCTCCTGAGGTCTTTGAGAGGTTTAAAACTTGAGCTTGTCCCCATATGACTCTCTGAGGATAGAAGTGTTTTGATCAAAAAAGTCTCCCACAAAAAAAACCCCAACAAACTGCAGCCCTGTATTGTGAAAAACAGATAAAAATCTGAGATATGCTGCTGCCATGGGTATATTAAAAAGTTAAAAGTGCAGCAACCCAGTCTTGTCTGACAACTATGTAACAGGAAATCACAAACCTACACAAACAAGGAAATCTTATCTTTACGAATGTTTAAACAATGAATATTTAACATTTGAAAACTTTGCTACAGTCTGGAAAACCTGTGTGTGTTACATCATTTCAGTGTTTACTCAGCAGCATGCCCTGGGGTAACAGAGGAAGACAAGGTACAAACAAACTGTCAGTGTGTGTATCGCTGAATGAGCACATCCAAACTACCACTAAAGATTAATTTGTGCTCTATTTAGGGAACCAGAAGTATTTGTATAGAAACAATATACACATTAAGTAACGTCAAAGGCATTACTTATATTCAGGAACGTGAACCATCGGCTCCACTCAGCTTCAGGGTGCCTTCAAGGGAGTTCAAGTTCACTTTTGAAGCAGTTCAGCTTCCAGCTTTACTCTTTTCATCTACCCTTCCAGCCTCAGGGTCCTAGCTGCCGCAACAGATCGTGGTTTTCCACAGAAGCCTCTTTACATCCACTGTTCATGACCTGCTTAGCACCAAATAAAGTCTGATCAGCTGGTGAGCATAATGGGACATTTACCGTCGTAAAAGCCAATTTTCCCAATCTGCGAACTTATCAGCGATCATGCTTCGACTTTGCCTGTGGGGACAACAGCAAATATTTTGTGGTTTCCACTGCAGCCAACAAATATCGGAGCCACTTCCTGTAGCTGTTTACAAATGCAGACGCATTTAGGAAGCTAATAAGAAATTAAACAGTTGTCAGACAATAGCTGGTGAATCTGATTATCGGTATGCAACTAAAGCTTGCTCAAATGTCACAATATTGCTCTGACTACATGCAGAGTGTAAATGTAAACCAGAAGGCTTCTGCTTATAGACATTAGATATTTCTAATGTCTATAAAGAGACATAAATCTAAATGAATGAAATTAAAGAAGGAGAATAGCATCATCTGTTTGGCTGGCATAACTCAGAAGCAAAATTGCTCTTGTGGTTCAGCATTTGGTTTGATCAGTTTGATCGTCAACACAGAGTCCAAGTTTTCATTGGGTTTTTTTCAGTGCATGGTCTTTATTGCTATGCTAGATAATTACAAACAATTTCACAATGGGGGGAGAGAACATTTAGTTCTATATTGGGCAAAAATTACAAATTATTTCACCATAAGACCCTGCAGTGGTGAACCCTGATAGTGTTGCTGACTCTCAGCCAGAGCAATAGATCAGTGCGTGCCAGTGGGAGGATGTTAAGAGGATCCTCTCACCTCTGGACAGATGCACGCGCACACACACACACACACACACACAAACAAACACACACACACAAAGCACAAGCCAAAGTGTGTAGCCAGTAGTGAGCCTATTTAATCTGTTACAGCATCCTCTGTGGAGCACTCTGTCAGCACAGGAGGGGGACAGAGCAGGATTACGACTCAGAGCCTCTCAATTTATTAGAGCCCTGCTGACTCCTGATGCTTCACTTTAGTATTCCAGTTTACCCTCATGCAAATGGGCTCCCACCGAGCCAAGACACAGAGTCTGCAGCTGACGATGCACGTCACTAAAAATGCAATAGTGATGACATAAGGTGAGAATGTGATGCACACAGCACAGAGGATTGCTTGGGCGGTTGACATACAAGCGGAGACGGAAGAGAAATGGCTGACCACGTGGGTTAGTTTATATTTGTTTATCTCACTGAGACTTTCCTGCAGTTGTTGGCAGATGTTGCCCTATCACTTCTAGCAGCGCCATTAAGGCAGAGATGATTTTCAGGCCATTTGGATGTCACAGTATTGCTTTATAGCTCACTCCGCAGCTGCTTTCTGCTTTAATTATTTCCATCTCCGTTCGCGCTCTGATACACAGAGTTCAGTGAGAAAGTCATGTGAAGAACAAGAGCTTTTTGGCTGAAGTATAATGTTAGCAAGAGCAGACAGATCCAAAGTATGTCTGTCATTTGACAGTAAAGTAGATGTGTTTTATGAGCCCGCTGAGTCAAATGGTTAAATATTTATCTAAAAAGCGTATCTGTAACCGGAAGGTCGCCGGTTCGATCCCTGGGCTCTCTGTCCTGGTCGTTGTGTCCTTGGGCAAGACACTTTACCCTACCGCCTACTGGTGTTGGCCAGAGGGGCCGATGGCGCGATATGGCAGCCTCATATGGCTACAACCGTAGCTTGCCTCCACCAGTGTGTGAATGCGAGTGTGAATGAATAGTGGCATTGTAAAGTGCTTTGGGTGCCTTGAAAAGCGCTATATAAATCCAATCCATTATTATTATTATTATTAAAAAATATAGAGTTTGACTGAGTTGACAGTCGGTCTAACATTTTTAATGTCAACCCAAAAATAATGCGTAATCCTCAAAGTAAGTGGATATTTCAAGCAGGAAATATTAAACGTCCAAAATCTTCACAACAGAAATGTCTGGGCAATCATACAAATTACAACCTCCAGCTATCTTCAGGCTAATTCCTTTATACATTAATCAATAATAGGATTTTGACTCTTTAAGTGGACTTGTTATTTTCAATTACATCTGCATTGATTCATCTTTGCATGATTCACAGTTTAAAAAAGTCCCTATTTATCACATCACACACTGATGCATCCTTTCAGCAAATCCTTTGTCTGAAATAAGCAAGCTGCAAAGTGATTGCGATACATCTTCTCATACTGTTACGTACTCGTAACTGGTTTTACACACATAAAACAACTCCCAGTGATTAGAAGAATTATAAATGACAGCTTAGACACACTGTGAATGTGCCCATTATCTACACCAAAGCTAGTCACAAGCTATTCAATTTGATTTTCAATTAAAGATAAAGATTTCAGGGCCATAATACCACAACTCCTTAACATCGTTGTTTAGCAGTCGCTTAGAGGAGAATCCAACTCTATGGTGGGCTCCACTGATGAGCCCATCATAGAGTGAGCTCATCAGTGAGAGACGAACACAATGATATAGGGGGGCAGTCTGAAAACCAAGTGTGCAGAGCAATCTGAAGTCTGAGCCACACACACACACAAACCTACACATACTGTGGCTGTACAAACCCTTATATACTAACTGCACTATCACAAATTATAGTCATACTGCAGTAGGTCTGTCATTAATGTAGTATACAAATCATAAGTTCATTTTAAATTATACTAAAAGCCGATTTTATGACTTGGAGGTAGACAAACCCATAAAAATGTTAGTACTTTATATTGCTCATAATTAAACCCAAATCCCTGTTTTACTTTAGTGCCACTGACCACATATTTCTTTATTGTAATTGAGGTAAACATTCGAGCTGTAATGTGCGATTGCACTGTAAATGTTGCCATTATAATTTCACAGCACTGCCATTCACGAAAGCATGTGCAATAGCATGTGGGGCATCGCAACATGGCCAAAAAAAAAAAAAAATGCTCCCGATCAGACTTTGCAGTTGATAGGAATCAACAACCTTGAAAGCTTTTCGGCACAAAAAAAGAGAGCAGCCTGACAGATTGAATGCATTGATGAGTTCTGTGAAATCAGTCATGTCAGCCTGCAGGAAACTTCTCAGTTATCCATTTTCAAGTCAGTGAGAAGATGAGTGTTTGGACTGATACACTAGCCCAGTGCCATAATGCATCTGTGCCTTTTGAGTAAATAACAATGAAAAAGTCAGCAGGAGACTTCAGATCACGCTCTAAAGAAAAAAAACTGCAGTCGTGGACAGATGGAGATGCTGACGCAGCCGAATCATGTCAGTACAGAGCATCAACAAGCTGCACGGGTCCACTTTAATGTCCCCAGATTGTCTGAGGCACTTACCAAGCACCCATCTCAACAACACTTTCAAAGCGCATTAAATTGATTATGAATTAACCAAATGCATTTAAAGTGGTGCCTTAAAGGCACATTTAGAATAGTTGTAAAATTACTAAATTACAAGTCAGCCTCTATTGAATTAACAAATTCTATTAGCAAATTGTATTAAGCCGAACAGTAACCCAAGTTCTTCATTCAAATCAATGGTTTGGGTTTATGATGACTCCCAACAGTTTGTGATCCATCAGTGTACAGCATGTGAATCACAAACAGCTTGGCTTAGAGACTTCTTTATTAAAATTTCATGGAGATTCCACTTTTTAATCAAACATCACAAACAAGACATTTTAAAAAAATATTCTGTGAACTATGTCTGCGTCTTCTTGACAGATTATAATGAACTGACATATGCAAATGCACTTCTGATGAGCTTTTCTGATCAGCTTTTGCCAAGCATCACACTCAAATGTTTGGAATTTCTTCCCCTTGATCCTTAAAATAAATTCACATCATCTATTGCAGTGGTTCCCAAACTTTTTTTGCTGGGCCCCCCTTGTTTTACAAGAAAAATGTTCGCGCCCCCCCTCGCGCGCGCGCACGCACGCAAGAACACATCCTCCAACCACACACACCCATATTTTGCTCCATTGCGGTTTATTTCACACCTCAAACATTTAGTAAACAATTAAGCAAATACAAGTAATCTGCAGGTAGCAAGAAAATAAACTAATAAAGTCTTTTATGCTACGTCGGCACCTACACGGGTATTTTTGAAAACGCAGCTGTTTCGTCCACGCGTAAACGGCGTTTCGAATCACCGAGAATGGAGATTTTTTAAAACTCCTTTTTTGCGTTTATGTGTGGACGAGGAATATAGAGTTCGTCATGCAACGTCAAAGGTATGTGCCTTTTTTCACGTCACGCTGTGCGCCACGTTATTGTTTACATGAGATGAATTGCAGAATGGCAGATAGAGACGAAATACTGTTAATCTGACTATCTGCAGGTTTTACACGCAGTTACTGTCCCTCCATTAGAAAGGCAGAGGCATCACGGTGTAATTATTTTACATGTAGTTGTTTTTTTTTCCTGTGTAATAATATTCAACATTGCTATCAATACATTTTTCAAAAAATCCCTCTGCAAAATGGGTTCAAAAACATAAACAACTGTTGGATGCTGTTTGTCCGTGATTTGAACCGGGGGAACAAATCGTGGCAGGATCAGCCTGATATTATTTGTATCCCACTGTAACTTTACTGTATAAAGAGCTAGCATCTCCAAAATGTCAGGAGTAGTTAGTCATTACAACAAGTGTTTGTGAACTACAAATCAAGAATGTGGGATACTGTTTGTCCGTGATTTAAACAGCCCAGCGCTGCTCCCGACAAAGGGAAAACCAACCCTGCAGGGAGACCTACCTCGGCACTTGTGCAGGTGAAACCAAAGGGAAGATTTGCTTCACCATATTTTCTAGTCTTTGGCTTAGAATGAAGTTGGTTTGGAAACATATTCAGCTATGCTTCATCTCCTGCTTTGCGTTTGTGTGGGCGCACCGTGCTAGCAGTGTCCAAGCGTTGTTTTTTTTTTTTTTTTTTTCCCTTTTCATGCCGCGCCCCCCCTGCAATGGCTCTGCGCCCCCCCTAGGGGGCGGGCCCCACACTTTGGGAACGTCTGATCTATTGGATGAGAAAACTTCATTTACAATGGCTTACATCAGTAGAGAAGACGAAGGCGATGATGGGTGAAATGCTCTGCAATGAAGCCTCTGTCCAGTTTCAGCTGATAGAAACAGCAGATGGCACTATTTTGTATTTCTATTTTCTACTGTAAAATTGTTTTAACCTCACGAACCCCATAACATCACTGTCTCTGCCTTATCCTTAACTTTATTTTTAACTGTACTTTCTGAGTTTATTGGAACTTTAAACATGGAGTTGAGAGGTATCCAAAACAAAGTACTTGACTTATGTTGCTTCGCTCCTATACACTGTAACAACCAACTAGCAGTGTCAGCACAAACTTGTTTAGGTCTGAACCCAAAACCATAAATCAAATCTCTCTCCCTTGTTGAGCTTGTTTTTGTTTAGTTTTCGTGAGCCTGTGGGTGTTGCAAAGCAGTCCTGTGCAAACTCAATCAAACGCAGCACCTCTGCAGCTCTTTTTCTGAAGGCTCTCTTTCCCTGTGATTGACTGAGTGTGAGCCTCAGTCCAGGACAGTGCAGTGGAAACAGAATACGTGACAGCGTTCCATAAGAAGAATATCATATTGTTTTCATATGCTCTCATCTAATGCTCACGCTCTTCCTTTTAATAAAAAGAGACCCTTTCTTGTTGAGAAAGAAATTAAAAAGGAGAGAAAAAATCACCATCAGTAAGTGATTTATCACCTCTGTGGCTGTAGCTTTGTCTAACAGCAGGATATAATGTGTCCCTGAAGTTTGACTATAGTAACACAGCACTCATACTCCAATGAGTCACGTTAAGGTAGCAACAACTTGAGCCTTTTTTAAGCTCCGTAAGCTTCCTGAAGTCAAAGTGCACATGGCATTAAGCCCCCTTACAATTCACTAGCAAGGTCTTGAAAGCTTCTGCTCTCTTTCTGCACTGCAGACTAGTTTCTGTGCAACAAACTGATATACAACAGGTGAACTTATCACTCAACACCTGTGCCTGACTGCTGCAGCTTTTCAGAAAATTACTGTGGCACCAAACAACTCCAAATTAAATGTCTTAATGGAGTTTGTAATTAAGTCAAAACCCCATGAATATATTGCTATAATTAACACTTCTTTACCAATGGATTTGCACAATTAATCCTAGGGGAATGTAAAAAAAAAAAACCCCAGCACTAATAAGATTCCAGTGGACTGTGCCAGTATGCAGCTTTATATAGCTATATATTCAAATTCCCCTACTTATTTTAATGTTAATCTACTTCACTAGGAATGAAAATTTGAATATAAATTTGAAAATCCACACTGAAGTTTGGCCGAAAGGAAACAAACAGAAGCTCTACACAGGTAATCAACATGACTGACATGAGGCAAATCTTTGCTGCAACACTTGCAGCAAGTGATGCTGATTGGGAGAAAAATAAATTCTCCAGTAGACCAATGTACAGTGTAAGAGTGTGCATATCTGAACCACACAACTGGAAACATTCAATCTGTTTGATAAAATTTAGACAATATATAGGAGAAAGGGTAGTAGTACAGCATGAAGAAGTCAGGAGTGGCAGAGAAGTATGTGAGGATGGTGGAAGACATGTATGAGGACAGCGAGCCAGTGGTGTGAAATGGGAGTGAGAAATGGGTTTGAGGTAGGGGTGGGATTACATCAGCTATGATGTTTGATGTTTGCAGATAACATTGTATTGTGTCTATTGTACTGTAGTGAGAGTAGGGAGCAGGGGGACGAGAGCCTGGAAAAGGTAGAGGTATGGTCTCGAACAGTGGCCCCCAGCCTTTTTTTGCGCCACGGACCGGTTTAATATCAGACAATATTTCCACGGTCCGTCCTTTAAGGTGTCAGGGATAAATACAACAAAATAAAATGTTACGACCAGGACAAAAACTGTAGTATTTTTTTTAAATATAATAATAAACGCGAATTCACTGTGTAATTGTGTTTTTTAGCAGCATCCTCCTGAAATGCGCCAACAACACTGAGGGTAACATCCTCCTCTCTGCTCCTTAATGCTCTCTGGTCGCTATGGTAACGTGTAAACATTTCATTTAAAATAAGACACAAAACTACAACATGGGAAAAGACCCAGGGAAACTGAGTTAATGATAAAAGAACCCTGAAAACCATATATTTCACACCCGAGCCTCAACTCTCGCAACCCGGTACCAAATGAGAGCAGAGGTAGTGAGGTAGGGTAGGTGAGTTTAAATACCTTGGGTACGACCATCCAAAGCAACAAACAATGCACAAGACAGGTGAAGAAGAGAGCGCAGGTAGGGTGGAGCAGATGAAGAAGAGTGTCAGAGGTGATTTGCAACAGAAGGACAGTAGCAAAAGTGAAAGGATTTCCAAAATGATATGTTTGGTGTGGTATGATTTTTAAGACGGTGGAGTTGAAAATGTTAAGATTTTAACTAGGATTATCATATTAAGTGGTTTGGAAATAATAATAATAATAATAATAATAATAATAATAATAATAATAATAACTGAGACCAAAAACAAAAATGTTTTTGAAAAACATTCATTTTTGTCTTTTTTGGACAGACGATAAAAAAATAAATGCAGAAAAATTAGAGCGCCCTTGAATAAATGGTACAGTACATGGAAGTGTCATTACTTCTCTACACTGTAATGACCCGACAATGATTTGCTCCCTGTAAATTAATTTCGTTTTGTCCGTGTCAGCCTGACCCCATCCTGCTGCTTTATGCTGCTCTACACTACATGAAGCTTGAAGAAAGATGACAAAGAAAGATACTGCACAATGAAAGAGGGCACTGGTCATCTTGGCCGGCACCATCTGGGCTCCCTGGTCTGAAAATGAGTGGACACGGTGCCAGCTACAAAGACAGATAGAGCTCAGATTCTGCATTGTGGGCTTTCACATACAAGAGTCACCTTATACACTGCACACACCGAAGAGCTGAATTACCAGGCTGGAGCCCAGCTGCCAGAGCATCATATATTTCTGTCAGGCTATTTATCCCGGAAATGTATACTTCTACTTAGCAAAACAGCCAGAGGGCAAAGAATGGCACAGTGAGGAAAACTTCACAAACATCTACACATCATGTCTTGATGACACGTCCATGTCAGCAAGTGATCTGCGAGGTTAGAAATGTGTCAGATGCTGACAATTCAACATTTTTTCCCATTTTGCTTGGACTATCAGAATAACATGCCCATTGCCTAAAGACGCCGTTCAGATCATTAGAATCTAAATATAACAAATATTGACTGCTTACATAAGTACATAAAATATCATGTTTTGTGAGCCTAACAGTCCAAAGCAGACAGATATTCCAAGTACCATCATGCTGAAAATGAAAAAGAAAAGCAACCAGGGCATTCATAGTGGCTGAAGGAGATCAGGACCATCAAAACACAATTAACCCCAGTTACATACAGCAATTAATGACACAACCTACCACAGTGAATCAATGTAGTCTCTGTACCTGTTAACTAATATCCACTAATTGAATTGAGATTAATCATGCTTTGCTACAGATGAATACAGTTAGCTTATTTGGTGTTGTCTCCATGCTACAGCCAGTGTTGGGGAGTAACGGAATACATGTACCGCCGTTACGTATTTAAAGTACAAAATATGAGTAACTGTATTCCGTTACAGTTACCGTTTAAAAAGGTGGTATTTAGAATACAGTTACTTTGTTGAAATAAATGGATTACACGGCGGTACTTCCCTGTTTCATATTGTGGCGGGTCAAGCCTGTTTGGGTTTTGTTTGACAGCTACGTTCTGTTGTTCCAGGCGGCAGCGTTACGGTTGCCATGGTTACAGGGTGACGCTCTCTCTCTCTGCGTGTTTCCTGGGTGAGAGAGGCCTTTTTGTTGTTGTTGTGCTAAACTAATAGGCAGAATGCTACCGGTATAGCTCTAAAGAATGTAGCATCATGGGCAGTGTAGTCCGTGCTGCAGGGAGAATGGACTGCCATACCCGTTATGTGTCTGTGAGCGAGGGAGGGAGAAAAAGGAAAAGTACGAGCTGTCATCGAGCAAAAACAGGAGCTGGAAGCATGTAAATATAATAATAACCACTGCATCCAAGAAGAGTGCTTGACGAGCCCAGTTGTAAGTAAGCTATTAAGACTCGACTGTACACCGTGTTCGTGTTTTCCTCCAAAAACAACAAGTTCCTTTGGAGCAGCCTTTCAACGCCTCTCTCTGTCTCTCGCTAGCAAAGTTGACCCAGACAAAGTAAAGCTAGTTTTCGGCTACGAGCCCGACACAGAACCCACCGTACTAGCCAGAGGTCCCTTTACTACGGTTCGGAGCCGCGGACCTTCAGTAACAGTAATAAATCACAGCAATAGTACATTCACATAGTTGTAAAACAGCATGATAATATATTAAGTAATCCAAAGTATTCAGAATACGTTACTCTCATTGAGTAACGTAACGGAATACGTTACAGAATACATTTTGGGGCATGTATTCTGTAATGGAATACATTTTAAAAGTAACCTTCCCAACACTGGCTACAGCCTACAGCGCTCTCTCATCATGGGGGAAATTGTGAATAAACTTGCCAATCTTTTTCCCAGGGTCTGCACACAAGTGGCAAGAACTACACTGCTCTACTGTTTCATGCCCCACAATTGAAATGTGGCAGGTGGATGGCGGTACGTGAATAGACTCCAACATTTACTGAACGTACCACTCCATGTGACCCTCCAGGACTGCAGTTAATACTAAACTCTTTATCTTTAATTGAGTATTAGAACAATTAGCTCGCTGACCAGGAACATAAGCATTAGTGTTTTAAAGTTCATCACCCTTTGGAATACATGAAGATATAAAAATATTATAATGTAATCTGAAAACTTTAAAGGGCAGCTGAAGGGAAAACATTCAAAAGCAGATCCATTTGCTTTTAGCCCTTTATCAGGTGAAGCGGGTGAATAATTCTTCAAATAGCTTCCAATAAAACTGCAGCGTTGATATTTAGATTTCTCAAATGCCTTATGAAGGGTTAATAATGCAAACTTGAATACGTTGATCCAGTATGTAATAATCTACCTTATGAGATGTTTACTACTCTGCTACTACTTATATGATGTGGGCTTATAAGAAATGATGTGGGCTTCATAGATAATTGGCAAACCTTCTGGAGGAAACCTGGTCTTGTTAGGAGAGATGGCATCCATCCCACTTTGGATGGAGCAGCTCTCATTTCTAGAAATATCGACAAATTTATTAAACCCCTCAAAACATGACTATCCAGAGTTGGGACCAGGAAGCAGAGTTGCAGTCTTACACGCCTCTCTGCAGCTTCTCTCCTCCTGCTACCCCCCCAAAAACCCATCTCCATAGAGACTGTGTCTGCTTCCAAAAAGACAAAAAACAAACTAAAAACCAGCAACAAACAACTTAAACATTTACAAAGAAAGAACAATACAGTATCCACATCTGAACCAAAGAGTAAAACAGTGAAATGTGGATTATTAAATATTAGGTCTCTCTCCTCCAAGTCTCTGTTAGTACATGACTTAATAATTGATCAACAAATTGATTTACTCTGCCTTACAGAAACCTGGTTGCAGCAGGATGATTATGTTAGTTTAAATGAATCAACACCCCCGAGTCATTCTAACTACCAGAAATCTCGAAGCACAGGTCGAGGGGGCGGTTTGGCAGCAATTTTTCACACCAGTCTATTAATTAATGAAAGACCAAGACAGACTTTTAATTCATTTGAAAGCCTGATGCTTAACATTGTCCACCCCAGCTGTGAAACTCAGAAACCAGTCTTACTTGTTATCATCTATCGTCCACCTGGGCCTTACACAGAGTTTCTGTCTGATTTCTCAGACTTTATATCTAATTTAGTTCTGAGCTCAGATAAAATAATTATTGTGGGTGATTTTAACATCCATGTTGATGCTAAAAATGACAGCCTCAACATGGCATTTAATCTGTTGTTAGACTCAATTGGTTTCTCTCAAAATGTAAAAGAACCCACCCACCACTTTAATCACACTCTAGATCTTGTTTTAACATATGGCATAGAAACTGAACATTTAACAGTGTTTCCTGAAAACCCTCTCCTGTCTGATCATTTCTTGATAACATTTACATTTACAATAATTGATTACGCAGCAGTGGAGAGTGGACTTTATCAAAGTAGATGTCTTTCTGAAAGCGCTGTAACTAAGTTTAAGAATATAATCCAGCCACTGTTATCATCGTCAATGCCCTGTACCAACACAGAGCAGAGCAGCTATCTGAACGCTACCCCAACAGAGGTCAATTATCTTGTTAATAATTTCACCTCCTCACTACGTACGACTCTGGATACTGTAGCTCCAGTGAAAACTAAGGTCTCTAATCAGAAGTACCTGACCCCGTGGTATAATTCTCAAATACGTACCCTAAAGCAGATGACTCGTAATCTGGAGAGGAAATGGCGTGTCACAAATTTAGAGGATCATCATTTAGCCTGGAGAAATAGTTTGTTGCTTTATAAGAAAGCCCTCCGCAAAGCCAGAACAGCTTACTACTCATCACTGATTGAAGAAAATAAGAACAACCCCAGGTTTCTCTTCAGCACTGTAGCCAGGCTGACAAAAAGTCAGAGCTCTTTTGAGCCAACCATCCCTTTAACGTTAACTAGTGATGACTTCATGAACTTCTTCACAAATAAAATTTTTATCATTAGAGAAAAAATTACCAATAATCATCCCACAGATGTAATATTATCAACAGCTACTCTTAGTTCCATTGATGTTAAGTTAGACTCTTTTTCTCCAATCGATCTTTCTGAGTTAACTTCAATAATTACTTCCTCCAAACCATCAACGTGTCTTTTAGACCCCATTCCTACAAAAGTGCTCAAAGAAGTCCTGCCATTGATTAATTCTTCGATCTTATATATGATCAACCTATCTCTAATAATCGGCTATGTACCACAGGCCTTCAAGGTGGCTGCAGTTAAACCTTTACTCAAAAAGCCATCTCTAGACCCAGCAGTCTTAGCTAATTATAGGCCAATCTCCAACCTTCCTTTCATATCAAAAATCCTTGAAAGAGTAGTTGTCAAACAGCTAACAGATCATCTGCAGAGGAATGGTTTATTTGAAGAGTTTCAGTCAGGTTTCAGAGTTCATCACAGCACAGAAACGGCATTAGTGAAGGTTACAAATGATCTTCTTATGGCCTCTGACAGTGGACTCATCTCTGTGCTTGTCCTTCTTGACCTTAGTGCAGCATTCGATACTGTTGACCATAATATCCTGTTAGAGCGATTAGAACATGCTGTAGGTATTACAGGTATTGCACTGCAGTGGTTTGTATCATATCTAATTAATAGACTCCAATTTGTGCATGTAAATGGAGAGTCCTCTTCACACACTGAGGTTAATTATGGAGTTCCACAGGGTTCAGTGCTAGGACCAATTCTGTTTACATTATACATGCTTCCCCTAGGCAGCATCATTAGAAGACATAGCATACATTTTCACTGCTATGCAGATGACACCCAGCTCTATCTGTCCATGAAGCCAGATAACACACACCAATTAGTTAAACTGCAGGAATGTCTTAAAGACATAAAGACTTGGATGGCCACTAACTTTCTGCTTCTTAACTCAGATAAAACTGAGGTCATTGTACTCGGCGCTGAAAAGCTTAGAAATATGGTATCTAACCAGATTCTTACTCTGGATGGCATTACCTTGGCCTCCAGTAACACTGTGAGGAACCTTGGAATCATTTTTGACCAGGATATGTCCTTCAACGCACATATTAAACAAATATGTAAGACTGCGTTCTTCCATTTGCGCAACATCTCTAAAATTAGAAATATCCTGTCTCAGAGTGATGCTGAAAAACTAGTTCATGCATTTATTACTTCCAGGCTGGACTACTGCAATTCATTATTATCAGGATGTCCAAAAACCTCACTGAAAAGCCTTCAGTTAATCCAAAATGCTGCAGCAAGAGTACTGACAGGGACTAGAAAGAGAGAGCATATTTCTCCTGTTTTGGCTTCCCTTCATTGGCTTCCTGTTAAATCCAGAATTGAATTCAAAATCCTGCTCCTCACATACAAGGTCTTAAATAATCAGGCCCCATCTTATCTTAATGACCTTGTAGTACCATATTACCCTATTAGAGCACTTCGCTCCCACTCTGCAGGCCTACTTGTTGTTCCTAGAGTATTTAAAAGTAGAATGGGAGGCAGAGCCTTCAGTTTTCAGGCCCCTCTTCTGTGGAACCAGCTTCCAGTTTGGATTCGGGAGACAGACACTATCTCTACTTTTAAGATTAGGCTTAAAACTTTCCTTTTTGCTAAAGCATATAGTTAGGGCTGGACCAGGTGACCCTGAATCCTCCCTTAGTTATGCTGCAATAGATGTAGGCTGCTGGGGGATTCCCATGATGCATTGAGTTTTTCCTTTCCAGTCACCTTTCTCACTCACTATGTGTTAATAGACCTCTCTGTATTGAATCAGATCTGTTATTAATCTCTGTCTCTCTTCCACAGCATGTCTTTTATCCTGTCTTCCTTCTCTCACCCCAACCGGTCGCAGCAGATGGCCGCCCCTCCCTGAGCCTGGTTCTGCCGGAGGTTTCTTCCTGTTAAAAGGGAGTTTTTCCTTCCCACTGTCGCCAAAGTGCTTGCTCATAGGGGGTCATATGATTGTTGGGCTTTTCTCTGTATCTATGAAGCGCCTTGAGGCGACATTTGTTGTGATTTGGCGCTATATAAATAAAATTGAATTGAATTGAATGAATTATATGTAGGAATGTAAAACGTGCAATGACATTCATTCATTTCTGGGAAGGATTGCAGTGCATTTTCTATGACATATATTTCAATAAAGACACTGAATACTGGAGATGGTTCAGACCAATAAAAAGTCAAATCACACTTTCTTGATTACCATGGTTACAGTACCCTTGTGAATGAGCGGGGGACACATTTTTCAGCTATTCCTGTCGCTCATCAACATCGTCACCTTATCGTTTGTCTTCCGAGCTCGTTACCGCATCGCCGCATTACTTCTCTGACCCTACATTGAACTCTATTTGTACACACTCAGCTCAGCTGCGACCACGCTGGCTATTCACAACTCCCGCTGGGTCCAATTTGCACCGCTAAATTATGTGACTCACGAAGCAAAACCAATCAACAGCCAATACAGCTTGGCATATCCTCATCTGTCGTTCATCAGACCGCAGTAGAAGTCCAGAATGGAACAATGAGAGTTGGTGGTTAAAAAAACATTAGTTTTTATCCCTCTGCAGACTACCTTCCTAACAGTTTTGTTGTCTCAAAAGATCTTCTTTGTTAGTATGCAATCATTTTTCACGAGTAGAGCAAACCAGAAAACATTTTTTTCTTGTATCAACTGCATGGCATTGATTAGTGTCCAAGACTATGTATGCCATGTGCCAACTCGAGCAGCAGCAGTTAAGTCTGGGTGAGCATCTGTCAAATTTCATTTGCGGTTACCATACAAGCAGGGATGATCTGTTTCACTCTGGTAATATGTGTAGTTGCTCTCATGTTACTGTTTTGTGACTCAGTGAGAGCAATTGGAGACTGAAAAAATGAGGGTCAGTGATGACAGGCAGGAAAGTTGTTAATAATAAATGAAAAATGACAAAATTGAAATTATCCCGTTTGAGCTTTAAAACAACACAAATGTCCTGGTGGATCAACTACAGCAATGGGCTCGTCCTGTCCAACTTTCTCATCACGGGTCAGTCAGTCGGTGATCATTACTAGGGGGCCTGGAACCCACCCAGACACTTTGGATGGATGCCATCACTGCAGGACAGCAGAATCTGTCGTCTGTCAAGTTTTGGGTTTTTTTTCTTGTTTTTTCCTTCTACCATCCGCAAGGTTTTCCCAGCAGAGGGACAACATGCAGAAATCTGGCTACAATCTGTTGACTGGTTGGCAGGGATCATCTGAAAACCCAAACATTCCCCACTGTCCCAGCATGCATCAGCACAAAACAATGGGGAATTTGGGCAAACCAAACCTGTATAGCTGCTGCAGCATGCTCATTAAAATGATGCAATTTTTTGCAAAAGCAAAACTTTAAAGCAAATAATAAATTAATTACTGGTAACTCATATGCAGAGCTAAAAAAAAAAGTCAATCAACAAAAAATTAGTTAGTGAGCAACAGCTTTGACACTTTATAGTTAGCCATTTCACAAATGAACATGTCAAAACCTTCAACATTTCACAGCTTTTCAATAATGAGTATTTGCTACTTGTTTGGAATTTTTTCCTTTATATTTTTTTTAGCCAACAATTGGAAAAAAAAAAGCTTAAAAAAATAGCATAACAATGCAAACAGCCTAATACAGTGTAAAATGTGACTAACATGCAAAGCTTTGGTTGGTCAATGATCCAAAAATTTACAAAGCAGAGAAAATCTTCAAATTCTATAACTTCAAAGACTAAAGTCAGTGAATATTTTAAATATTTGCATGAAAAATTCATTTTTCTGCATTATTTTTGCCATTATAACAGAGTCAAAGGATCTCTTCTATTCATCTTTGTTGCAATACTGTATTCAGCCAGCTGGTATGTCTGTAATGGCATCCCAGCATCCTTCCACAACCCAGTGTGTAGTGCTGCAGAACAATTCGAATACATTCACAGAGCATTTCATCACGATCTGCATCTTTTCTACATGCAGCAGCTACATATTAGATGCAAGAAGTCACATGCTTTCGCTCAGATTACCATTTATATCACAACTGCAAAAATACAGAATGACTTCATTTGAACATGTTGTTACCATGCTTTTAAAAAGGTTAATGTACCACCTTCACATCTCTTTGGAGGGAAATAAATTATCCAGATTAGCAAACTAATTATTGTAGGTACATTTAACGGTGGTTACATAACAGCATATAAAAAGCCGGACAAGAAAAAGCAACTTACTCTCACAGGAATTAAAGCCTGTACTCACCAAGACAATGCAACAATGCAAGAAAAGAGGAAATATCCATTTTGAAAGACTCAAAGAATCCATTTAAACCATTTGGTCACCCATATAGTGCTACGCTAGTCTTAAGTAAACAATGTGTGTGTAATACGATAATTTGCATAATGTATCAAAGCAGCATACATGATTCATTAAAGATTCCCAAATGTTTAAATATTCATGTGAGCTGTAACTTAAGTGCTTAGACACAGAAGAACAGTTAAACACACTCAGAGAGTCGTTCCATCTGCCGTGCAAATGCAGTTCTGTAGAGCTTTTCCTCTTTTTGTACAGTGACCAGTGTTTCTTCATATAACCTAAAAAAAAAGAGAAAATGGAATTTGTGCACAGGGTTAGGGTACCCTAGCACACAGTGTGTGCTGCTCTTGAACAAATGATCACTACCATCCGCTGGTACAGTGCATCTCAATCTCCAACACTCAGCAACGACTTTCTGCCCATGATTCTCTTTTAGTACAATTACATCATCTAAAAGACAATTACTGACAAAACTACTAAAAGTTGAACGGGCCATCACTCATGAAATCAATGAAGTGTTGAACAGAGAGCTCAGCTTTTACAGCAGAAACTGCTGGGCAACTTTTAATGTTGCCACTAAAAGGAGACAGTCACAGTAAATCACATTTTTACTGTCTCCTTCAACGCAATTAAGCAGCACAATTACCGGAGACAAAATAATAAGAGATAAGGTTATGGGGGAAATTTGTATGGCCCATAACAGGGGAATTAACAATGAAACAGAGCTCATGTGGAGGTTATAACCCCAAAGAAATAAGTTCACAAAGTTCTCATAAAGATTTAAAGAAGAAAAAATGGTGTGAAAGTGTGAACTCAAGAGTTGGTCACCTTCTATAATTAAAGTTGTATTTGTTTGGTTTTCAGACCATGACAAAAAACATATAGAGCCTCTTAAAGATGGAAGGACTCGTGTATAGGAACACTAGTGGG
Source organism: Neolamprologus brichardi (assembly GCF_056152115.1). NCBI lineage: Eukaryota > Metazoa > Chordata > Actinopteri > Cichliformes > Cichlidae > Neolamprologus > Neolamprologus brichardi. The sequence goes on from NC_142107.1 coordinate 19,628,906, forward strand.
GTGCTGGGACCTAAAATATAATGAAGCTGCCAGCCATAGCCTGCCATGAGCACTGCTTGTTGTTCAGTGGAGGGAAGTTGGACTTTGGCCCGACTGCGATTTCTTTACCCTGGGGCCCCAAAACAAGTTATTCTTGCCATGAAGTCTGCGAATTGACGAAGTTTCATTTCCAAACAAATATCCTCTGGAGCCCATAGTCACCAACCAACAGCAGTTATTATGATTACCGAGGCAAATACACAGCTGCTTTGTTATTTTCAACTCGTCTCCAATATGCAAAGGTGCTGTAACATAGTGGAGAATAACAATCAAATGTTTCTCATTCAAGAGGGAAATACTGAAAAACAGGTAGTGAAAATAAATGCAAAAATCACATGGCTCCATGCAAGCCCAAAATGAACTTGTGAAACTGACGAAAGGACAGAGTAACAGACTCCCTCTTATTCGATTGTTACACTAACTCTTGTAAAAAGCCAGTGAGCAATCTTTGTGTCTTCTTCACAACTCAGAAACACGCTCTACATAGATAAAACCTCTTCAAACATAATGTCCTCAGAGGAATACGGGCATTTTGTAACACAGCAGCACAGAATCCTCCCCAGCGATATTACCATAACAGAGGCCATTCATACATTTTGCATTACAGACTGGAATAACAGCATAGCTGCTGTACAGACAATGTATAGAGCTGTTGGAAGCACTGAGATTAAGGTGAGGCAGAAACAGCTGAAAATGGAAAAAGAAAAAAAAAAAACAGCTCTTGCTTTCAAAAACGCTATCTGAGGTGCTCTACTGTGGAAAACATGCTTGTACACAAGCGTGGACAATACGGTGTACTGTGCTTATCTAAATCAGACTCATAATACCCTAGTGTAGGCTTCACTCTGAACGCAGACAGGGCTCACTGTTATAATACTGAAGAGAAACAAACTAAATAAATAAAAACCTAACCCACTCGCAGGCCACTACCATTAAACCGAATATATTTTCAGCTAATCCTATGGCAGAAACTAGATATGGTCACAAGGATTTGCTGAAAACCAAATCAAGCATCACAATGAGCAAGAAAATGACCGTGGTCTGGAAGTTGGGCCCAAACAGGCTAGTTTGCATATTCAGAAACTGGGGCTGGATATACAAATGGACATACATTATATTGCCAAAAGTATTCACTCATCTGCCTTTAAACACACTGTGTGATATCCCATTCTTAATCCGTACGATGTAATATGATGTTGGCCCATCCTTTTCTGCTAAAACAGCTTCAGCTCTTTTGGGAAGGCTTCCCACAAGGTTCAGGAGTGTGCTTATGGACATTTTTGACCATTTTTTCAGAAGCCCATTTGTGAGGTCAGACACTCATGCTGGACAAGCAACCGCAACCAAACTCGCTCATCTATCTCTTAATGGACCTTGATTTGTGAGCTGAAGCGCAGCCACGTTGTGACAGAAAGGGGCCATCTACAAACTATTCCCACAAAGGTTTCCCCTCCTCCTCTTTTACACTTGACACAGTGCAGTCAGACAAGTGTCATTCTCCTGGCTACCACCAAACCCAGACTCATCCATTGGACTGCCAGACAAAGAAGTATGATTCATTCATCAGAGAAGAGAGCTCCACTGCTCTAGAGTCTAGTGGCACTGTGCTTTATATCCCTGCATCCAATGCAGTTGGTGATTTAAGGATTTGATGCAGCTGCATTTCATGCACTAATCTGAAGGCCACATGAAGTTTGGGATCTGTAGCTGTTGACTCTGCAGAAAGTTGGTGGCACTTTGCACCTCAGCACACCGTGACCGTGCCCTGTGATTTTATGTGGATACTACTTCATGGCTAAGTCGATGTCATTCCCAGCTGCTCCCACTTTGTAATCATAACACTAACTGTTTCCTCTGTAATATTTAGTAGTGAGGACATTTCTGGACTTGTTACACAGGTGTCCATCCGATCACAATATCACACTGGAACTCACTGATGCCCTGAAAGTGACCTTTCATAAATGTGTAAAGAAGCAGGTGCTTGGTTTTATACACCTGTGGCCATGAAAGTGACTGGATTTATTTGGATGGGTGTGTGAATACTTTTGGCAGTATGGTGTAGCTATCATCTACTGTTTTTTTGACACTGCCTTTTAAAGCCTCGGTGTTTGCATGTCACCATGTTGTTGTTTTTTTGTTTGTTTGCCAGAAGTGACCATATTTAAGCAAGAGGGTGCAGTGCTATGGGCTAACACTATCACACTTGAAAAAGCATGTTCGTGCATGTGTCTGGGGGTGCAATATACATCACAGACACCCGCTAATTAGTTCTGCCTAACAAAACTGCATTACACAAAAGGCATATTAATAAAATACTTTTTTTAATAATATGGGGGATTTTTGTCTTAAAAACACAATCAAGAGGTCTGGTGTGGTTATTTAAATTAGTGTGGTCTGGCAGAAAGCTGCTACATGCGACCTCAAATGTCAAAGCCTTGAAAGCAGCCACTGCATTGTTGTTATAAAGAGGGAAAATATTCATACAGAACAAAATAGTCTGGGTATTTAACCATCAGAGTGGGGCTGTGCCATATAATACCATTCACAATATTGCAGTGTTGAATACAGCTAGGCTATGCAGAAATGCATCGTAGGAGATACAGTCAGCTGGTGATGTGTGGCCCAAAAGTTAACAAATGACTCCACTGAGCATTCCAGGAGCCCTCGTTTGCTGCCCTCCATGTTACAGGAAGAGTGGATGTAAATTACTGATGCAATTACATGGTGCAAAAACAGGGTTTTAAGCAGCTGCTTAAAGAGCTTGACAAGATACAAGGTAGAAAATATATTGTGTGAAACTATTATTGTTCAAGTGTTTAGGAGTTATATTATACCTTAACTCATATTTTTCTAGGGAAAACACTACGTAGGCTACTTTTGTGCTTATGTTTCACTTACTTATATTTTACATTTCACCACTATTGCAAAACAACGGTGCTGCTCCCACCTTGTGACAATAGATGTACACTTTGAATTAGGTAATTTGTCATCAATGACAGAAGCTCACATAATGAAATATACAATAACCTTCACTTTGCTTGCACTAATAAATAAAGGCTGCTTCCTGCAAGCTGCAATCACAGATAAAATGAGTTTATTTTTGTCTACATCATCATAATTATTATCACAAAATATCTCGTGTTTCATAATAGAATTATGAGGCTACATCGCCCGACACTACATGGGAGTGAGTGAGTGGCTCTCAGCACAGCAGTGGAAGGACACATGGTCCGCTGAAGATGGAGCATAAAAGGGAGGATACATTAAAACAGGTCCTGAAGTGGAACACTGAGGTATGCCACAAATAGTGAAGTGAAGGAAGAAAAACTCACTCTTTATACTTTTTATACATATATTTTTTTGAAAGAAAAAAGAAAAAAAAAAAGGGTTAGCAGTAACAAAAGCTATGTGTAGGTCTAAAATATTGAAAGAGTGGGCCATTAGAAGGTTTAACAAAGCCCTGAAGCCCGACTGATATTATTTCAGTTTATAATTTTTAAACTGAAACCAAATATTTGAATTTGAGTTTGTACTTGCAGTAAATCATTTAAGTCTGATCTGTCAAGTTGTTCCCCCTCTATCTGATTTATAAAAGGTTTAATGATAGACATCTCGGACCCCAGCTAGCCACCAGTTTTATCTATTTATTTATGCATGTATGTATTTGTTGACCTACAGATTTTGGAAGTTTTATTTGATTTTTTAAAATGAAACGAAAAGGCTTCTAATGCTTGTCGAAGATTACCACTCAGAGGTCCATCTCCACATGAAAACATGGAGTCTGGGGAGATTTTAAAGCTGTCTGAGGGCTTAACATTAGTTTGAATGTTGTCAGAGCTGAAATACAAATAGCTGCAAACAGCTGCCAAGTTTTAAGATGACCCAGTGGAAGTTTGCCTTGAAGAATTTTAAGACATTAGCTGGAAAGATTAGTTTTGGTGAAAGTTGTTCTCACAGTTTATTATGCAGGCTGAGGCCTTTCCAACCTTCTCCCCGAGTGATCATTTTGTCTGTAAATATAGTCAAAATCATCTATTTCTCACTCAAATTTATTTTTAAATATGTAATTTTTCCACACACAATAATTTCTGCTTGCTGTTGTTCTTTTGTCCTTTGATCTTTTTTTTTAAGATTTCTTTTTGGGCTTTTAGGACCTTTATTTGGTATTTCGCTGCATACAGAAAAGTGGGATTCTTAGTTATGCAGACCAGTTTTTATTATTCACTGTCACCTAATGACAATTTGTTTTTTAAATTTGCAATTTCCACTTTCTAAAATGTCATTAAGAAATAGCAGTTAAGGGGAAGTACTAAAGTCAAGACTAGATTAGAAAGACCAGATAAGGCAAAGCCTGCAGGACAGAGACAAAAAGCAGTCTCATCTTTCCAGGAAGGAAACAGACACCTTGACATTACTGTCCCCGATGGGTAACCTCTCTACCGGCTCACCATTGTGATCCATGCTAAGCTGAGTGGTCAGTCTGTCACCCCTGTAGCCCGACACTGTTTTCCAACACAGTCCATACTTCATATATGTTACTTCACTTATTCCTCTCTTGCAGTTTTTGCTGCTGCTGTTCTAAACAACAGTTAATCTGTTAACCAAACACTGCTTTTCAGTGTCGCAACTGGTTGCCAGGTAACATCACTGTTACAACAAAATCCCTCACACTGTTTGTGAATAAAATTGTTTAGTGTATTAGAATTAGCTACAGTAACACAGCAGCAATCTTCTCTCAGGTCCACAGAAAAACTCCTTAATTGTATCCCTATTGTGACAAAACAACAAACAGAAATATACAGTATAATGAACAATCTATTACTAAAGCATGCATGCACATGCAATTACACAAAATAATGCATTTCTTTATATCAATTTTCATGTATGATCAGAAGCTGTGGAAACTAGATATTGTTTTGGAACGTTTTTTAAACCCAACTTGTATTTTCTTTTAAAACTGCTCCATTTTACCACTCGGCAACACTGCTGGGAAATAATCAGGTTCATATAGCCTGAATTAATTGTCTGATCTATGTGTCAACCCATTCTGCTCATCTTAACTACAGAAATACCATTTCCATCTTAGCAGCTCTCTTATGGATGTGATTTTCCGAGATAATTTATGGTTAAAGAATATACCCAGGAGCTTCTCATGGACTTGGTCATTAAACATTTAAAATTTAAACGTCTTTCTAACAGAGTGGCCTGTCTTATATACATTCAGTATCAATGTAATGCCCCGCATCCATTTAACCACTAAATTTAAAATATTTAATTTCCTTTTTTTCCACGAGTGCCAACATGTATATTGTTAAATAATCTGCATAGATAAAAACCTGTAACATATTCTGGACAATTGGCATGTTATTTGTGAAAATAGGGTGCCTCCTTTGGTCACTACGGATCCCATTTTATACATTTTATTCCCGACTACTTAAATAACTCCTCATCCAATATAATGTAGAGTCATCAAAACAATAACAATAAGTCTTCATCAGTTGCATCCAATGGCACTGTAAACTGAGCTACTGCAGCATCAGGTTTTTTCCCCTACGCTATGCTTTGCACCCAATCATCTGTCATTTGAGTTAAAGCAGCAGCTGTGAAATACCCATTTCTGAAAGTATGCTGAGTTGTTAAATAATTCTTATAAAACGTGGCAGTCTTTCACTGAAGTTCCAGGTTATAATATGGTAAAGCAACTATTTTAGGCAGTTTCCCAATCGAGACAGTGAACATTTTGTGCTTTAGTTTTAAAATAGCTTTAAAATAAGCTATTCTAGCATCACCAGGCTGCCTGTTCAGTTGCTGCTAGCCCCAGCCATTCTCTTCTTGAAGTGCCATGGTGGCCACTTGCTGGCCAGGTCACTGTTATGGTGGTTGTCAGAATCATTCAGGTGGACTGAAACCAGTCATTCATCTCAAGGCAGAGCTTGATTCTAAGACAAATCTGCAGTTATTGCAAAGGGACATGATCTGATGCAACACCAGCCACTGCTAACACTATGCATTGTGTCACACCCACACCATATAAAATACACTGTTGTGATTAGCCCCATATAAAACAAATGAAATATGATTCTCAGGCTTCCCAGGCTAAAGGTTAGCAGTAACGCACTCCTATATTACAACATTTAAGCTACATCACAACTGCAAACCCCACAGAACCCCTACAGTGTAACCTGACATGAACGTCTCTAGAAATGGAAATACAAAGGTCTGTTCAGCACCTTTATTTCTTCTAAGTATTTTCCAGCTACTTTTTCATCACAGTTTTTGAATTTATCACTAAAAGAATACTTCACTGTCCCAATATCCATCCATCTACTCTCTTACACGTATCCAATTCAAGCTCTGGTATGATATGGTAGCATATCCTAGCAACCCATTAAGCAAGAGGTGGGTTTCACCGTAGAGAGGTCCCCAGCCTGTCACAACACAGAGAGACACACAACCATTCACACTCACATTCACACCTATGGGCAATTGAGAATCACCAATTAACCTAACCCCACCAACTGCATGTTTCCAATTACTGGCAGGAGTCAAAGTATCCAGAGAGAACCCATGCAGAACCCACACAGAAAGCATGTAAACTCCACACAGAAAGATAGTGGATTCAAACCCAGGACCTTCCTGCTCTGAGGCAACAGTGCAAAATGCCATGCCAATATGAAGAATAATGACCATGGCATTAATATAAGGACTCACAAAAAAGATAGACAGCTCAAACTATTTGAATCAACAGGAGGAAATATACAAAGACATTAGAAAAAAATTGAGAGACAGATACGTTTGTCGCCCCAGAAAACACTGATCACAACAAAGAGTGGGGACCGAAATGGTGCAAAAAGTCCCAGTACTTTTTTAGATTGGCTGGCACTCTATATAAAACATAGGTTGTGTCGAGGACTCAAAGATTCCCAGCAGAAGTCTAAATCAGGCCTTAGTCTACTACTGCGGTGCCTCCTGGCACTGTCCATGGTGCTGAAATGTTTATCATGACAGACTCTCTAAAATACTAAGCTGTCACAAGCCTCGCATAAGTTTTAAACTTTAATTAAAGGGATCAATGTGTTTTTAATCAGAGGTAAACTAATCTGTCACTGCTTTAAACTTATTAGGATTCGAATGAATTCCTCAAAACAAAGGAGTAGAATGATTTACCCTTATTAATTCTGCACATAATATCCTGCCCAAGGTTTGTTTATTTTACCAGCATTTTTATATCTCATTTTGTCTGAATCTGTCTACACAGGTCTGCAATAACTTTTATACTGAAGAACAAGGATATAACTGCAAGTAGCACTCAAAAACCTTTATAACCAAAAGTTTATTTCAAGGCCAACTTTGAAAATGTTTAAAAACCGCATTATGAATAAAACTGGTTTTGCTTTGCATCTATATGATGTCTCTTTCAACAGCTGATTAAGAAGTAAGACCTGAGGAAAGAAGAAAAGCACGATCAGCTGTTGTTCATCATTTATAATCTTAAAAAAAACCAACAACAACATGTATTTGTTATTCAGCTGTGGCATTATGTTGCCCTGCAACATCAGGATCAATATTCTGATCATTCCCAACGTCGTGTCTTTCTTGGATTGCTCTGCAGCATTGCAGCACCAGGTGTTTCCCTGAAAAACAACCGTGTGACTCTTTCTGATTATCGTATCGGAAATTAAAGCTAAAATCAGCAACATCTGGCATATTAAAATCTTAGACTGACTACTGCTACGAGAATAATGACCAGCTTTGTCCTCAGCAGAGCAGAATTAATGATATTTATCTGAAAGTGGTTCCAGATGAGATTCTGAGAAGAATAACATTAAATTACTTTATCAAACACTGTCTCCTCACGTTCATACAAAGGAGGCTGTGTTCATCTTGATTAGTGTCAATCATAAGACTTAAACAGAAGCACCAAGATAACGGTGTAAGGGGTCAAACATAGAGACAGACAGCAGCTTTATTTACAAAAAACAAACAAACTAGAAAACATGTGTTTGCACATACACAACAGCTTGATGACTAAAAAGAAACCTTTGTATGGAAACATCAGAATTATATATTCCGAGATGAAACAAATCATGGTATTCTCTTCTTTTCATGTACAAATCAAATGGTGTGGGAAGCATTTTTGCATTATCTGCAACCAATAATTCTTTTATTGTTCAACAAAACATGAAAGAAGAGAAAAATATCAACAGAGTGTTGCTTCGTCTAGTTCAGTTGGAGAAGACTAAACTGAAGAGTGACTTAATGTCTACTCACAGCACTAACTAGTAAACTACTGCAGCTGGTGAACCAAGAACACCAGCCGCATGATAGCAGGCAAGAGGTAATGGTGTGTGTACAAGATTTACTGTGCCAATTTCAAGCATGGTGATTTGTGAGGCAGGTTTAAAACCTAAACTAGGTCAAGTTGCCTTATTTCCAAGGTCCAGTATCAGCTAACAGGACACTCCATTCACACAGTTAACATGCACATTTACTTCTTCAACATATACTTACTTTGCCCAAACATGAGATTTCAAGATTTGGTGATATTTTCATGACAATCTCAAGTCGCTTCAGTGATATTACCCCAATCAATGTTGTCCACAGATGTTAAGAACAAAGCCTCTTGGGTATGGAGGGCAAATACATCATTAATTTATGAATATGAACTGCTATTAGTTTGTTCTATTAGATTTGGAATTAAATGCAATTAATGCATATTATTTTGACTGTTGGTAAAAATTTGACAAACACTGGTTTTAAACCTAAAATTAAATGTTTCAGTGGTTATTATAATAAATACTTTATATATAAACAGTCCTGATAGATACCTCTGCCTCGATTAAGGTTGTGACCAAGTATAGTCTCCACAACCCTTGTTGATTAAAAACCAGCTCATTGTGTATCTAACACAACGTCAATGTCACCACTAATCCTGCCTTTGACAAATCACATCCGCCTTACATCCAAAGTGTTATTTCAGACCAACAGGATTCCCGTGACTGCCTTCTTGGAATGGACCGCCAGAATCTTCGACCAATCCCATCATCCTCAGAGAGTCCTGTGTGTCTATGGCCCTGCTGGATCACATTAAGATCACTCTCATTGAAGCTGACAGGCCAGCAGAGCCAGGAGAAAACCAGCAGAGAGCGGAGGGATTTTAGAAAGTGTGGGGACACAGATGTACTTTTAGTCCTGTTGCAGAAACACAGATAGATGCATCCAGCAGTGCTGACATTTCTACCAGCGATCTTGCTCTTAGTTTGCCTGCCTGCCTTTACTGTCATTCCTTCTATATCAGCTCAAATCTAAAAATGCCTACAGTGCTTCTCCCTGGTTTAGCGGTCATGTTATGATGCCTGTCAGCCCATCAGAAGGCCACAATACTTTAGAAGTTCACACTCAATATCTCTTCTGATCTCTTTAAATTCAGCTTTCACCACTTTACGTCTGGGTCTGCAGTAGAATTACAACCATCGACTCGAAAAGTGGAAGCTGAAGCGATGTGGGCATGGAGAACTGCCGTACATCTTCTCCCTGTCCATGCTTCCAGGAGGACAGCTGCTTTATACAGTGTGAAAAAACCCATCAGGTTTCCATTAACCTCATGGCCTCCCTGTTAGCATGAGGATGAGATGGAAAAGAAAGTGATGGCCAAAAAGATCAAACATAAAGCACTTTGAAGAGGATCAAAGTGCCATTAGCAAGATTATTGCCATTATAATATAATTAACAGGAAACATGATGGCTAATTTGACTTCTGAATATTTCATTTCAGGACTCGGGACTCTTTTGCGTACGTGTGTGTGCGTGTGCGTGTGTGTGTGTGTGCGTGTGTGTACGCAGGCGTGTGGATGTGAGTTCTTGGAAATTTATCATCACAAAATAATTTGATGACCAGTTTTGCTGACGAGCAGAAAGAACAAACAAACTGAAATTAAAAATTCAATTATAAATTCTTTGCAGGTTACAGCTGCAACCGTGCCAACATAACTCTATTATTGTTGTGATGAAAGCGCAGCCTTCATTTATTTTTCATTGCTTCTCTGCCTCTTATCACACCTGCCTATTCTAATACTTCCTGTCCTTCCAGACTCTGATTTTCCTCACCACCGAGCAGTTGTCCCCAGCTCCCCCGTTCCCTAGTCAACGGATCGCTTGCCTGTGCCGCTCTTATCAGTCACCTTGTACACGTGCACGTCCACCAGCCGCTCACATTTGCCAGCTGCCCTGGTTCTGTTTGCACAGGTTGCTTCTGGTGCTCACTACTCTTTGTTTTGGGATTCTTTTTGTTCTCTGAATACCTGAAGCACACTGCCTTTTCACTATACCTGCTCTGCTTCTCTGCTTCTGATTCCCTTTTTAGGGGCAACAACAAACAGTCATACATGAGGGTTTTCAAAGAAGTTGTAAAGTCAGCATCTGAATTTGTTGTCAAGCTTTTAATACATCTACTGATAATGCTGATTAATGTATTCATCCATATCCAAACTTGTACAGTCCCTGTACACACGTTGTTGATATTCTGGGGAGTATTATCGTGCATTTCATTTGTTTACAACTCACTCTGTTCCCCTGTAAGAGGTTTTCTGTCTTCTTCTTTTTTTTTTGCAGTAGCAAAATGTATTTGCAATTGACAGGCGCAGCAGAGTTTCTGCTGTAGAATTAAAAAAATAATAAAAATCAGAGCAGCAACATGTTTTCCAGTGCCGCATTTTTATTTTTATCTGGTGTCATAATGCCTTTTTGAGAACAGGATGGCGGGGCATCAAATGCAACCACGATCTTGTACAAATTGCCTGCAGATTTTCTCTCTCTCTTTAGTGTCAGTTTGTTCCAACACAGAGCAAATAACTTTTCAGTCTCGCTCATCTTCTTCGGCTCTATATGGTAATGAAGTGCAGTGCAACATGCACTGTGGCGGCGGGAGGTTGTCAAGGCCCATGTTGTTTCTAAGCTCATTTTAATAAAGTCGTACTTTTCTCGGTGACTGTTAAATTTTTATTTAGTGAAGCAAATTAACTGCAACGCAAACGTCGTTGCTAGTCCGGTAGCGTTGCCTTTTAACATGCATCACATTATCACATATATAATATAGTGTTCGTCAGCAAATAACACAAGCGTCTGAAGCAAGATAACATACAGTCGTGAAAAAGTACGCTTTCACGGGGCTGTGATACGCTCTTTAAGTCAAGTACACTCCTACTGCCTAGCAACCAGGTAGTAATCAAATGCAATTGGTTAAATGTTCATCAGCAAATGTGACCACCTCTATAAAAGCAGAATTACTGACAGTTTTCTAGTGGGTCATACAGGTGTTGTGGATGTCCCTGCAGATTCACCCCAAGTTTAGAAAATCCAAGAGAAATACTGCAAAAAATTTAAGCACTACATCTCTATAGGCAAAATTAGTGTGCTAAAAGTTCATGACAGTACAATTAGAAAAAGACTAAACAACTACAGCTTGTTTGGAAGGGTTGCCGGCAGAAAGCCTCTTCTTTCTAAATAGAACATGGCAGCATGGCTTAGGTTTGCCAAGTTAAATGTGAACAAAACATGGGGCTTTAGACAAACAAATCCAAAGTGGAGATCTTTGCCTAACCCTAACAAACAGCACCATGTTTAGTGACAACAACCCGCAGCATATCAGCACAAACACTGGTGGTGCACGGTTGACGGTTTGGGCTTGTTTTGCAGCTACAGGATGTGGGAAGTTTGCAGTCATTGAGCCAACCATGACCACCCCTGCAAAACAAAGTAATCTAGAGTCAAATGTGAGGCCATCTATCTGGCAGCTAAAGTTTGTCACAAACTGGGTCATACAACAGAGCAATGATCACTTATACAAACGTTGTAAACTATTGTTGTCTCACTAGAAAACCTAATTAACACAGTTTATGCAATTTTATGATCTCTCACTTCCTCTAAATAAACTAGAATAAAGACTTGTATCTGGAAGAAGCAAATATAGTAACAAAAAAGTAACACATGCACTAATTAGCAAGAGAGTTGCACAGTAAATCATGCGTCTTCTGTCCTGTCTCCCTCTCCTCACCTCAACCAGTCGCAGCAGATGGCTGCCTCTCAATAAGCCCGTTTCAGGTTTCATCCTGTTAAACAGGGGTTTTCCTTCCCCACTGTCACCAGCTGCTTCCTCATAGGGAGTTGTGCGATTGTGGCAGTTTTCTCTACATTATCGTAGGGTCTGTATTTTACAATATAAAGCGCCTTGAGCTGACTGTTGTTGTACATTAGTGCCACATAAACAAAATTGTTTTGAAAATTAAAGCATTCGATATGTCGACGTAGTTGATATTCCATCCGGTCCTAAGAAACAGTGAGAGTAAAATCGGCTTACGTAAATGGTAAATGGCTTGTATTTATATAGCACTTTACTAGTCCCTAAGGACCCCAAAGCACTTTACATATCCAGTCATCCACCCATTCACACACAGGTGATGGCAGCTATATTGTAGCCACAGCCACCCTGGGGCGCACTGACAGAGGCGAGGCTGCCGGACACTGGCGCCACCGGGCCCTCTGACCACCACCAGTAGGCAACGGGTGAGGTGTCTTGCCCAAGGACACAACGACCGAGACTGTCCAAGCCGGGGCTCGAACCGGCAACCTTCCGATTACAAGGCGAACTCCCAACTCTTGAGCCACGATCGCCCATATTCACTTCCAATTACAAAAATGCGAATGGAGCCAATTATCATCAATTTACTCAAACAGAAAACACTCTGCTTCTGTGTGTTCACTTCCATATTAAGCAAATGAAGCATTTATGTATAATGTCAGCACAGCAAAGGCGCATTTTTATAACCGATACTATATTATCAAAATGTCATTGCAATAAGAGGAATCAGATCTTTGTGTTACACAGAAAATACATTTCCTCTCACATCTGCTACAGGTACGATGCCTTCTGTAGGTGAGCTGAATTTTTCAGGTTAAAAAGTCCACAGATGATATGTCTTCAGATACAGTTAAGCTGAAATCCAAATCACTTACCACATTAGTTGTGTGCCATTTCTTATCTCTATTTGAGCTCAAATTGGTGAGCAAGAAATATGTTGCACATAAAGAAGATTGACACCTTCTGGTAAACTGAAACACAATTTAGCTTTTACAACGACAGTGAAATCCCAGTGCTAAAGACACAATGCGATAATGGCCAGTGAGCTTTTTCTCAGCGTAATGTATTTTACCACAAGACATGAGGGATTTTTGGTTCATTTTCTGTTGCCGAGAGAGAAAAATGAAGAGGGAAATAGCCAAAGGAAAGAAGGGAGAAAGATGCAGACAGAGACACTAATGACTGCTGTTAAATGTGTGTCATAGTGACCATCAAGAGAGATTTCTCTGGTTTTCTTTATCAGTAGAAGAGCTAATAGATTTCTTTTCGACAAATATCTCATGTGCCAGTTATATAAAGTCTCAGGTCACGTCTACACTTTGTTTTAAACAAATGGAGCCAAAAAAATATCAAAAATATATCCAATTTTGGATGAATGTTCTCTACACTGAGAAAAGGAAGCAGAGCAATGTACACATCAAACATCTGCCATCAACCTGAACAAAATCAAAAACAAACAGCCAAAATTACTCCTGATCAAACACCACGGGTAGTTCACCACAGGGGGAAAGAAGACAAACCATATGTGCCACTGTAACCAAAAATACTAAGCTGAAATGTGTTTCGGTTCATGCTGTGCAGGATATCACCCTCAGTTCAAGCTTTAATTACCTCTTGCACTGAGCCAAGTTCAGCTAACAGCCTGCCAGAAAAGTCTAATCAGAGTAAAGCAATACATGAAAAATAATATTACTTACATAAGAGACAGATGGAGTGCCATAAGAGTAATTTGACAATGTTGCTGGTGCACAGTTCAGCAATACGTCCCTTAAAACTAGCTCAGCTAGCTTATTTTGTTTTGCATTAAGTGCTTCTATCTGCCAATAAGTGTCTTAGATCATCATTTATATTCTTTACAAACAACTCAAACTAAATAAGCTGATGTTTTAATGTTTTCTTAGTAACTGTTTTGACAATCTGGTGTAATTGGAAGAAGTCATTATTTGGTGTAAAATCGCCAACAGTTCTTCAACCGTGGTGAGATCAGCTGACTGGGGGAAGAAAAAAAAAAAAGCACAGGATTTATTTTCCTCCTCATCAAACTATCCAGTGACCTGTTCACTAAAGATGGGGACATTGACATGCTGTAAAAGACCACTCTAATGCACATGTTAAGCCATAAAACGAAGCTCATCCGTCAGAAGTGCTTTACATTGAGTTATACTCATCCCTACAGGGCTCAGTGCCATCAAACCTCCTCCCACGGCATAAAAGTAAAGAGATCTACTAATTAGGTTTTTCATCTGCGTGTAACTAAATGTTTGTGCATGTTACATAAATATAAGCCATTTTAAACAACATCATGAGGAAGTCTTTCTTTAGTACTGGACTGGACATACTCAGCTACCTGTGATCGGGTAGTTCTGCCAGGGAAGCTTCTCAAACAGTTCTGTGGAAGAACATTTTATCATTTGCATTGGAGTTTAAAAATAATTTTTAATTATTCTCACGTGGCAATTATTTGACTTGTCTTGCACCAATATTCATTCGCTAATGAGTAAAAGGAAAGCTCACCATGCCTTCTAGCTAATATAACATACAGTTTTAAGGGCGCATGGTGATATCTGCTGATAACTGTTCACGGTGCTAGTCACTGAGTATGGAATGAGACTGTAAGGAATCAGACCAGAATATAAAGCTTTAAGTACATGTTATTAATTTAATTAAGAGTAGACATTACTCTACGTGAAAAGGCTCTCGTATAATGCTCTGCATTTTCACAATGTATTAAAGGTATCATGTTTCGGCTGTGTACAGGCAGGAGAAGGACCCAAACGCAAAACTCACGACAACAAAATTAAACTCAAAAAGCTGCTTTATTGCAGAAAGGACCAAAAAAATATAACTAAACTAAACTGGGACATAGATAACTAACACACAGGGAAACACAGCCATGAGGGAGACTACGACACTGATAAAGAGAAACACAGGGCTTAAATACACAGAGGGATAACGAGGGAATGAGACACAGAAGGAGAGCACAGCTGAGAGTAATCAGGCTGGACGAGACAAGGGAAGCAAAACTAGAAACACTCACATGAAACATGGACCTTCAAAGTAAAACAGGAAACACACTGACTGAACTCAAAACATGTAAACTTAACAGCAACTGAGACAGAACATAGGGAGCTGAAACATGGGACAGAAGGGCAAGGTAGACACAACATGAACATAACGACGCCCACAGGGAAAGAGCAAAACCGAGCACCGAAGCACAGGACCTCTTTCAAAATAAAATAGGAAACAATGAAACACTGACATGACTACATGAACTTGACAACATAAGAAACAGACATGAAACATATGAAGGATAAGGGAGACTTAACACAAGGGTTGAAAACACAAGGGGAATATAACAAGCAAATGAACATAGAAATCTAATGAGCTTAAACATACACTATAAACATCAAAATGAACTAAAACTCAAAACGCTGGGTCATAAGACCCAGGATCGTGACAAAATGACTTTTTTTGTTTGCTATAAACAGTTAACATTTTATCGAACAACCATTGCAGTTTTTCAGGCTGAATGGTACAGCTCTAAATCCCTAGTTATGTCTAAATTGCTTCAAAAGTCTAACATAATAGTTTTTTTTATTGTGTAAGCGTATTTAGACTATTTATTTACAGAGCATCGCCTCTTTGTCCCAAGTTGCCCTTTGGCCTCACTGTGTTAGCAACTAACAGGGTGGATATTTGATGCTAGCACATAATATCCTCTCCTAAAATTCATTACTAGGCTGGAGCTGTTTTTAATTTTCTGGGGTGGGAAGGGGGGGGGGGGGGGGGGGGGGGGTATTTACAGATTGTATGCACTGTTTTGGTTTAGGCACCAAAAACACCTTAGTCAAACTACTAGATTTAATATTTTTAACAACAGCATGAACTCCAAAAGCTGAAACATGCTTATCTTGTGTCTTTAAATATAACACCAAGCTTCTAAGTGAGAAAAGCTGATTGATTTACTAATCCTCTAAATCTTTGATCGTAGCCTTTTAACAGACTGGTGACCTGTCCAGGGTGTATCCCTCCTCTCAGCCTATGGCAGTAACTGGCAAGATGAGCTTGCTCCAGCATACTCCCTCTCAAATCCTATACTAAAATATAATGGCTCTACATTACATATATGCATGTAACACCACAAAAAATAAAATTCTTTGTATTGAAAAATCATAAAGATTATATAAAATCAGAGAAAGAGGCACCAGACAAGAACTCTTATTCATAATATCAGTGTAAAACAGGACAAGGTCTCAGCCTACACAAAGTGCAGCACTCTGTGAAAAAACAACAATAACAATCATTTTAAAAGATATCCAAGAAGGTCAGAACTGGATCTATTGAAGTGTGGGTGGTTCACAAGTTTTAAAGCAAAAGGAAAAGTTTAAAAATAAAAATAAATACTTGTTCCCTAACATAGTCAAGGTTTTACAAAGTTTCCCCTACACCTACGAACACAGGGGATATAAATCTAAATAGCCAATTAACATTAAGAAGCTTTAAAAGATTGCAGCGGATCAGGATGACAGCACGGTGGTTAAGTGCTATTAAATGAAGATGACCTTGCTGCTTAAAAATTAGCCTTTGTGCCAGCCCTCCTGTTCTCTTAAGAGAGATAAATCTTGGGGTTGATATAAATGACTGTCTGAACCAACTGCTTTCAGCATAGCAACCAGGAATGCTCTGCACATCCTTAATGCATTTAGCCCAAAAGATAACAAAAGCTGTTGCATGCTGTGATCAGATGGTTGGGTGAGATGCACGAAAACAAACTAAGCCTTTCATTTTCTATTGCACACGGCAACCATCACCTTTGCCAGAGACAGCTTTCTTCTCCGCTGTTACCCTGCCAAAAAAAAGAAGAAGAAAAAAACCCTGCTAAATCCTCTCACACAGCAGCGCAGTTTGCGAGAAAATGAGCCAAGGCGAGACTTTCCCCGCTGTATTCGGGCCCGTAAGAGCTGGATCTGAAGTCAGGAATTAGGAGCACAGACACCTTGACAGGCTGGAGGCGCCGGATGGGGAATGTGCTGCTGATTCCACAGTGTGACTGATGCCCTGCAGTAGCACAGATCCACCCAGATCCCCCAGAGTCTCATTTCAACACACTCCACCTGCTGACAGCAAGTGCTGCACAGGGACTGCTGAAGACGCCAGCCTCACCTCAGTGTTTATTATAGCTTTGTAATGTTTGCAGTCAACAAGGGGAGAAGAAGGCAGCACTTCCAAAATAAATCCCTACTCAAACTGTTTGTCTGTGTCTTCTGGATGTGTAATTATGAGTCTATACTCAGACATCAAGGGATCAAATTCCAATAGGGTTTCAGAAAACGAGCTCCTTATAAACGTGGCAGCAGTGAGCATCGTGGCTAATTAAAACAACTTATAAATGTCAATAACTAATCAATATCAATATATCAATAAGTTATTATGCCTAACTTAAGGATGCCAAATCACATAACTCAGTGTAGTCATATTTCTGGCCCTAGAAGCACACACATATACATAAGGTTTGCTGTTCTTCAGTGTTTCTGTTTCTCCGCTCCCTGTTTCTGTCTTTTTTCTTGTACGTGACTATTACTCCCTATTCCTTACTAACATCAGCAGGTGTCACGGCTCCTCTTAGTTATCTCAATCTTCCCATTGTCAAGTGCCGGATTTCTTCTTGTGCCAATGTTGTCTCTGCTTCACCTCACCTTGCAGTTGCAAGCGTACCAACCCACTTGATGTCATCTGCTTTTTCTCCTTCAAGCCATCCTCCTTCCCTGTTCACCTCCCAATTTGACTCTTCAGCCTCCTGCTTTCCTGTTCTACTGTTTAATAAAACACTACACGTATCTGTTGACTGTGTTTGCTTTAAAATATGTGCAAGTGAGTCACCGGACCAAATCTGCCTGTGTGTACAAATCAAGTGACCTGAACCCGATTCTGTACTACTTTCCCCCCCACACAGAAAACTGATCAATACGTGATCAGACAGGGAATTGGACCTGTCTGCAGAATTAATGGCAATGCTATCAATAAAGTGAACACTACACATCAATTTTATGCAACATAAGAAATAGTCCGAGGAAGAAGACAAGAAAGTGAGGTACAAAATCTGAAAAGCACCACACTGGGATAAAATACTGTGAATGAAGAGCAGATAGCAGCACGGTGGCATGGTGGTTAGCACTGTTGCCGCACAGCAAGAAGGTCCTGAGTTCAATTCCACCATCAGGCCGGGGTCTTTCTGTGTGGAGTTTGCATGTTCTCCCCGTGTTTGCGTGGGTTCCCTCCGGGTACTCCGGCTTCCTCCCACCGTCCAAAGACATGCAGCTTGTGGGGATAGGTTAATTGGATAATCCAAATTGCCACTAGGTGTGAATGTGCGAGTGAATATGAGTGCGAATGGTTGTCTGTCCCTGCGACAGACTGGCGACCTGTCCAGGGTGTACCCCGCCTCTCACCCTATGACAGCTGGGATAGGCTCCAGCGACCCTGAAAAGGATAAGCGGAAGCGAATGGATGGATGGATGAAGAGCAGATGTGATGCCAAAGACTTGTGTGTGAGATTTGAATTAGAAAGCTGTGACTGCATGGACTGCAGAGATGGGCCATTCAGCATCCAAATTTTGGCATCCAAACTAACACTGACTGTATTTATAGTTCCAAAAGACCAGATCCCCAGCAGTAAGAGAAACAAACGCTGAAACAACAGCAAATCTGATTTTTTACAGGGTCTCAACAGATAATGTGTATGCTTGAACACTTGATTCATAACAAAAAATGACATTTTCACTGAAAATTTAAAACAAACATGCACACATACATTACCTCTTCCCCCCTAGAGCACCGTGTTCTGGGTCAAAGCTCCAACTCGCACTATTCTTTGAAAGCTACTTCGTGTGTTCACTGGCCACCTACTACAACCGGTACAGTATTACAATAGATACATGTTATGAAATAGGTATAACACTCGGTGTTATTAAACTTTTTGGTAACCAGACTCCAAAGTTTGGTGTGTCTGGTGCTGCAGACTTTTTCCTTGCTTTATTAAAATTATTTAATTTTGCCTATGGGTCACAGTAGATGTCATATTGAGAACATTTTCTATTAAAATGATTTAGGTCACCAAAGCTTTGAACTGGTGCTTGGTGATCTCACATACTGATCTGTGACCAAAGATTAAGTCCTGGTGGTCAAAGCTGATGAATCACTGATTAAAGAGACATTTTGACCATACAGGATACCACATATTGATATTGCAATCACAATTTTCCAGGATGCTCCCACACTAAAATCCACCTTTTTATGTATTCTCAATTTTGACATCAAAGGGGGAAAAAAGTGAGTTGCATATATCAAACTAGGAAAATGGCTAAAGTGAGGCAGCAGATTGAGCGCAGCAGTTGCTCTGGAGCATAAATTAATTTGTCCCCCCGCTTATCACAGCAATTAAGTTGTGTCATTACAGTTAAAACAGGGCAGAGCCTTTTGCTTCCTCTGTGGATGCCCCACATTTCTGTACAGCTTTTTTCTTGCATTCCTTGATGGGGGCTCCACCAAAAATTACTTACTAAACTACTGTTTTAATTATTTAACATTTACTCAACAAGCACCAATTACAACCTTAGATGCTGAAAAGTTGTCCTACAAGTGGTTCTGTGTGCAGTTTTACACACTAAGTGCAAGTAGCTTGAGAGAGATTTAACAAAGAGAGAGAGATTAGCATCATACAGGCGTAATTTTTGCACAGCATTAATGAGACAGGCTGGAGGACTACTAATGACCCTGACAGCTAGTGTAATTATCCATAGATTAATTTGCTAATAAAACGTCCACAGCTCTGTTTGCATGCATATACATGCATACGTGCACTAATGAGAGATCATGGCTCTTCTTACTACTGCATTATTAATCTTCATGAGACATAGAAGAGTAGCAGCATCATGCTGAGGAGGATGGCTGTGCTTTATAATGATCAATCAAATGTGTCACTGAGGCTCTCAGTAATAGTTTCAGCCCCCAGTCGAGAGTTCAGAAAAAAATCTGGCAGCAGCCAGCAAAATAACACTCTCAGTCTTCTGCTTGTGCTCTTTTTAACATCCCATTTACTAGAGATGTATAACCATTTGATGCAATAATCTTTTCTGTTCTGATCTGAGTCATACACCCTGTCAAACCTTGAAACAGCCATCAAAGAAGCTGTCGACACTCAGTTTTCTGCCACAGCTGGCGACCTCGGCTTGCCTGTAAAGGTCTGAGTTGTCTGCTTGTACATCACAAGCTGGAGGCTTTATGCCAACTATTATTTTCACAGTTGTTTCAGCGTGTTTCTAAGATTAACCCGAAATTAAACATTACTTTGCACCGAGTGCCTGGATTAATTCTCCATTGTTTAATATGTAGCTGTTTAAGCATAAATCTCCCCATATTAGGCTCATAAATGTGCTGAGTATTGCTGTACTTATGTTAATCTATGAAACAGTTTGTAATCCCTTCTTTATTCGAAACAACTAAATTCTTTGTCCTTGATTACAGACTTCAAGTCCAAAGCTGTGTAGTTCTTTTACATTCTGTAGTCTATGCGCATATTTCATATTTATTAAACTGCAATTAGCCTAATTGCTATATAATGCATCTTATGGATAGTCGCACACATTTACCCTGATTGCAATCAAAACAGCAAACTGTCACATGCAGATTTAAATTACTTCCAAGTTAGTGTGGAAGTCAGTAAATTCTTATGCTGCTGTTGACAGGAACTCACATTCTACTGTCCTCACACCTCATCAGTCAGTTAGTTGGGAGGGAACATAAATATGGATGAAACCAAGGGAACCAAAATTGAAAAATATACTTCAGCAGCTTAAAACTGGCAGGCAGCCGCTGATAAAACGAAGTAAAAAGTTGTTGTGAACACAAAACCAAATGGAGGGGGGAAATGAAAAGAAAATGAAAAATGTGACAGAAGACTTGGGTGAGATCTCATCCACTGCATGACTAGAATACATGTGTGGACTGGCTGAGTTTTATTGCGATCCATACAAGACAGAGGAATGTTAAAGTAAAAAAAAAATATACTTTAGCCAACAAAACAGACACACTGGGAGTAATAAGCACCATCCATCCATTCTCTTCCGCTTATCCTTTCAGGGTCACGGAGGGAGCTGGAGCCTATCCCAGCTGTGTAAGGGCGAGAGGCAGGGTACACCCTGGACAAATCGCCAGCCTGTCTCAGGGCTAATACACAGACAGAGACAACCATTCGCACTCACATTCACACCTATTCTGCAGAACATGCAAACTCCAAACAGACAGACCCCAGCCTGATGGTGGAATTAAACTCAGGACCTTTTTGCTGTGACACAACAGTGACCACTAACCACCATGCTGCCAGAAAATTAGTAACACCTTTTAAAAGTTTTGGTCAAATGAAGCAATTTAGGAAAATAGAATGTATGGGACTCTCATATGGTCTCCCCAAATTTAACACTAAACCAGTCGTTTTTTAGGAAGTCTATTCTCGCAAACTGTTGGCCTGACACATCGACTGAGAGGCAACAGACATAATATATTATCTAAAGCCAGAACAGCTTTGGTGGTTAAATATGAGTTTCAGTAACAGTGACCTCCACTTGCTAATCCTTACTATCACCATGTCCTGACGAACTTCCCGAATGTCAATAACAGTGTAGGTTGTTCAATTACTCTGTAAAGACTGGAAAAAGGAATATTTTTTAAATAGGGGATAGATGGTGACAAACGTTTTACTCAAGTTCAAGTTCAAATTTTATTCGCCACATGCAGTGGCAGGTTGCCCTGCAGTGGAATGAACCCGCCCCCGACCTTACACACACTACACAGACATCACATTCTCTCAATCTCCCGTTGGAGAACCGCGAGCTTCCCCATGATGGTATCAAACTTCCGTTCCGTGGTGTTGTCATTCTTTTGCTCAGATAGCAGATTCTGAGAACTCACAACTAAGGATGCACCGATACCACTTTTTTGGAAACGAGTACGAGTACGAGTACTTGCATTTCAGTACTCGCCGATACCGAGTACTTAATGAAAACATGATTTAAATTTACAGGTAACAGCTTTAGTCCTATAATTTAACAAAAATTTAAACAGTGCAACTCAAGTATTTTTTTCAGTTTATTGTAAACTCTGCCGCTTTGGACAACACAAGGGGCATTAATAAACATCTTTGCCATTTAGTGCACAATATTTGAATAAAATAACAACATCCACCGACATAGAACTGTGGCAGTCAGTGCAACTGAGGTATTAACATCAAGTCTAAGATGACTCACTTAATGGAGAGAAAAAGTGAGTGGCAGGTTTTTCTTTAAGAAAAGTAGCTTTTCTGCATTATCAGCAGTCAGACTGTTTCTGTTTTCATCTATAATGTGTGACACTGAGCTAAAAAGCCTTTCACTTTCCACACTGCTACATGGGGCTGAGAGGTATTTATGGGCTATTTTAGCCAAAGTGGGGAACCTGATTTTGTTGACACCCCAGTACTTAAGAGGACTGTCTTCACGAGGGCTCGGGGCCTCTCCGAGGTATGTGTCGAGCTCAATGGCAGCACCTGCTGCCAGCGGCTGTGCTGCCTGGGGCTGCTCCTTAGCGATTTCGTCAAATACAGTGTCCAGACTGCTGCTAGTGCTGGCCTGGGCCTTGAGGAACAGTTTAGCAGGAGGTTCTGCAGCTTCTGCCCGACTCCCCTCTGCCTCAGCTCTGGACATCATCTGCAGCTCCTGCTTCAGGTGCAGCTTGGCCTCTGGAGCATTGTTGTTAGAGAAGAAGCGATCTTTATACCTGCACAAAATTCATAAATGTATTAATATGTGGAAAAATAGGACTGATTTTAGTTTCCCCATAACCACTGTGACAAATGCCAGCCATTTGACTTTCTGGTAGTAATAAGGAAAATGTATTTCATATTATATATATTGCATACATTTGTATTTGTGTATTTTAGTTACAAATATATAATATTTCAGATGTAAAATAATCTTACATTTAGTACTGTAGCTATACTCATTAAATACCTATAGCACACAGACTTTACCTTGGGTCGAGTATGGTGGAGATGAAGTATAGTGGGTCACTGAAGTGCTTCTTGACAGCTGCCAGTAAGGTTGCTTTCATTGTCTTGACGCCGTGGTCCTCGTCTGTTTCTCTGTTTAGAAGTCTCACTAGCACAGTCACAGCTGGGATGACATCAGAGGCTAGCGCGTCGTAGCTGCTCACTTTTTTAGTTAGTTCCTCAAAGGGGGTGAGGATGGCAACAGTCGTCTCCATAAGAGCCCATTGGTGAGCGGTGAGATAGTCAGGGAGTTCGTGCTCGGACACGCCCAGCCCTCGCTTCTGCTCAATGAGGGACTGGAGCATGTAATACCTGCTGTTCCAGCGCGTCGGTACGTCCTGCTGCAGTCTCTTTATTGGCTGGCTGAGCTGTCCCTGAATGTCCTCGAGGCAGGAGTAGGCTAAGGCGGAATGTTTAAAATGCCCAACTATTTTCCGTCCCACTGCTATAACATCAGCTATGCTCCTCTGTGCTAATAAGCGTGGGTAAATAAGCGTGGGTAAACTCTTTGTACTCGTTGTCGTGTTGGGATTTTAGGTGCTTGATTAAATTACTTGTGTTAAATGCGCTACCTTTTGAGCCTCCTCTGGGCAATTTCGCTGAGCACAATTTGCAGTCCGCCTTTGTTTTCGCGTCTTCGTTCACTTTGAAATAGTTCCACACGGCTGACTTGTCTCGCCTCGCCTTCTCCCAGCTCTGAGATGCAGCCGGGGCCTGGGGGCGGGCACTCGGCGCCTGTGATTAACCCCTTACATGCCGCTCAAACATAGACAGGTCTCAGACCGTGGTATCGGTCCTCGGTATCGGGGACTTTTAACGAGTACGAGTACTTTAGAAAATGTGGTATCGAGGCCGATACCCGATACCGGTATCGGTATCGGTGCATCCCTACTCACAACTGCAGTGAGCTGTTCTGCGATGTAATCCAACTTTCGCTCAAAGGTGTCATTTTGAGCAGGCCTCTCCTTGATGTAACCCAGTATACGCTCGGAGGTGTTATTCTGAGTCTTCACGGCAGCTGTAAGCGTCTCCAAGGTCTTAACCATGCTGCCATCAATGAGCCCGTTCTGAGAAGTCGCGCCTCGTCCCATCGTTTCAATCCCAGCGGGCAGCCTTGGGGGGGGTTTGAACAGCCGGTTCCGCTTTCTTAATTCTCCGATAAGCCAGGGCCAAGCCAGCTCCGATCAGCAAGAACCCTGTTATCATGGTTCTGAATAGGTAGATATCTTCAGCGTCCTCGATCGACAGTCCCGCCAGGCACACGATCCTCCATTTCTGCCACCTGTCCATCGTGTATCCGGCAGGGAAAGTCCCTCTTGGGGACTCGGGCTCTCCCGAGCCCAGACTTCTCATTGAGAAAAGGGTGTCACAATAGCAGTCAGAGACCAGTTGATCAAATCCATAATTCTCTTTTAGGTTTAGAGAACAGACTGTGAGAGAGTGTTCCAGGGAAAAGTAATACACACGAGACAAGACAAGGACACAAGAGGCTAAGCAGGGAAGATAAGGGGAAGGAGGAGAGGAGAAAAAGTGCGACTGCCTTCGCCGAGAGCCAAACGACAAAACTCACTCCCTTTGGTGATCATTTCCAACATTTTAGCTTTTAGGTGAAATATCTCAAACCAGTAATGGACTGTGACTCTGATTTAGCATCTCTATTGGGTCATTTTTACTTTTTAGATCTTCAAGATGGATAGCACAAACCAGACTCTGATTTTCACATAATATCAGATTATACCTTTGGTGATGATCTCTTTACTCATCTTCTCTGCTACTTGATACAAACTGATTAAATGTGCCTGATCTCAATTTCACGGTCATCTTTTCATGCACCTCTGGACCTTTTGGATCAGGGCTGCTATTTTTCAGCTCTCATCACTAACGATTCAAGTGAGTCTGAAACAGAAGTTGGTTGCTTCCTCCAGAGGTTTAAAGTACAGCTTTCCAGAGACCAAACTAGAAGTAGGATTGGAACAGCTGTCTCCACATGAAAGTGACTTTGATTGGCTGGCATTTATAAAGCATATGAGGATTGTGTGCAGGAGTGTTTGAGTCTCAGAAGTTGGTTGCTTTCTCCAGAGGTACACCAGTGCTTTGGATCAACAACCTCAAGTCAACAGTGTCCTCTGTGTTTTATTTTTCTTCATTGAGTCGGGTGTTTTTTCCCCAAGCACATCAATCCGCTTTGCAGCATAAAAGGTTTCTACATGTGCGTCACACCTCAAACAAGGCTACGTTTCTTATGAAAGCAAGACTGGGAATCCTAACATTCATCACGATCGTTGCAGCAAAAGAAAACAAATCGGCAGCTTACACATGGGCTCTTGTATTGTGGTTGTAACTGAGTTGGAATTAAAAAAAATCTGTGAAGTAACTGAACTGATTTATTTTGACGGTTGGAAAGAAGCAAAAAATGTCAAAGTGCCTCCCTGATCATGTGACGGCACGCATGTCTTTTGAAGATATAAATGCCACAGTACAGACAAATATGCACGCACAGAAGCTCATTCACAAATGCAGATCTGTCTATTTACACTCCCTGGGTGACATTAAACAGTCACATTCTGCCAAAAGGACAGTGCTTTCATCAAAGCGGTGACCTTCCAACACCCCACGCTCCCTCCATCACCAATAACCATCATATATACTCACTTTAACGGGTCGTGACATTTACGCACACACATGAAAACATGTGTGATGTCATGTGCGGGTGACATAAAGTGGTGGTAACCAACTTCTCAACAAGACAGTTGAACAGCAGAGCCTGCAAGAGTGTGGCAAAGTAGTCAGAGATGTTTGAGCTCTTCACCCACAGAGCGGAGACACTGCTTAAGGAGTGAAACTGCTTCATCACAGCAGGTGACAGACAAGTGGAGAAGAATCATTTTTCTCAAGTGAAAAAAACCTGAAAAGAACCTCTAATTGGCCTCCAGCATCCCAACATTTGGGCTTCATGTTTAGGGCACACACGCAAGTCGCATTTCTATTCGTTCTACTCATGAATGTTCTCCTCCGTTCAATGCACACCTTGACAGACTGCCAGGCAGCAGCAGGAGGCAGAACAGAGTGCTTTGAGCTGTGAGGAGGTTTGCTTCTCCCCCCTCTTCGTAACGCCTCGTCATTTACGTTGCTCATACATTTTTTTTGTTTTGTCAACCATCACTTTTCCTACCTCTGTTTACCACTTTCATACTAAAAAAAAAAGTGCTCACATTTCCTTTTAGACTGTTGTCTCCATCAAAGACATCTTTAAATCTCACAGCTCCATTCAAAGACAGGTGTGAAAGTGAGCTTTTGAGGCAGTTAGAGGAGCAGTAAGTACAAGCACTACACAAAACAGACAGATAACACTTAAGACAATCTGTTAAAAAAAGTTACTGTACAAGCTCCCACGTATAAAACGCGTTGCTGGTCATGCTTTTTGTGTCTCTGTCGGTGATACTCAACATCCACTAATGAGCTGCAAAAACAATGAAGTCTGCAAATCATTTCCACTGAGTCAATGTATCATATTTCTGTCTTAGCAGTAAACACAGATTATAGGTGACATTTCAAAAGACGTGACACAAATAATTCTGTTCTGCTCTCACTCTGTATTAGCACAGCAGACAGTCCTCTCACTGACTTTCTGTGTGTCCTCTGTCCCTGTGTGCCTGAGAGAAGTTCATCCTGGTCCCTACATTGTCATCTCCCTATATATTCTCTACACATCCTAGAATAAATGGTTATTATAAGCCTAAAAAAGAAAAAAATATGTCATTTTAACTAGCTCATATGGCATTAAGACCCCAGAGAGACAAAAAGTCATTTTAACAACATACTAAAATCGAATGCCAATTTTATTCTTATTGGGAATTATTTACGTCAAACCTTCTGGGACAGGAGGGTTTAAGTGTACATTTAAATGCAATTCAGGAGCAAATATTAAACTTTAATAAAATTAAACAAATAATGGGTTTTCTTATAGAACTAGACAAAAATAACATCCTGTACTGGCAGACGTGCATTTCCATGGAAATGTTAAATATGCCATTTCTTGATCACCTGCACTTACAGTGTCTAGGCAACCCAGAAGAAAAAGACTGCTAAAATAGTGGAAATAAAGGTAATGGAAACTACACTGCAGAAATGATTTAGAAATAACTGGAAAATTTTATTTTTATCTCCTCCAGCAAATCAGCCACAAATGTCAGCTTAATTAATGTGCAGAGCACGAGCATTTTTTAAAAGTATTATTCTGAGAAGTTAGACTCTACGTATTTAATTTATGTTTCGTGGAATAACTTCAGTCCTTTGGGTCTTGACTGGTATATCTTATTATCGCAAAAAATTGATTTTTAAAAACCCACACACAAAAGAAACCTTTCGTCACGGTGCAAAAACCATCACTGTCACTAGGATCACCATTACAATCATTTTGGGGTAATTTGTCCATCCTTTCACTTTAGCCCGTCATCTATTTCAGACAAAGGAGTAAAGCAGGATCACCATTACCTCAGTCAATGAGACCTTGAAAATAAATTTCTTCATTTTAAGTTTACTTAACTTAATTTCAAAATGATGAAAAAAAAAAGGTTTTAATTATTCAGTGCTGAAATTTTATCATCTCAAATAAAAATTAAAAAGTCTCAGATGCACAATTCACCCGAGCTCACCTGTAATTATGAAAAATAGAATTTAACTGACCAAATGTTGACATTATCTCATTGTGAAATACAATCTATATAAAAACTATGAGTTTTTCTCCTCTTGGATTCATGCAAAACTGCAGTTTATTATTTAAAACTGTATTGTATTTCAGAAACCTTTAAATTCGTGTTGTCAGCATTAATCTCGTTAAAATAACGTTAACGCCACGCATTAGCGCCGTGCAGCACCACGCACCTGGCGATCCGCACTAACTCGCTAACGGAGATTTGCTGCGTTAATGCGGTCATGGCGTTAACGTCATTTTAACGAGATTAACGCTGACAACACTAATTTAAATATTTAAGATGCATATTCTACAGATGTTGAATAGTAGAACTAGTGATGCTTACAATAGACATGACTGGAATAAGATGAATAAGTCAGCTGACCTCCAAAATTAATAAAATTGTTTAAATGTATGTTTCACCCTGGTAGATGTGCCATACTTTTAAATTCAGCTCATCTCGGTGGGTAATGTGTCTCCGCCTTAGAAAGCTGTTATCATAAAAGTATAATAATTACCCCTCACTGTAACCGCTCAGAGAGGTGTTAATGAGCATCACATTTAAATTAAAGAAAAAATTAAAATTAAGGAACATGCTTAAAAACGTGTGATTTTTTTATTTTTATTTTTACTGGGCTACTTGATGTCTTTGAAAAAAGTGAATTTAAGATTTCGTTTTGCATATTCATTGCACTAATCGCACCTCACACCATCTTCAATTTTCCTCATAACTAATTTATTCTTGGGGGAAAAATGCATGGTGGAAAAAAAAACTGTACAACCACTCTAGCTGTGAAATGAAGCCGTGTGTGGGCACATTTAAAAGGCAGGGAGAATCTTGTTTAGAAGCAGCATTCAGTAAAAATCTGTGAAAAAAGACGCAGAGAAAACTAGGACAGTGACTTCCCAAGGATCAAGTGGCTTGGGTTCAAATCAAGCATAAAGGCTGAGGAACAAGAAAAATATTATTCTGGGAGTAATACATTTATTAAATGATACAGCTTTACAATCAACCAAGAATGAAAACACATTCATTTTAACTGGCAAAGCTTCAGTTATCACTAAAAAAAGGATTTTTCTTCTACAAATTTGAATGATTTCAGGTAGCCTCATTACGCTCTGCACAATATGTTATCAGTCCAAAAACGAATCTCTCAAATGGGGTTGAAATTAGCATTTAGTGAAGAAGTAAGGATGGATGGAAGAATAAAACAGATGAAGATTTAGAAGAACCACGCTGGATCTTAAACAAAAGGGCACAGAAGCTGAGAAAATACTTAAAACAACTGTGCTATTCAGTCACAGTGATGTAATTTATTGTAAACACATCTCTATTATAACGGTTCGTGATTATCATAGCTTGAATACTCATCTTATGTATGCATTAAGAGCTGAAAAAGGTCAGACTTTTTGTTCCCCCCACCAAGACCACAGTGATCCGCTGAGAGCAAAGAGAAACTGCTGCCGACTTTCATGTGTCATCAGTCTGCCCATCTCTGCTGTACACTCTCCAACCATCTGTCTTCATCTTTCTCGTCAGCCTGCGACGGCTTGAAGAACTAACTTCACATGCCATTCAGCAAGGCTCTTCTCTGCACTTTCTCACAAGTGTGTCTCTATGTGAGAACAAAGTCAACAGTGCTGTTATTTGGATCTTTCCAGTGAGATGTTGTAGCAAGTAACCACAATGAAGAGTGGGAAAAAGGGCTCTTTAAGTTTGACCTCTCTGTTTCACTTTTTCACGTTCTTTTTCAGTTATGTAACCGTTGTTTGAACTTCTGACACGTGCTTTTCTTGTCAGAAGCACTTATTTCAAAGATAGCACAATGCAACAATCATTGTGCATCATTGTGCTGTTAGAACTTCTATCACTCACTTTCCCCGTGTTACAGAAAGACTCCCCCCCCCCCCCCCCCCGCCCCACACCCACACCCACACCACCTTATATTTACATAGGGTTTTTCCTCATTTAGAATTCTATCAATAAATAAACTTTATATGAGAAAAGGCTTGATCCATAATTGCAGGCTCCCTCAGCTATCATTTCTGTCAACTGCTCAGAGATGCCATGACTCATAGTGAGTGGATTGGATTTAGTCTCTAGATATGAGAGGTTTACTGCCTATAGTAGCGAAATAAAGTATCATGCACAATGATCTGAGCATGCATTTGCTCTTTAAGCAGGCTGATAGTTTTTATTGCTTCTAACGACTAAGTTCCCCAAAGTACACTTAACACTGACGAACTATTGGTAAACACTTTTTAAACCGGCTGTAGGTATTATCTGATTCTATGTTCAAGGAGTCATTTAATGCATGTATCTTATAATTTATGATTTCATATTGTTCCTTCATCTCTACAATATCTATAGTTACTACTGTATGACCGTTTCTTTTGCTAAAAACACTTTTAGTTGGATTTCAGCAAGACCTTAATCTGTATTTATTTGTATGGATTACCTCTGCTACATTACTGCCTCTTTAATCAATTTTTCTCTGTTTAAATTTCCTGATAAATCCGGGTTTACAAGCCCACCATAGAAATACTAGTTAGAGCATAAATCTGAGCATTTTCTCTACAGGGGTTTGTTAGGGTTATTGATCAATACCAATGAGTCGGCAGTTGCTTCACAAAGTAGCTTTCAAAACTCAATTTCTGGCCTATTTCTATTTGGAACAGAAATGTCCCTCTACTGCAGCAATTTTTAACTGCTCAGTGGTAGAGAACAGTGCTACAAGCAACTGCCTTCAAAGACATTTTGTTCTGAAGCCAACAAAGCAAGTTATGGGCCAAGCAGCAGCTCGGAGGACTGCAGCCTTAATTTTCCTTGTTTCCGACTCCCAGTTTTATCCGGTAAATTGACCGATTAGAGGTCTAGAGGGCGAAAAAAAATGAGTCTTTGTTGCTGCTACGGGGAAGTGCAAGAGACAGATAAAGTCCAACTGTGAGATAGAGAGGATTAGCAAGTCCCAAAGTGTAACAGATTATTGAAAGGATTCATGTAAAGGCAGTACACATCTTTTTTTTTTTACATTTTCCAATTTGTAAAGAAATTAAATACTTAGCCATAGCACATTATTAGGACTGATGCAGGGTTTCATAAAAGCAATAATTCAGAGTGAACAATTAGCTTAAAATTGTCACATTACACTCTCCATTAAGAATGTTTGTGAAGCACAACATATCCTGCACAGGTGTGAGATTTATTTGTGCCATTAGCATTTTTTTTGTTTGCAGAACAATAACCAAAAAATAAATAAATCATTAACACAGACTGCAAGCCAACCTGGACTATGTACTCTATTACTGGTTTATATGTTGTTGTTAACCAAGGAACCTTTAACAGATGTATGCAGAAGCAATATAACCTTAATATATATCCAGTCATGACAGCAAAATTTAGTCATCTTTGCAGTCACAGCAAAGCAGCCTCAAGTACCCACAATTCTATGGTGACATTCACTAGAAACTAACTTCACCAAAAACAGCATCTGTTCTGCTTGGTAACAATAACCGTGCAAAACATTTAACAGCATGCTGATTTACACAAAGGTGTTTCTTCTTTGAAACAAAATGTAAAATATTAGGGGAAACTATAGCTATTTTAGGGTGTTACTGTAGCCACTACGCTGTACTGTTTCTTTGTTTCAAATTGGATTTGCCTGGGAGTTTTCTCTTGTTTTATGAATCATTAATTTTAGTTAAAGCAACTGTCATTTAAAATCTATTAGCTGGGGCAGTTCAATCTGGATTGTACAACAAAAAGAAGCTGAACACAGCAGCATCGTAACACCGTTCATGGAAACAGGTTGACATCAACATCATAGTCAGTACTTATTACCAGGCTCATCTCTCAGCAGGGTTTTGTGGACATTTTTCTTCTAGGAAGCGTGTCGATGCTGAATTGACTATCTTGGAGATGTCCTGATCGCTCTGCATTCTGTCACACATGCTCAGATAATAACTGGAGAAACATACAAAGGTGTAAACAAAGAAAAATTAACTGGTATAAAAAAACATGTCCTCCACCCTCAGGAAAAATGGGACTACAGAGCCTATAGGAACAGTTTATAAATGATGTTTAAATAGTCTACGTTTGATGTTGAAAAGATCCATCCACGTAAAACTGGATGTCCAAAAATGACATATAAAAGACGTCACTCGGACGCAGAGATGGGCAGTAACACGTTAAAACTAATTAGTTGCTGAAATCCGATTACCTTCTCCAAGTCATGAGTAAAATAAGGGATTACTATTGCAAAAAATGTAATTAGATTACTGTAAGTTTCCCGTAAGCATGCTGCAAGACTGCGTTACTAAACCGTGATTTTGTTTGTGAGAGTGTCTCATGACAATGACGTACAAGCGTGCGACGTCCATGGCAGGAAACAAATTAAAAAGAGACTTTTTCATTTGATTCGATTTTATATGATGGTTGATGCAGAAAAAGTAGAATTGGGCTCAAAGGTCTATGGCTTTATAACGTATTCAAGCTGTGTATCATGTTTTTAAAAAGTAGCTAAGTAATAAAGTAATTACTTTTGAAAATACGTAATCAATAAAGTAACAGGAGTTAAGTTAATCAGTAATTAGTCACTAATTGCTATTTTCAAGTAACTGGACCAACACTGATCACCATGTAAGAAGCTAGATAAGAACTCCACACTATATCACTACTTCAGATACACAGCTGGTGAGGACACATTGATTGCAAACACAATGCATTGCACTAAACAACTGGTCAGTACTGACAGCACTTCTGCTGGCTAACAACACAATCCCATATTCTTGTACCACAACAAACATAGATGGAAATCAGCAGCTTGGACTGTTTACATGCTGTGACATTTGCACTCAGAAGTGTCTGTGTGAGGCAGAGCCACAGGCAAAACAAACACAGAGAACTGGAGTTCACTGAACTTTATAAAACGAAGACAACTTTAACTATTTGCATGTGTGACGCTAAGTCAGCATCACTCCTTTGATGCACAGTTAAAGACCCCGCAGCTGGTAACTTATAAAACTTGATTCCCTTAACGTTAATGTAGCGTTCCAGCAGCGCAGCAAAGCTTACTGTTAATGCTGTAATAAGCTATGAATGGTAGCATGACAATAACCTAAAGGGAAAGTGGCCAGCTCTGTTCAAGGCAGTAAACTGCCATCTGCCATGGCCTGTGATCAGCCAGTAGTTACTTTTTATTAGAGAGATGTGTGGCATACGTGGGCTACTACAAAATTATCCATCATCTTTCATTTATGCTTTTCTAACTATCGTATTTCAAAACATCTGCAGTGAAAACGTATTCTCTATGCTGAGCAAATTAACAGGGCAAGGACTGATGTCTGATTCTCATCATTTTTCTTTTCAATCCACTGGCACACACGGGACTGCGGACACTGTAGACCCAACAGTTTCCCACGTAAGGTTAGGTGATGTCCCTCAGTGGTGGTAAAGTGTGTGTTGTGAAATTGAAAGTATTTATCATTTGCAGGATTGCACAAGTTGCACAAGCCTACATAAAACTGTATCCTTTACTTCTTAAAACTTCAGTAGAGTGAAGAGACTATACAGAAGATTAGACTGACATGAAACAACATTTCTTGGGGTCTAAAATGAAGCTTACAATGTTTATCTGAGAACACGGGCACCCACACTATAGGAAACAGTGTTTTCCAGTCTATCGGGTGAAAACAAATAGCTCAATTTCAATGTGCTTCATTAAGTGCTCTTGGTGACTAGAAAATAATCAGCAATCAGAGAAGACTGGAGGCTGAGAGACTAAACACAGAAATAAATCTTGCAAAATTAAAACCATCACATCACAATGAAGACAAACAAGTGCAAGAAATTAAAGAAATCCTCCTTTTAAATCCTCTCAAACATTCTTTGAACCACCATGTCTTAACCCAATGGCAAATACTACACTGTTGTTTTCATCTGAACTAAGATGCGAGGAAATGGAAACCAATATTTTGTCCTAGAAGAAATCAGACTTCCTGTCAAACAGTAGCAAACGTACACACAATAAACATCCATGATGATTGGATTCAAAATAAATCAATAAAAAAAACAATGGAAGCAGTTGTGCTCAAAATGCACTGCTGCATTAACAGGAAGTCTTATGCTGCTTCAACTCAAAAAGAAGAACTGCAGCAGTGTGCAAGGGTCTGAGCCACTTCGACAGAGCCAGTTTCTTGCGATGTTTTAAAGTGGTCTGCTTGAGCAATAATTCTCCAGGCTTTCTGAATGTCTTTCAAAGTTTTGCTTTGCACGCTGGCTTTTTTCCTCTCCACTCATTTTCAGTCCGGCCCCTGTAGCTGAACATTTTTAGATGAATGTTTTTAAGCCCCTTTTTAGGCACTTACCAGCATGTTACAAAAACACATTCTTTAGTTGAATCTACAATAAATTCTAAAAAATAACACAAACTTCTATTTCTGCTCCAACAAAGTGAGTATAAAAAACCCATATAAACACACTATCTAACACTATCAGTCATGAGTTGGCCTCCTTGGAGCACAGTCCACACATTTGTGAAACACTGTGTCCTGAGAAGAGCTGTGGGACCTTCGTGAAACCTGGAGAATTATTCCTGAACAATAATAAAACGTACTTGTACTGGCTTTTTGTATAAGCGTTCTTATACTACAGTACAAGAAGGCTTGTCTCAGAGGATTCAAACTGCTTTCACCTTAGACAATGCATCTTCACTTATGCTTCAACAAATTGCTGCAACTATTTCCCATTTCCACAGCAGAATACAAAGAAATGGGTTGTGGATCAAGAATTTAGTAGAGAACTGCAGGTGAGTATTCTTACTTACCAGTTTCAAAGTTATAAGCTTAAAATCACGTGTGGACACCACCAACTTAAACCTGACTTCTCACAGAAAGAGCTCATCTCTGCAGCTTTGCAAGGCAATATCTTTTTTATGTCACTATCTTTATAATGACACAACGTGTTGTATGGGTCTGAATATGTCTCACCTTCAACTTTTTTAATGTGGCTTTGAGGCCAGAATTAGGTCAGTGGCATGCCTGGTCCCAGCAAGTGTGAAGGCTGCAAATATACAAAATAATAATGTGTGATAGCATGCAATTGTATTTTTTTATATGGTTTTATTTTATATGTATACTTATAACATGCAAGGATAGTTGACCACAAAAGATTCAGTACCCAACTAAATACTGAATCTTTTGTGAAACATCTACAGCCCTTTATTT
Source organism: Neolamprologus brichardi (assembly GCF_056152115.1). NCBI lineage: Eukaryota > Metazoa > Chordata > Actinopteri > Cichliformes > Cichlidae > Neolamprologus > Neolamprologus brichardi. The sequence goes on from NC_142107.1 coordinate 19,664,078, forward strand.
CCTGGATTATAGAATTTAAATAATGGATAAAGTATTATGATATTACTATAAAGTTGACCTTTTGAGTATAAAATTTCAGTAATTTATGGATTGGATATTTTGGTGAACTTTAGTAATAACTGAATTAAGACCAAAAGTAATTTGGTGAGGTCAAAGTGACCTTTAATCACCAAAATCAATCAGTTCTCCCTTTAGTCCTCATAAACATTTGTGCAGTAATTCACGAAATTCCCTAAGGACACAAAAGAAGTTCATCGCTGATCTAAAAGTGTGGTTTGAAGATACCTGTGATGCCTGAACACACTCCTGAAAATGAAGAAAGTTGCTGTGTAAGTTACAGGCTTGCAGACAATGCAAAATTAAAGTTAATGGATACAGTGCAAAATACAGTGTAATCTACTAAAATATAACAAATACAATTTAAACAAAAAACTGAAATAAATAAGTGTCACATGCTTTCAATAGATATTATTAGCAGTCAATTAAATTGAGAAGTTGTTTGAGGGAGTGAATTTGCTTAAAGATTTATCAAATTAAGTTGGATTAGAACTGCCAGTTATGGTGGAGAGTGGACCCTGAGGCAGACACAGGCGCAGTAAACAAAACCATCATTTTTTTTAATAAAAATCAGGAGAACCAAAGTCCAAGGGGCAGAAAACTAAAATAGAAATGAAAAAACAAATGCTAGGGGAAATAAACAGAGCACAAACCCACAAAGTGACAAGAACAAAGGTAAACACAGGACTACAGGCCTTTCTCATTTCTCTAATTTGAGTTTTCTTGTCTCCTCTGTCCTCCTGCCTGTGGCCCCAAAATTGTCGGTATGTCATGCTGAAGGATGGCTTTATTCCTAAAATGGATCTGGAGGAGAGAGAAGAGAGAAAACGTACTGGAGGATCTTTACACAGATGTATCCTTTGCCCAACCATGGCAAGAGGGGCGTGCTTACAACTAGAGCACATCTGGCATTTTGTAAAGATGAACAATTAACTCCTTTCACAAGTATGTGATTTCAAAAAAATTTACATCACGATGTTGTAAAACATATCATGAAACCTAAGGGATACACCGACCCAAGTTTTTCAGTTCTGATCCAAAACAAACACCTTGGTTTAAGGTATTTATGGATAAAGAAGGCCACAACTACAAATCTGTGTGTTTAATTCAATCCACCCAGGGGTAGTTAAGCATATGCCACCCACCTAAATAGGTGGTGCAATGCAAACACATATAAGCTGTTTTTGAGTCTGCTTTTGAGTCAGGATCAGACCAATATCAGTGCATCTGACATCTGATATCATTTAGTATATCAGATGTCAGATTGTTTTATTACTATGTGCATATTAGTATTGTACAGCACTTTGGTCTACCAGGTGTGTGTAAAGTGCTATATAAATAAATAAATAAATAAATGATGATGATGATGAAGTATAGCTGTAGATGAGCTAAAACAAAACTTTCTATAATCTAGCTGTGACTCCTGTCATATTTAATTGACACCACTTTTCAGTGACACCCTGATGATTTGTGATGAGCGAGTATTTACTCACACGTTGAATTAAGCTGTTCCAGTCACTTCCATGGCCACAGGTGTGTATAATAAAGCACCTAGGCATCCAGACTGCTCATTCAAACATTTGTGAAAGAATGGGTCACTCTCAGGGGCTCAGTGAATTCCAGCATTGTTCAGTGATTGCACCACCTGTGCAAAGAGTCCAATTGTGAAATCTTCTCGATAATAAATGTTTGACAATCAACCGTTAGTGGTATGCTAACAAAGTGGAAGAGACTGGGAATGGCAGTAACAGAGTCAGGAAGCGATAGGCCTCATAAAATGCTGAAGCCCAACTTTCTAAAAAGTCGATCACTACAGACCTCCAAACTTCATCTCTTGAGCTACTGTTCATGAGATTAGCTCAAGAACACTGTATGGATGGTTTCCATGGCCGAGCAGGCGCATCCGAGTCTTACATTACTAAGCGCAATGCAAACTGTTGCGTACAGTTGTATAAGCATGCCACTATTGGACTCTAGTGCAGTGGAGAGCTATTCTCTGGAGGGAAAAATCACTCTTCTCCGACTGGTAATTCAATGGACCAGTCAGGGTTTGGCAGTAGCCAAGAGAACAGTACTTATCTGACTGCAGTGTTCCAAGTGTAATCTTTGGTGGAGGGGGGATTATTGTGTTGGGTCGTTTTTCAGGAATTGGGCTCAGCCCCTTAGCTCCAGTGAAAAGAACTCTTAATGCTTCAGCTTCATACTAAGACATTTTGGATAATTTCATGCTAACATGCCAACATTGTGGGAACAGTTCAGAAAGTTTGGTCCCTTCCTGTTCCAACATGACTGCACACCAACGAACAAACCAAGCTCCATAAAGTCGTGGATGAGTGAGTTCGGTGTAAAGAACTTGCACAGAGTCCTGACCTCTGACAGAACACCTTTGGGATGAAATAGAGCAGAGACTGCGAGCCAGACCTTATGGTCCAACATCAGCGTCTGATCTCACACACGTGCTTTGCGAAGAATAGTCAAAAATTCCCATAAACACACTCCCAAACCTTATGGAAAACCTTCCCAGAACAAGGTCGTGAAGGTTGACGAGCGAATACTGTATCTCTGTCAGGAGTGAGGCGCAAGAAGGAAACTAATCTTCAAAATAAAACAGTAATTAAATGAAAAAACAAAACTGAGAAAAAGATATTTAGCAGGATGACAGAGACAGGGGAACACAGAAAGCAGAAAACAATAAACGTTACAGAAGCAGTGAAACACCAAATGTACAAAAAGTGTACAGTACATTCTTGGTAAGGGCTACTTATTTACAATTCCTGTGTCCCCCCATTAATAACAGAAAGGTGATGATACTGCACAGCAGTTGTTTATTGCTGCTGTGGCGAAACAATCAAGTGGTAAACTCTGAAAATAACTGAAAATCAATTCTAAACACCTAAGGCTTCTGCCGCTTCACAGTAGCTTCCAGCCGACCCACACACAGACTACAAAAGTGGGGAAAAAAACAAAAAAATAAAACAAAAAATCAACCTGCATCTGCAAATTTTACAATTATGGATCAGACCTGACAACAGCCTCCACTACTGACATCACCTTCTGGAAATAAAACATCTTTATTGGTTTATGAGCCTGTGTCAAACTCACGACTGCACACTCAGCAAGTGTTAAGCGAGTGAGTCAGCTTGTGTGTGTTTCCAGCTTAGTGAGGGCGTGAACTTATCCTGTTAAGTTATCTTTCAGTGCCATTAATGAGCTCCAGATAGCATCAATCTCCATCTCCACAGTCCCGTCGGACACAAACATAGTAAAGTAAACACACAGATGAGTGATGGAGTGACAGAGAAAAGATTTTATGAGTTCAAGGGAGAAAATGTTCAGATTATTCAGAAGCAGCAGATAATGAGGTCTGATTGAGGAAGCAAGTTTATCGGAAAATGCCCCATGGTGCCAAAAGGTGCCGAAGCAATAAGCAAGGCTCCTGATAGATGTAACGCATACGCACACATACGGGAAATACTACAGGCTGTTTATGAAATGGTACGGAATAACAAAAAAAAAAGAGAATAAAGCTTCACTATTTAAAGCTGATAATAAGCATGTTTGTAAGTGCTTCCTGTCAGATGGGATGCTGTTATGTAATGCAGTTTTTCCACTCCTATCATCTTTTTTTAAACCTCCTTTAATGACATGCAGTTTATTATTTCTTTGTTTGATTTTGCTCTGTTTTGATTGGTTACCTAGTTATATGGACATTTCGCAACACAAAAACCTGGAAATTAAATGTAATGACAATTTTTTTTTAATTTTGCATTAAAACACACATATAACAGACAATTATACCAGGTTTTCTTTTGCTTAAGGAAATCATAAGAAATTTAGGGGAAAACACGCTATGAGTGAACTCTTCACTAATTACAATTTCTCATGTGCACAATGACCCAAATTGCTGTGTCTTCTGCTCAATCTGAGACCCACAGTGATTACATTTGATAAATTAGCACCCAGCTGTGTTTTCTACTGTGTCGTCTGCAGAGTATGTGCTTGTTTTTTTCATTTGTTTGTTTGTTTTGGGATTTTTTCCAATTTGTTGTAGTTTTCTGGGCTATAACTTTACTGATTTGATTTATTTCCTCTGCACTAAAACTCATTTCCAGCAGCAGCAGGCAGCTGTTTTCACTGGGGAAAAAAACAAATATAAACAAGATACACAACCCACGCACTCACACAGGAGCTGACAATGACTTAAGACTCATAATTCACCAGTTTAACACAAAAATACATTCAAATAAGTGCTCTGTCTCTGTTGGATGAATAACCAAGAAAGTTATGATTCAGAGTTATGTAGGAACAGTGAGAAGTGTATTAAGGAGACGATAATACCTCTGTCTGTTTTCATCATGGGCGTCACTATGTTTGATTAAAAAAGGTCACTACAAAATGGTTTGTCCACAATCATTCTCAGGCTCTTTGATTCTTCATCAGCAAGACAAATGCCATTTATTATTGATGTTTCAGATAAATAAGCACTGTGATACTCCAAGATTGAACTACTGTATCGGAAATAAGAACAATTGTACTGTATGTATTAGGGCTCTGCGATATGACCAAAATCTCATATCCCAATATAAGAATTCTATCGTCCGATAACGATATAAATCACAAAAATGTAACATTTTCTGTAAATTCTGTGAATCTCGTGCAGCTCGACTTGCGGGAAGTGTTTCCAGCTGCGCGTCATGTAGCTGGAGTCGAGTGTTTTAACCGATGCATGAAACGATTTTTAGACATAAGTTGTAACAGCCGCCGTTTTCTTTGTGAGTATTTATTACACGGCGTGCTGCGGGGAAAAGCCTGTTCTAACGTTTGAGTCTAAGGTTTGTTTTTTTAGCACCTGGCGGCTCTTTTTTTACTTCTCATCCGTAAATAATCTGCTCTTTCACGTGATTCAATTTATTTTGAAAAGTCTTAACAAGATCTTGAGCTTTATTGTGAAAGGTTTATGTGGAACATAAACAAGCAGACGCGCAATGGTGTTACCGTCGTTGTTGCTGACCACAACGCATAAAAACAGGCGCTTGTCCATCCCTAGTGTGGTTATATTAAATATAAGAGAAAGAGAGAACTTTAAGAAATTAATATAGCCACTACAGTGACCGTCAAAACAGTGAAAAAATATTGCTGTAAACAGTTTATTTTGCGACACCACGAAACAAACGATAGCATAAAACGTTTTTATATCGTCATCCGATGTATATCGTCATATCGAACAGCCCTAATATGTATACGTTTTTCAGTGGGTAAGAGGAACTACATTAGTGCCAAAGTCATGAGTCAATAATCTTAGACACAGTGACATTCAAAGGATTATCAAACAAGCATGCATATGTTGCATAAATATAATTTTAAGCAAGTTTATAGTACTATTTTTGTTCTGCAAAATAATCAGAAAAATAGATAATGCCACCTTCTTCTCCATAAAGAAAAACAGTCGACGCTTGCAACTGCACAGCAGCGAGGTTTGTGATGAATGAAAGGGATGAACATATTCATCAAAAAGCACCTTAGCAAAACATAAAGAAGTATATAAAAGAGACCCAGACATCGCAAGAGAAGACCATATAAAAATAAAATAGGATCCAAGCAATATGGACATCAAACTGGAAGATATACATCAAACTAAACGGGGCACCAGAAGAGTCAAATGGATGAAGGAACGACGTGAACAAGTGCAGCACAGTATAAATACGTTTTTGTGTTCATGACTAATATCCGGTCTAATTATCCCTCATCATTTAATAGTAAAGACAGGAACACAAAGTCATTAAGAGAATTGGAAACCTGATATTGATCCTGACAGCAGCATTTTCAATCATATCAAGAACAGCTGTAATTATTATCAGAAAAAAACTAAATGAAATTACAAATAGAGATCAGATGTTGTCAATAATTAATACTAATAGCAGAAGCATTTAGGGCAATTTTAATAATATTAAAGGACTTATAAAGACCCAATTTAGGATTATAGCCATCTCGAACAATTATAGCGTTTAACGGCAATTTAATAATTCAACACCGGGATAATAATTCAAGAAAGATGTGGATATAGCCTTCAGTAAATTTATAAGGATATTTAAATTATTGTATGATAACAATCCAAAAAGTTAATAAAAGTTAGAAATATAAAAATCATTTATGGTTAATCAAGGCGATATGAAAAAATAGAAAAACAATCTTTATACAAATTTTATTAAAAGGAGAAATAAGAATCTGAAAATAGACAAAGTCTAGAAAAAATAGGTTAACTGAAGTTTGTATCTTCAATATACAAGTTTCTTGTTTACAGTCTGAATTATTTAAACGTCATGATTTAGTTAATTACAATACAGCACAATTAATGTTTAGAGCTTCAAATAAGCAATTACCAGTTAATATTTAAAATTATATTTTGCAATACAGGGATAGAGGGTTTGGGGGAGGAGGGCATTAGGCTAAAAGAGGCGTTTTCAATATAGATATTTTTACCGCTAATGTGTTAAATATACTCAGGGAGCAGGTGCACAACCATATGACTGAGCTATAAATATGTGAAGGGGGTGAGAGTACATAAGTGTTACTTCTTCCCACTGCTTTTTCAGCAAGTGTTGTACTACAGGAGCGTGTTTTCTTTCCTGTATATTTGCTCTGTTTGGTATATATGCTCTAAATGACCAAATGAATGAAAGGAAGGTGACAATGTGGTGCAAATGTTTGGCCACCACACATATCTAAGAGCTACAATATTTTTAGATATGGCATTTTAAAGTAGATTTCACCTCATAATGTCATTAAGAAATAGCAGTTAACAGGAACAGTGCAGGCTAAATCTATGGTTCAGAAAACTCTCTGAGAAACCTGTTCAAAGATTTGATGAAAGGCTAAATCAAACGTGTTTGATTTCAAAAGGCCTTCAGGAGAATTAAGACTCTGGAGTACTCAATTCCACAGAGCAGTCAGAGGAAAACATAACATTAAATATCTTTGGACAGACCTTAAAAGACCAGTACGTGCAACACAGTCCCAGAATCCTAAACTCAAGGGCTTTTGCAGGAAATATCTGTATTAATCCCACTCCAAAACAGACAAGGTTCTAAGCTGCTACAAAGTCTCTAAAAGCTAAGGTTCTTGTCAAAGATTTAGTTAGTAATGACCCGGCAGGATGTGTAAAGTTCTTTTGTTACTTATAAATAATGACGAGAAGCACCACAGTCCAGGCTGAGACAAGGAACATCCATGAATACATCACGAAGATGGCCCCAACTGACAGCGTGCTCAGTGAATACCTCAGGCAGCAGAAACCCAAGAAAGTGGAGGAAGACGAGGAACCATCATGGAAGGACAGGCCCCTGCACGGTATGTACCACCGGCAGATAAAGGAGGTGGCTGATATCCAGAAATCCCACCAGTGCCTGGACAAAGCTGGACTGAAAGACAGCACAGAGGCACTAATCATGGCAGCACAGGAACAAGCACTGATCACAAGATCCATTGAGGCTGGGGTCTATCACACCAGGCAAGACCCCAGGTGCAGGCTGTGTAAAGATGCTCCAGAGACAATCCAGCACATAACAGCAGGGTGTAAGATGCTGGCAGGCAAGGCATACATGGAACGCCATAACCAAGTGGCCGGCATAGTGTACAGGAACATCTGTGCCGAGTATAACCTGGAAGTCCCGGGGTCAAAATGGGAGATGCCCCCAAGGGTGGTGGAGAATGACCGAGCTAAGATCCTGTGGGACTTCCAGATACAGACGGACAAAATAGTGGTGGCTAACCAACCGGACATAGTGGTGGTAGACAAACATGAGAAGACGGCCGTAGTGATCGATGTAGCGGTTCCGAATGACAGCAACATCAGAAAGAAGGAACACGAGAAGCTGGAGAAATACCAACAGCTCGGAGAAGAGCTCGAGAAGATGTGAAGGGTGAAGGTGACGGTGGTCCCCGTGGTAATCGGAGCACTAGGTGCAGTGACTCCCAAGCTAGGCGAGTGGCTACAGCAGATCCCGGGAACAACAACGGAGATCTCTGTCCAGAAGAGCGCAGTCCTGGGAACAGCTAAGATACTGCGCAGGACCCTCAAGCTCCCAGGCCTCTGGTAGAGGACCCGAGCTTGAAGGATAAACCGTGTGTATATATATACATATATACACATACACATATATACACATATATATATGTATATGTATGCGTGTGTGTGTGTGTATTCTTTCTTTCTGTTTCTATCAGGAAACAGAAAGAAAGAATTGTTTTCTTCTTCTTTTCTTGGACATATTTTCTGTAATTCTTCTCACCTTCTGCTTTCTGAAAACATGTTTCTTGTCTGGCCTCACCTATCATCCTCCAGACTTACTAAGATCCGTGTCAGCGGTTCAAAAGAGAGAAAAGGTCGAAAACCATTCTTCTATTACAAACTCTGGGGCCTTGATGTTTAACACACAGATATAGAGGCAAGGACACAGTCTCTAACCCATGATCCACTCATTGTCCTTCTACATGGCCCGGATCAACAACAGACCGTGGGGATAAAATGATCAGCACAGTGGCTGAACTGCAAAATAAGAAAAATGGAAATCTTTTGCAAAGACAAATCCCTCATACTCCGATAGAGAGCGCCTATTTAACTGAGAATAAATTATGTCTGATAAAAGCCTGCTGTGTAATTGTCTTCTCCAAGTCTTTGTTCACAACCGATTGTTTTTTAAAAACACAGTTAAGATATTATTTATGATTTATGACGGAAAATGTGTGACTGTCACTGATTACCTTGAAACGCTTACCCAGGCATTCTTACCTCCAGCTGCTGTTAGTTTATGGATGACTGTTATCATCTGACCTTTTCAGTTTGTTAGGTAATCAAGAAATCTTTACTGCATCATAACTGCATCTGTATCTTCTTTTCACTTAACTATGTAATAAAGGCTATATAAAATGACTTAAAATGAAATCTGTCCCACCTCCCTGATCAAAAACATTTGATTAAATTTTAAAAGTCAATTACATTGTATAATAAGAACTCGCCATAAATGAAAGCCTATGGCTAATGTTTGTGAAATGCAAAAGGTTCAACTGCTTACTAAAGTTATTTGATGAACACAGATTAGCTTGCATACTAGCATATATCACAAAAATGCTAATTTTAGAGGAAAGTGAGAAAAAAGTTGTGTTTGCTGTAAAACAAACTTTCAGAGAAGCTTTCAGAAGAATTTGAAAAGGCTGTTGTCAAAACATTTTTAAGTATTCATGAAGAAGAAGATCTTAAGATTGATAGAAGCTGTCCATCTGTGGCATTAAACTTGAGTAAAAGCAGGCACCAGCTTTAAATTTGAACTTCCATAAGAAGTATATTTGACAGTGAGGAAATGTCCCATTAATTACATCTTACAAGAGGACAGATAGAGACATACAGATTATATAACAAGCAAACTTCCTGTAACAAAAAGAAGTCCTGTGAATGAAGAGTTACACTGAGCTCATTTTAACAGTGTACGACAGACCAAATGACAAATACACATGCAACGTCTGCTCTGCTCTCCTAAACATAAGGCCTGCTAATGCAGCAGACAAGGCATATCATTACTTCCTCTTATCTACCTCACAGCACAGCCTGCCTGCCAGCCAGTCCCCCCTCCTTCCCAACTGTCACCAACCCTTCTCAGCCCCCACAACCTCCCATCTGCTCACCAGTTCACTCAGGGACGAGGAAGAAGGCGAGCAACCATGCAGGAGATTCAAACACCCGGCAAATATGTTCTGCGTACACGACAAAAGAGACTCAACCTCCCAAGGACTTCATGCTGCATCTGCACCTTCTAACACACTCGCCTATATAATGGAACATGACGAATGGGCCAAACAGAACAGGAATTAACAGGATTAACTATAAGCATTGTTATAGAGCTGCAAATCCACAATAAGCCCAATAGCCACAATAAAGTTCCACCCTCTCAAACTATCACCCGTTACTCATTAGATGTAATTTTACATGGTCTCTGAGCGATTTTCCCAGCTGTCACACAACTGTTGATTTTCAGTTAGGGCTGTAATTGATTATCGTAATTATATTGATCAAATTACAATTATCTGCCACATTTTTTCATTGATTTTAGTGACAACAATGCTTTTATTGCACCGTCATGTAAACAGAAAACTGCTTTCACATCTTCACGTTTGTACTAATCTTTGCATCCCAATAAAGTCAGGCCTCCTGAGTTGCCTACATTCAGTGCATCGCCTGGAAGCAAAATAAAAAAGATCAATTAAAGAAACTGTACCAGTAAAAAGAAAAATATAAAGTAACAAGGCAACACTATCACTTCTACATAGTGTGACATGCCGGTAAATTAAAGCTCCCTTGCACACAAATAAGGTGTTTATTGATCTAATTTGGGGTGGCTGTACCTGCATGATGGATGTGAAAAGACCTGCAGCAAAGTATTCAACAGCAGCAAAATCAGTATTTCTCTGAGGTTTTCCATAAGGCAGAGATATTGCCATTTCAGAAAAATAATTATGCAATAATAGTTATAAGACCTCTTTTATATAGTGAGGTGAACATGTTCCTGAAGCCTTTGTTACTCGTGTTTATTGAATGCATATTTTTGGCCAGATGGAATACGACTTTGTTGGTGATTTAGAATAGAATAGAATAGAATTCAACTTTATTGTCATACAGGGCAACGAAATGCAGTTTGCATCCAGCCAGAAGTGCTTTAGCCGTGTGTCTTTGTCTCTGTCTCTGTGCAGGAACACTTTTATGGATGTTTAGTGCTAACCCTGGACAATTCACTCAAGCAAATATTGCACTGTTTTTCTTGGTCTACAAGCATTAACTGGAGTTTGTAGTGCATTTTCCAGCAGTTGAAAAAGTTGGTTGCCTTGCTTAACAGTGCAAAAGGCACTCTTTGCTATGATTTGTCCTTGGTTAACATCAATAACATCACTTTCTTTAGAAATCCAAAGTATTTCTAAAGAACCGAAGACGATCTCCTGTGGGCTACAAGCTTTTCACCGTCTGTTGTGCCAGACATTTGAATTTTTCTCTATAACAGTCTTTAACATATTATTACTCATCCAGACTACTCCGGGAAACTGCAAGCTGCACGGTGCAGGGGACAGCTGCGATTGGCACGTGCAGACACATGGTCGTGCAGTGATTTAGCGGTTTGGCTTGATTTGCTTTCGCTTTGCATTCTATTGGCAGAGCACACATTCTCAGTATTACTGAATCATATTCCTTTAAGCCAAAATAATCATCAAGATTAAAATTTGATTAATTGTGTGGCCGTAATTTCAGTTGTAACTCAGTCAAGTGCCCATTTCTGTTGCATCATATTTACAGACGTGTAGCATAAAAAATGGCCGAACCTGCTTAAAAGTTTTAATGTATTGCTTTTGAACTTAAATAGAAGACAAGAACAAACTGTGGTGTAAGTTTTAGCACCATCCTTAATTACTCCATGCTCTGGTAGATTTTAGGCAGTTGTGCAAATGATGATTAAATTTCTGTTTTAGCCGCTCGTGATGGATTCGGTCTCGTCTTTTATCCCTGCGGTAGCAAACAGACCCTCCTCGGTTCTACTTTCAGTGAAGTTTAAAGAAGTTCACAGAATCCATTCTTTACTCTACTCGACCACGTTTCCTGAACAGCAAATATTTCAACTTCAAAGGCTAACAGTTCATCAAAAGCTGCTGTTTTTCTCTATCAATCGTAACGTTAGTGACTGTGAGCAGAGAACTAGCTTTTAACTTGCTTTTGACGAAACATCTGTTCGCCAAAATTACTCTGACTCAACCAGATGTCGTTTGTGCCAAGTTGTTTTCTAAGTTGATGAGGTTACAGGTAATCTTTCTGAAGTTACTTTGTTATCATATTTGGGTTTTGTTTTGCTGTGTTAAAAAAAAATCAAAACGTTTTAGATTTTTTGATCTAACTTACTCAGTTTTTCTGGCTTTTTAGTCTTTAATCAGCTGCTTTTGTTGTTATGAAAGCGACTGAGGATTACATCGCCCAAACTTTTACAGAAGATGAAGTTCCTGTTTCCTCTGGGTGCTTTTTTTCCCCCACAAAATAATAATTAATTTGTGGATGACATATGAAGACAGCCTTGCTTCAATATCATTTGCTGCACAATATGTATTTACTTTGTTTCATGAGACAAGGTTAAACAAGTGGGAAGATGACCACAGGTTTACATAATGTCAAAGGAGAGGAGAATAAACAAGTTACTTAAAGAAGAAGACGACCTGAGAAATGGAGAGAGAAAGATATACTGCAGGGAGACAAACAGTAATGGTAAGGAGGGGATTGTGGGTATTGCTTTGCTGGATCATAATGGATTTTCACATGCTCTACTCAGTTGGTAATGGGAGCATGTGAGCTTTTAGAGTATGAGTCAGTGCTGGCGGGTCATACAGAGGTCACACGTGAACAAGACAGCACCTGGGGCCAAAGGACGACTTGAATTTGACCGATATTTATCACCACACATGTAACATTTGGTGAATGTAATCACACACAAGAGGGAGTGTGTTAAATCAAGATCGACGGTGGTTCAGCAGAGCCGGTGTAAAAAATACTTCAGATTAATGTTTGTATTATACTCCTCTACCGATCCAGCATGCAGAGCACAAGGAAATATGAAAAGAGAAGTAGACCATAAAAATGATACTGAATAGGATGGTGCCACAGGAATGATGGATGAGACTGGCAATCATACAGACACATTGTTTCACGGAGACAGACCTGACTCCTCTCTTTGTTGGCCACTGTGCTTGGTAGGTCAGTTATAAATAGTACAAGTCTCGACAACTGAAGCTAATCTTTGCAGATGGGATGTTTGCAGCACAGCGGTAGCAGCAGGGATGAACGCAGTCCGAGTCCACTGCAGAAGAGGATGTAGACCTGTCCTACACACATGGTCTTTCCCTGAAATGTCAACTCAAACTGATTTTCTTTGGTTTTCTCTCATGATTTCTAAGTCGTCTGGCACTCCGAGTCATATCTTCCTATATTTGTACAGCGATAAACGGAGTTGCTCTTTCCTGCTCAGCGCAAACACAAATAGAGATATGGAAATAGATAATTATAATATGAGCAAATGTATGCATTAGGTTTGATGGTAAATGATAAGAAATGTATTGCTGGCATTTGTAGAATTTTCTTGAATCAAAGCAAATACAACAAACGTGAAGCTTAGAATAAGCTCAGTTTTACTCTATCAATCAAAGCGCCTTATTTTAAACATAACTTCATTCATGGTTACAGATTCTAATTGTCCTCAGTGAAACTTTTTTTAAAACACTTTTTATTTTAACAGACTTCTTTTTCTGTGTGTTAAAATATTCACCCTGCGGTGTTTTTAACAAAAACTCAATGACATCCCTTTTAATTATCGGCTTTGCAGCACAGCACACCTCTGCAATCCTCTCTTCTCAGTGCTTCAGCACCGACATCACCTGTTGTACATTTAGAGATGTCCGCTTATCTAATCAGAGATCCTCTTTGTCTTGCATAAATTACAACTCGGGAGGCACCCTGAAATGTTTTTGGGCATGTTGTACCCTTAAACATTTAGTGAGGTGCCAAAGTCACATCGAAACCTTTATTTTTAATGTTTATTTTTGCATTTACGGAAAAAATTATTTTCCAGGAATCCCTCACTTGGTGTTTCCGTCTCTGTGGTACAGAAAATAACACTACAAGTTGCTCAATCATGTGCCTCCTCTGGGAGCTTTAAGCATGTAATTCACTGCAGCCAGAGATGGAAAAAAATTAATATTTTATGTTATGATATAGAACTACATTCCCACACACAGCTGGCATTCAGGAGCCTTCCCTTATATTTACAATCTTTGTTTTAAAATCACTACTCAACACTGGAGTAACAATAATGTTGCTTATATGAAAAGTTGTTGCAGAAATTCCAAAGTATTGGTAGATCTGTCAGAGTTTTAGACTAAAGACACCGCTCCCCGAGGGCTGTGTACCAAAATGTTTGAGCTAATTTCTAATTTGCAACCTCGACTGACTGCAAATAACAGTCAGTTTGGCCTGATGTCCTCATAATGAATTCAATTACCAAAGAATGCCGAGTGGAATTAAAACCACATACACCCAGTTCTCTGTGCTACAACCGGGCTCCAGATGAAGACGGAGTTCAACTGCTGCATTTAATGAGCTTTAGGCAAACACAAAAGCATGCATATAAAATAACTTTCTATAGAGTCAAAGAATGCATGTGTGTGTGTGTGTATTTGTACTCGGACTTTATTACATCTGCTGTCATGTATTTTTAAAAGTGTTAAGTTCCCCCTTTCATTTTGAAACATTAGCTTAATTATTTCATGTAAACAAAAGCGTTGCCAAGCAGACTGGCAGCCTTAACACTGTTGATGTGACACTGGTTGAGATTTGGCAGCAAGTGTGCTGAAGTGGCACCGAACAAGGCTGAAACTTTCTCAGTGTCAGATGGTGCGGGGTTTGGGGAGCTGACAGAGGAGTGGGAAAAACCTCCCAACATGTTTTTCCCATTTGACAAAACTCAAGAAGCAAACTAATAAAGCGATACAGAAGCGAAATAAAAACTTTATTGTGGCGAGCACAACCACCAGACTGATGGGAAATGCTCGCCTTTTCTTTGTTTGAAAAGGAAAAACAATTACTGCAAATGGGGTCCAATTTCACATTTTTATAAAGGTCATGGAGAGAAAGCAAATCTCTTTTTTGGTTCCTTATAACTCAGTTTGTTATTTAAATGTGTCCTTAAGTGATTCATCTATGGCAGTTTACAGTATATATATGTAATCTGTATTTTCTGATAACAACACCTTTCTCTCTCTTAATACAACGCTAATAAAAACAGAATACAGTGATTTGCAAATGCTTTTCAACCTATATTCAATTGAATACACCACAAAGACAAGATATCTACTGTTCAAACTGAGAAACTTTAGAGTTATTTTGCAAATCCTCACTCATTTTTAATTTGATGCCTACAACACGTTCCAATAAAGCTGGGACATTGGAATTGGATGAATGAATGCCTCAAACATTTACGTAGTTAGTACGGTCCAAAGTACACATTTCAAAAAAAAATGCTAGACTTATTTTGAATTTTCCCAGTGAAATATAAAGAATTTAGGAAAGATTATTCCACAGTATTTAATATGAAATGCATATATTCAACAAAAATAGTGTATAACTGCACATTCTCTTGCTGTAGTAGAAAAAACGTAAGATTTTGGCTTTAAAAACGACTTCCTTCCTTATTCTAATTAGCTATTTATTAACACTGTTGTTAAATTTGAGTCCAAGTCAATAGTTACAGGAAATGTAATGACTTTCCTGAGAATATCGAATTCACAAGAATGGGATAGATGTCATGTTGCTGATCTTTTCCTACAAATTTGAATCTGTTCCTTCTTGAGATCAAAGAAATGTTCCCACACTTTTCAGGATGAGACCACCCATCCAAAGACAAAATGTAGCCACTGCCGTCCCTGGAAGGGAAGCGTACAAAGTTTTGTAACAAGTTTAGTTTGCCAAACTGTAACAATACCTGTGTTTTTATATTCTTTAACAAACTGAGTCGAAAACTGAACGTTACATCTTGTTGAAAAGGTCCTTATTGCCAGCTGCTTCCCAGTTGAAAAATTAAGATAATGATTTTTCATTGAGATGGGTAATGAGGATAAAACAGAGCTGTTGCTGAATAAGAGACGTACAGAAAATACATGAAAATGAAATGGATATGTAACTTCACAGGTGATAAGAAAAAATGATTCACGGTAAAATGAAGAAATTAGGTGGTTTCTGAGAGCCAAATTCCTTCAGTTTCCTCAATTTTATGCAAATTCTTCACTATATAAATGGCTGTGTGCCTCACTGGGTGCAAAAAACAGCAATCATCCCTCTGTGCCCTGTGGGCACGAGTGTGTAATGAGAACAAATCTACAGCAATAATACAAAATCTGAGTCTGAGCACACACAGAGAGCCCTACATGCAGGTTTTCGGAGGCATCCGTTAGCGAGTTTGTATTCATCTGCTATTTCTCTCTTTGCCAAATGAGGCCACGCAACGTGTGTGGGGATGGGGAGGGGTAGAGGGACAGTAAGGGGTGGAGGCAGCAGGCAAGAGGATGCTGGAAGAAAGCACAGTTTGTCCTCAAAGGGAGTGACAATATGAATTTCAGACTCACTGTAAAGGGAAGATAGTTTTTGATGGTTGGAGGTTGTTGTCGTTTGTCATTTCCTAGGAGCCACGTCGTAGGCCAAGGTCAAACAAACCTGACTCATCCTCCACCCGGCTAATATTCCTCACTGTGCTTTTGTTTATTCAATGCCTTTTAGCAAAGCAAACAGAGAGTGGAATCATGGGAGCCATAGTCTTTATATTTTTCTTCAGGCCTGCAGGTGAATGGCGCTTTGGGAGCAAGTATAAAACCGAATTATGGGGAAAAAAAATATATGGAGGAAGAAGAAATTACGCTCTGCAACACCATCGTGAAAATCCCACAGGAGAGCGACCCACAAGAGGAGCTCAAGAATGAGAAAACGCCCCTGTGCCACCTATGACAGCTTCAGGCTGAGATAAACGAAGGAGGGTAGAAGAGGAGGAGGACAAAGATGAAGGCTGTAGGAAAATGAAAGATGAAAGCCACAGCGAATACCCCACAAGAAGCAGCGCTTTGAGACTGCAATATAAGTTAATTTGCACCTCAGTAGAGACGGAAAATGATGCATTACTGATGGAGCTCTGTGTTGACTGCGTGAGTGCTCGAGTTAGTTTGCTGCAACTGAGTCGTTATAACTATGAATCTAATGTTAGCACCAGAGCATGTCCCATGTCACAGCAGCTTACATTCAAGCCTGGGGCACTGCAGCACCACTGGTTTTCTGTCCAACCAGCCAGCTGATTGAGCTCTGTGTCGGAATCACTCACCACGAAGAGCAAAGGGACAAGAACAAGCAGGGCTGCAGGCCTCGAGGCTCACACTGAAGGCTAAGAAACTCTTAGGACAACAGTCTTCTAGGCAAACTCATCAAGCAGTTTTGTTAGAAACTCAACAGACCAACAACTCGCACTCCAAACAACGAGACTGGGATGACTTACTGTCATGATCCTGGGTCCTTTTGACCCAGCGTTTTGTGTTTTCTATTAGTGTGATTTTGGTTCTGTTGTTCCTCCTGTTTAGTGTTATTCTGTTCTGCCCATCTATTCCTGTGTTAAGTCCGCGTTTCCTAGTCTGTGTCTTTGCGTGTATGTGTTTCCTGTTTATTGTGAAGGTCTGCGTCTTATGTAAGTGTTTTCAGTTTGCCTCCCTAGTCTCATCATGTTAATCACTCCCAGCTGTGTCCCCCACCTGTGTGTAATCTCCCTGTGTTCTCTGAGTGTTTTTAAGTCGTGTCTTCTGTCTTAGTCGTTGCTGGTTCGTCTGTGTTGTTTCCCCTCGGTCTCCCCGTATGTATTTCCCCGGACCTCCCTGCATCTTCGTTTCTGGTTTGTTTTGTTAGTTTTACCCAGTTTAGGTTTTCCCGTTTCACCTTCACCCACGCCATTGCTGTTTGTATTTTCTTTTGTTAAATAAACACTCATCTGCACCAGAGCTGCCGCATTTTGGGTCCTACCTCCAATTCCACACGTCTGCCACACCGGACGTGACACTTACAGCAGGACAGCACACAAGTAAGTCAACACCTTGCTGACAAGGAAATACGGGGTCTATGTGCTATGTAGGTTTTTGGTGACAAAACAGCACAGACCTTCAGCGCCTTCTTCAAATGACGGTAAGCTGCTGAAAGCCCGGGATAAACAAGGTTAAACCACAAATGCATGTAAGAAGCACTGGCAGGGATTTTGAGACTAAATCTTTATTGATTGACTGAACATTTCATACCACGATTTGAGGCTCATAAATGACACGTTTAATTCATACATCTAGACTGTTCTTGAATACCCAGAAGCTGACACACATGCCATCATTCACGAACCCAAACCCACCTGTTGCAGTAAAAAAAATAAATCACATCAAAAGGAAGATAAATTAAGAAAAAAGTTATGTTACACTTATAACAAGCCAAGTGCAAAACACATGACAAGAAGCTACCAACAGATGGCATTTATAGTTAAAAGACACAAACTAAGACTCACTGGTAAAAGGATATTTGTAAAACACTTCCAAGTATTTTACAAGATCATCCACCAGAAAAACTTGAGCTGTTTAGTTAGCAACAACTTTTAGGGGGTGACATCCACATGAATGCAACACCCAAGGTTCTAAGTTTAGCCATGTGGCCACTTAGACAGGACCTCTTGACAATGAATGTGATGTTGGTGCAGAATTATGTGATAAATAACATGTCATAACTCAAAAATATTTGAGCTACAGTTTCAGAATTTAAACTGTATTGTATTCATACACTAAGTTACTTTGCAATGCATCTATACAGTCAATAAGTGTAGCCTGCGAGGGCACCTTGCTAGAGAAATAGCTCAGACTTGGAGTTAATAATGTGGGTAACTTCTGGCCACAAAAAAACAAAAAACAAAAAAACAAAACAAAACAGCTTCAGCTAAAATGTTCACGTCTAGTCTTCAGACATCACATCAGTGAATCGTATGTGTTGCGTCTATTTTAATAATCAAAACTCTATTTGAACAAAATGATCGATTTAAATTCATACTTGTGTCAGTGGTTTAAATGTTAAACCCTATGTGAATTTCACTTTCTAATTAAAACATGAAAAGATCAGTATTCCCATTTTCCAACTGCTTTGAAATAGAATAGAATAGTCTTTATTGACATTGTACATATACAATGAAATTATGGGTGCTCCATGCCAACTGTGCAGGAATTAAATGTAAATAGGAATAAATAACAAACAGGAGAAAAACATACAATCAACAGGAATCTATAGAAAACAATAAAAAGGCACAAATTGCAGAACAAAGCAGTGCAAAGGACTTTGTCTGAGTGGTGAGGGTTACTCAGACCATGGCTCAGATTTGTGAGGTGAGTGGGCGGGGTAGTGTGTAGGTGATTGTGTTTGTGAGTCTGGAGGTGTGGGACCTGATTGACCTGAGGCACCGACCAGAGTGCAGGAGGTCAAACAGGTAGTGCGCGGGGTGCAAAGGGTAGTATAAGGCCACCAACAGATCCAGTCCACATTATTCTTCCTCAGGACACGAAGGAAGTTCAGCTGCTTCTGGTCCTTCTTTACCAGAGTGTTTGGTAATGCTCCTGTTCTCCATTTATAATCAGAGGGGAGCAGGCCTGTGTGTCCCTCCTGAAGTCAGAGAGTTATTTTGTTTTAATGAAGTTCAGTTTCAGATTATTTTGTGAGCACAAGTGGGACAAGTTCTCACATCTCCATCAGAGATGAGCCCAACCACGGTGGGGTCATCAGCATACTTGATGATCATGTTGGTTAGGTGGGTGGTTGTACAGTCATATTTGTACAGGGAGTACTAAATTTGACAAAGGCATACAACTGACATATCAGCAGACCAGTGTAACCCAGAGTAAAATCTGTTTCCTGCACTTATTCCTGCCATCGAATGCATCGCAGGTACATGACTCCAACCACATGACTTTGCTCAGCCAATCGGACGGCATGTGGGTCATAGTAAGCCTGTCCCGGCTTCCTCCTGTCAGATGCGTGGAGGCAAGCCAGGTGACAGAGCTGTTGCAGGTTTGTATTGGCAAACACTTGCTTTTTCCGTTTTAATGCTTCTTTTAACACCCACTAACTTATGCAACTTAGATGCTGGTTACTGTGAGCCAGAGCCATAGTGTTGTTGTGCACTGAACAGAACGGAATTGGTGAGTTTGAACTTTTAATTGATTGTTTGTATTGCTACCAGCTGGCGCTAATTGGTTGCTGCCGGTCCAAACAATTTGATTTTGATTTGACTGGTATTTGTTGAATAAATAGTGCTGTGAAGCTATATAGTCTGTATATAGCAGTTGAAATGTTTCAGTTGAATCCTTATTGGTTAAATATACTGTTTGTTTATTTGTGTACACAGGAACAAGAATAACTTAATGTTTTTAGCTTAATTGGCTGACATTTTTTGTATTATTCTTGTGAATTCTTATTGGCCTTGTTTATTTAATGCAGGCCAGGTGAACCCTTTTCGGGTATGAAAAAGGATGGCGAGCCAATGAGCGGCTAGGAGCAGGACTCATTCCGCAATCGAAGCTTCCACTGGTTGGGTAGGAAGCTATCAAAGACGACGCTCTGTCCCCATTCTCTCAATATACTGATTTTCACACTCATACACACCATTCCCCCGTTTATGGACAATAGCGCTTGGACATCTCTCATGGACACTCAGATAAAACTCATGGACTTCAGTGTGGATCAGTGTTTTTGATGTCAACAAGTGTTGTTTATGGGGAACTGTTTTCTATGGTGCTTGGTACAAGCCGGAAGAATTGGCTTAGTTGTTTTGTGCACCCTCACTGGGTTTTTGGTTAATAGAATAGCTGCAGCAGGAGTGATTATTTAAGTTTTCCTTTTCTTTTCTTGTTAATTTTCTTTGAGGTTCGGTTAAATACATGATACCTGCAAAAGCATTTTGTGTTGTGTGTGTTTATTAATTACTGCCCATCAGCTCCTGTAGCATTCCTAGATCTTCTGATTAATAATAATAACCATAATACTTCACTGATTGATAATGACCATAATACCTCACCCAATACCTAGCCTGTATTGAGTCATTGGCGCTTCATCAGTGTTACATTTCTTGGCGAGCCAGCCAGGAGCTGATTTGGTTAGTAATTAATATATATTCAAACTCACCAATTTATTTTTCCCCATAATGGAAGTTTTTGAGACACTTGCCATTAAGATCCCAAATGCGGTTTTAATCGACGGAGTAACTGAGCACTCAGTTGATGAAGTCATACATTTCCTTGAACAGTATGGTGACATAGGCCGCAAGGTTACTATAGATTCACCAGAATCTGAATTTAATAACATGCTTGTCGCTGAGTACGCTTCGGGTTTATCTTTAACGCGTTTGTCTCAGTTGTTACCGCACACATCTATTTCAGATTCAGGTGACAAACTCCACATGGAGAGTCTATCTGAAATTTATGCATCAAAAGTTAGTGGTTCCAAGACAAATACTTACTTGGCAGACTTAAAAAGAATAGCCAAATTATCTGGGAGGGATTATGCATTAGTCCTCAGTGAGGGGATGACCCAGATACGCCGGTCCCTTGCAGAGCTCGACCCAGAGACTCTAGTGGTTGCAGAACCAGAAGATTCAAAACCTCCCGATTCAGTCTTTCCTCCTTCACTACCAGCCTCTCTTACGACAAAGTCCCCTTCTGTTGCCAGTGGTGCTGAAGTACAAGGTGGAGAGAGGCATTCTGCCTCCATTCCAGCGGCTGATCTCAACCCTCCTGAAGTACAACGCTATGTTGTGGAACACGTTGTTCGGAGTGGGGACAGCTCGCTGCATGCATTCCATCGACTGAGAGCGTTTTCTGGTAAAGTGCCCAGGCCAATTCAAGAGACAGATTATGATATATGGCGGTCAGGTGTGGAATTAGCCCTGAAAGATCCATCTATATCTGATCTGCAGCGCACCAGACTGATTCGTGACAGTCTACTGCCTCCTGCCTGTAATATGGTAAAACACCTCAGCCTTGACACACCACCAGAAGTTTATATGAAACAACTTGACTCAGCCTATGGTACTGTGCAGGATGGGGAAGAGTTATATGCCAAGTTCATGGACACCTTCCAGGACAGTGGAGAAAAGCCTTCGGCCTATTTGCAGCGGCTGCAGGTGGCATTACAGCATGCAGCAAAAAGAGGAGGTGTTTTAGAGAAAGACATGAACAACAGACTGTTGAATCAATTCTGCAGGGGATGTTGGGATAACAATTTAATATCGGAACTCCAACTTAAACAAAAGAAACACAACCCCCCCAAGTTTCCTGAACTTCTCTTACTCCTTCGAACTGAAGAGGACAGAGAGGCAGCTAAGACATTAAGGATGAAACAGCATTTGGGACCGACAAAACAGAAAGCCACCGCTAATGCCCAGTTTGCCAATACTGGGGAAGAAACTAACCTCTGTACTGCGCTAACCACTCTGACTAAACAGCTCTCACAACAGATGGCAGCTATACAACAGCAGCTTGCAGCTTTGACAGCACTGCAGTGTAATGTCAAACCACCGGTTGCTGCCTGCCCAGCTTCAGCTTCAAGGCCCTATGGGCCGAAGAAGGTTGGTAAGAATCCAAAACCTAGCGTCTCCAGCCCTAAACCAGGGTTTTGCTTCCGCTGTGGAGAAGATGGTCACATTAAGCCACAATGTGAAAATGCACCCAATTCAGCATTGGTAAGTGCTAAGCGGAAACAATTTGACAACAAACAAAAGTGGCAGAAGCAAAAGTCCCCTGCTTCTGAGGATTTAAACTAGTTCCAGTTCCTGTTGAGGGACAAACAGGAGCTGAGCTGGACCAACCTTGTCCCGCTGAGAACAAAAAGCATGCCACGTGTGCAAAAATGCAGACAAAGACAAAGATCCACACTAGATTACCACCAGGATTAGTTGGATCCAGATGTACAGCAGAAGTCAACATCGCAGGTTGCAACTGCCCGTGTCTACTGGATACTGGTTCCCAGGTTACCACAATTCCAACCAACTTGAAGACCTTGAAATCTTTTCTGGGATTCGCTGGCTACTATAGGCGTTTTATTAAGGGATATGCCATGATCGCCAAGCCACTCAACAACCTTACACGTGGGTACCCATCCACACACAAAAGCTCTAAAAATGAGACTTCTAAGAGCTCACAGTTTGATCCCAAGCAATCCTTTGGTTCCAGGTGGAGTCCTGAATGCCAGTTGGCTTTTGACACACTCATTGACAAACTTACCACTGCACCAGTTCTAGGTTTTGCTGATCCGGCACTGCCTTACATCCTCCACACAGATGCCAGCACCACCGGATTGGGTGCCGCCCTTTACCAGGAGCAAGAGGGGAGACTTAGGGTGATAGCCTATGCCAGTAGGGGTTTGTCATCCAGTGAAAGTCGTTACCCAGCTCACAAGCTTGAATTCTTGGCACTGAAGTGGAGCGTGACAGAAAAACTTCATGATTACTTGTATGGAGCAAGTTTTACAGTGGTCACGGATAACAACCCACTTACCTATATCTTGACTTCAGCAAAGTTGGATGCTACCGGCCATCGTTGGCTGGCTGCTCTTTCTACTTTCTCGTTCAAGATACAGTATCGAGCCGGCAAGCAAAATCTGGATGCAGATGCACTTTCCCGTCGGCCACATGATGGTACTTCCTCTAGTGAAACTGCTCAAAAAGATGAGGAGCTAATTAATCAGTTTACTCAACAACATCTCTCAAGCAGCAGTAACGGTGAAATATCAGTTGAAGTCGTCGATGCGATTTGCCAAAGCTGTGTTGTCAGGACCCAAGCTGAGTATAGCTTGGTCGAATCCCTGTCCATCAACGCAGCAGTGCTTCCTGAGAATTACTCAGAAGATTCCCATGGACTTCCTGTTATTTCCACCCTATCCCGTTCTGAGCTTTATGAAAAACAGAGAACTGATCCAATTCTCCGGGAGGTTATTCACCAGTTGGAGTCAGGAGAAAAAGTTCCTCTGACAGCCAGGAAAGAGCTTCCTGAAATTCCTCTTCTCCTTCGAGAACTGAATAAATTAGAGCTGATTGATGGTATTCACCATAGGACGAGATATGAAAATGAACAACCATCATATCAACTGGTCCTTCCGACAGAACTGCGGCAAACTGTTCTCCACAGCCTCCACAATGATATGGGCCACCTGGGAGTGGAACGGACCCTTGACCTTGCCAGGACTCGGTTCTATTGGCCAAGAATGGCCGTGGATGTGGAAAATAAAATAAAAACCTGTGGCCGGTGTATTCGCCGGAAAAGCTTGCCGGAGAAAGCTGCTCCTCTTGTTAACATTCGGACATCACGTCCACTTGAACTCATTTGTATGGATTTCCTCAGTCTCGAGCCCGACACCAGCAACACCAAAGACATCCTGGTACTGACAGATCATTTCACCAAATATGCCCTTGCCATTCCAACATCGAACCAAAAGGCAAAAACTGTGGCTAAATGTCTTTGGGAAAACTTCATCGTTTATTATGGAATTCCAGAAAGACTCCATACAGATCAAGGGCCAGACTTTGAGTCGAAATTGATAAAGGAGTTATGTGCCCTGTTGGGAGTCCAAAAGTGTCACACAACACCGTACCATCCAAGAGGAAACCCAGTAGAGAGGTTTAATCGCACTCTACTGGCCATGTTGGGAACTCTTGAACCCAAACAGAAATCCAAATGGAAACAGTTTGTAAAGCCACTCGTCCATGCATACAACTGTACCAAAAATGAAGTCACTGGCTACACCCCATACGAACTAATGTTTGGACGTTGTCCTCGTCTCCCCATTGACCTTGCTTTTAATCTTCCTGTACGTGAGAAAGAACATCAGACACATTCACAGTATGTACAAGACTTAAAAGCTAAGTTGAAAGAAAGTTATCTGCTATCTTCAAAGAATGCTGTGAAGAACGCTGAGAGGAACAAGACTCGATTTGACCAACGTATTATACCATCCAAGCTGGAAGTTGGAAGCAGAGTCTTGGTGCGGAACATAAGGCTGAGAGGTAAACATAAACTTGCTGACAAATGGGAACCAGATGTCTTTGTAGTGCTGAAATGTGCCAAAGATCTCCCCGTCTACACCGTAAAACCAGAATGCAAAGACGGTCCAATTCGCACATTGCACAGAGATCTCCTTCTTCCGTGTGGGTTTCTTCCTGCAACAGAATCAGGAACATCAGATGAGACTATTCCAATCACACCCCCTTTAACTCGTCAACAGCCCAAGAAACAACAGGAATCTCCTGAGTACTTTGTTGAAGAGGATGAATTGGAACCGACCTTTGTCCATCTTGCCCCGCTCCCAATGGGGTTTAGGGTGGAGAAGTCTCTCAACCCCCTACAGTCTTTTCCCAGTGGTGAGGAGGAAAAACTTCCACCAACATCTGTACCTGAAATGGAATCAGCTGGGGAAGCTCTGTTAGGATCTCAGAGGGAAGAACCATTGGAGTTTGATGCTGATGGGACATCCGAGAAAGATTTGCTTGAAATCTTACCCGAGCACGTTCTTGAAGCCGTATCTACAGACTTGTCCGATCCTGAAGTCTCTGACAGCTTAACAGGCGAGCCTAGTCCTGTGACATTGCCAACTCTTAATAGCTCAGAGTCGGTTCTTGACCCCCCTCCGAGGCGGTCAACACGTCACAGATCGCCACCTAGGCGACTGCAGTATGCCCACTTAGGCAATCCATTGATATCAGTTGTTCAGTCTCTGTTACATAGTCTGTCAGATGCTTTAACCACCACAACCACCAATTCAAACCCTTCAGTCGTACATATTGTGTAGTGTTATTATGCGACGGGACGTGCATGTATTCAAGGGGGGAGGGTGTAACCCAGAGTAAAATCTGTTTCCTGCACTTATTCCTGCCATCGAATGCATCGCAGGTACATGACTCCAACCACATGACTTTGCTCAGCCAATCGGACGGCATGTGGGTCATAGTAAGCCTGTCCCGGCTTCCTCCTGTCAGATGCGTGGAGGCAAGCCAGGTGACAGAGCTGTTGCAGGTTTGTATTGGCAAACACTTGCTTTTTCCGTTTTAATGCTTCTTTTAACACCCACTAACTTATGCAACTTAGATGCTGGTTACTGTGAGCCAGAGCCATAGTGTTGTTGTGCACTGAACAGAACGGAATTGGTGAGTTTGAACTTTTAATTGATTGTTTGTATTGCTACCAGCTGGCGCTAATTGGTTGCTGCCGGTCCAAACAATTTGATTTTGATTTGACTGGTATTTGTTGAATAAATAGTGCTGTGAAGCTATATAGTCTGTATATAGCAGTTGAAATGTTTCAGTTGAATCCTTATTGGTTAAATATACTGTTTGTTTATTTGTGTACACAGGAACAAGAATAACTTAATGTTTTTAGCTTAATTGGCTGACATTTTTTGTATTATTCTTGTGAATTCTTATTGGCCTTGTTTATTTAATGCAGGCCAGGTGAACCCTTTTCGGGTATGAAAAAGGATGGCGAGCCAATGAGCGGCTAGGAGCAGGACTCATTCCGCAATCGAAGCTTCCACTGGTTGGGTAGGAAGCTATCAAAGACGACGCTCTGTCCCCATTCTCTCAATATACTGATTTTCACACTCATACACACCATTCCCCCGTTTATGGACAATAGCGCTTGGACATCTCTCATGGACACTCAGATAAAACTCATGGACTTCAGTGTGGATCAGTGTTTTTGATGTCAACAAGTGTTGTTTATGGGGAACTGTTTTCTATGGTGCTTGGTACAAGCCGGAAGAATTGGCTTAGTTGTTTTGTGCACCCTCACTGGGTTTTTGGTTAATAGAATAGCTGCAGCAGGAGTGATTATTTAAGTTTTCCTTTTCTTTTCTTGTTAATTTTCTTTGAGGTTCGGTTAAATACATGATACCTGCAAAAGCATTTTGTGTTGTGTGTGTTTATTAATTACTGCCCATCAGCTCCTGTAGCATTCCTAGATCTTCTGATTAATAATAATAACCATAATACTTCACTGATTGATAATGACCATAATACCTCACCCAATACCTAGCCTGTATTGAGTCATTGGCGCTTCATCAGTGTTACACCAGCTACTTATTCCAGCTTGTCATAATAACAAAAAATGAAGAGTTATTA
Organism: Neolamprologus brichardi; assembly: GCF_056152115.1. Taxonomy (NCBI): domain Eukaryota; kingdom Metazoa; phylum Chordata; class Actinopteri; order Cichliformes; family Cichlidae; genus Neolamprologus; species Neolamprologus brichardi. The sequence continues at coordinate 19,690,918 of NC_142107.1, forward strand.
TTTTGCCTTTTCTTTTGCTGACAGTCTGCAAATGATCAAAACATCTCCACTGACCCCCACACCCCATTCTTCTCTGCTCTAAACCTCTAGCATCCCGTCCCTACTCTGCATGCACGCTGTGTTGCATTTTTCAAAAGGTTGTACATAAAAACAAAACGTTCCTCTGAATGCTGATAAAAACACGACACAATAAACACTCCATGACTAACATCGCAAAGAGAGAAAGACGACTGCTTAGTGTCGGGAATGCTGATGTCTTAATCCACTCATCCTTTTTTTATTATTTAGTTTTGCTATTCTGTCTTCAGACTAGACTCTCTCAAATAACTGCATGTTCCTCAGACAGCTTTATGTCCCACTTCATTTTAAGGCTCAGAGGGCAGGATATTTCTGCACAGCTTTCGAAGAAACACGCTCTCAATAATTTCAGAATCCTCCCGTCCATTTCTGCATTTATGCAAATCTGTCAACTCATTTTTAATGGCTGCATCATAAGCATTCAGTGTCAATCATAAACCTACGTGGCCAAAGGACAATTATAATAAGAAAACAAGATGACCTTATAAAACCGGTACTAGTAATTCATAAATCTGTGGCTGGCAAAGCCTTTTGAAGCTACATTAGAGAGCAGAAAACCTGGATGTTCTGTACTATGTATGATCCTTTAGTACTATTCTGTGAATAGAAGTAACAGTTTAATTTTAAGATTACTGATTAAATCAAAATCACAAAAAGAATATTTCCATCACCAGGCAACACTGCAGCTGCTCCCTGAATAATCTTCAACTCATTTCCTCCAGAGAGAAAAAACTACACTGAAGTCCCATGTGTGTGGGAAATAGCTTGCTTTAGTGGAATATCATTGCAAATATATACATCCATACACTGTTTCTTTATGAAATATGCAACATTTCAGTTTGATATTTCAGGACAATGACACCCTAAACCAGCAGTGCATTACAACCGAAATTAATAAGCCTATTAGTCCTTGTTACAAGTTTGGAAAAATGAAAGAAAACAGTCAGTGACTGTGACCAAGAGTATTTCTATCTTGGCTGTCTCACAGTAGCTTCCAGCAGAGAAATGCAGATTTAAATGAGAGTGGGAGTAACAAAGACCTTAGCTGGAAAAAGTAAAAGAAAGACAGAGTGAGAAAGATCTGACTGCTTACACTGTTGGAATTCTTAACTCAAGAAGCCCAATGCAAAGCTCTGAAGTGTTCGAAAAGCCAAGCTCATTCTGTGGATAGACAAAAACTGAGGGTGTTTTCACACCGATGGTTTCGACAGCTAATGAGTTTGTAGTCTTGTAGATTTTCCCCGTGGTCTGGTTTATTTTCACACACAGAAAAATCCAAGCAAACTCCAAGAAATCAACATGCGTCCCTACAAACCATGTGACAATGTTCAGTCCGCTCATTGGCTGGATTCGTGTGGGATAGAAGCAACGAAAGTAAATACAGGAAGAAGGTGCTGTGTGACAAAACTGAGAATTTACGTGCATTTCACGGCTAGCTGCTAGCTCATACAGACCTTGATTCTGTCACTAGGTAGCTAATATAAACTAATGTACGTCTATCCGGTCTTTGGTAAATGGTAAATGGCCTGTATTTGTATAGCGCTTTTACTAGTCCCCCCTAGGGACCCCAAAGCGCTTTACACACCCAGTCATCCACCCATTCACACACTGGTGGAGGCAAGCTACAGTTGTAACTACAGCTGCCCTGGGGCAGACTGACAGAAGCGAGGCTGCCATATCAGCCCTTCTGGCCAACACCAGTAGGCAGTAGGTGAAGTGTCTTGCCCAAGGACACAACGACTGAGACTGTCCAAGCCGGGGCTCGAACCGGCAACCTTCCGATTACAAGGCGAACGCCCAACTCTTGAGCCACAATCGCCCGTAATCTTTAAGTGATTACATATGAAACCTACTTCCGGGTCCAAACTACTCTGCGTTTATTAAGGCTGTTGTGTTTTTAATATGTGCTTGTGCTATTTAATATGAAGCCCCAAAAAAAAAAAAAAAAAAAAAAAGGCAGTGATCACTGTCGGCCTCGGTTTTTAAAACCTTACTATATAACTACAGCCCAGCCCATGCAGCAATAAATGATTGACTAACCTCATATTGTGGCTGGATTATCTCAGTTGTTCTCCTGACTGAAGTTTGGTCCGTTTACAGCATCCTGCCATGCAACTGCATTTGTCCCTGACCATCAGGAACCCTCACATTAACTTTTGTGGGAAAAAGTTAGCGTTCATCCTCCAGCTTCACTGTGCTAATGTGTTTATATAATGTTCATCATAGCTGTGTAGCTAGCCATCACATAGCACATCATTATATATCAACTAGCCAAACTTCAGTGCCTACAAAAGGCACTACTGTTTAGTTTTCGGTCTTCATTTATGTCGGGAGTGATAGCCGAGCTACACATTTTAATTTTTTCAGAAATCGCTCAATCAGAACCTTGCTAGTTTCCACCCATGTTTGGGTGGAAACTAGCAAGCTAACTCCCTGCTAACTTCTAACTCAGCTAAGTTTCATAAATTCTGTTTTCATGGATGTTATGCCTGGATGTTAAACTTAATTGTTACACCTGGTAGAACAGCCACACTGATCATTTTATTAAAGATTAAAAAGTTTAGACAGTTTGTAACTCTCAGTGATGCTGCAGTCTTCGTTTGACTTTGGGACCTGAAGTGGAGTTTGGACCCAGAGTGACATCAGACTTAAAGACCGGATTAGCCGCAACCAACCACCCACATGACGTCATGTTCCATACTGACAGAAGATGGCGCTAAACATGTTTTTAAAACTTTAAGCACTTATTTCTTAAATCCAGCTTCACAGGAAGTGTTGCCTCCATGTCAGTTTTTGAGAGCAGGGCTCAATGGTGTAAATTAGCCTTCATATGTGTAGCATTCCATATCCCCTTTAAACAAATTAAACACTGCAGGTGTGAAAACACCCTTTGACAACTAATATGTCCAGCAACATGTTCTACCACAAGGTTCCTTTACATGTACTTTTAAATTATTTAAATAGATAAAACATAAAACAGCTGCAATTCTCAACAGTTAATGATGAATGCACCATTTTTTTCAATCTCTTTTAATCCAAGTCTAACCTAGAAAATATCATATCTTGATTACTTAACTTCAAATCCATTGCTTTGTAAAGTGTACAAATAATGAAAATCGTGTCACTTTCCTAAAACCTGTGGACCTGACTGTACAACATATAAAATCTTTTGTTGTGTTTTTATGAGCTTATCCTGTGTGAGATAAAGTGAACATGTCCAAACCAGGATGTATTTCTATTTATTTTTAGATGCTTTTAAGGTAAACATTGTGAAGCCACAAATTACACACATAGAAGACAGTCACAAAATACCCCTTTCAGCCCTATTAATAATCACATAAGTGAAACTGAAAGAGTAATTTGTTCCATTACTTTGACAGTTCTGTTTGATCATGCGTTTCCCTCCATGCTCTGACTTAATTTTCACCTCTATGTGTTCAAATGCAATTATGATTTCATCAGTGCTTTGAAGGCCCCAATCTCACACACACCAAAAGAGAAGAAATATGGGAGGGCTCCTGTGGGTTCTAGCCATGCCTGTGTTAGCACAGAAGTGGGCTGAAGTCTCTCTGAATCTCTTTCACGGTCACCTGTGGCTTTCACAAACCAGCAGCAGAAAGAGAAGAGTGCCCAGGGTCCCTCACTAGCACTCAACAAGCAAGCAACTTTTATTAAGCATCCTGCAAATCAACGTTTATGGTATCAAAGCTGAATACTTATTATATAACACATCTGCAGAGAGAATCTCATCTTTATTAATGGATGCCAATCTGGCCAAATAACAGAGGGAAAGATTAGTTCAAGTTATGGTTTCAAAGGGCCGAGTATAACTACACAGTATGCAATTCAATTCAACAACCATGGCATTTATGTGACCTTTGATGAGCTAGTATTCATATTTAGTACAAAAATTTTATTTCCTCAACAAGAGAGGAAATTCATAACATAATCTAAGCACGAACAGTGCATTTTTGAAAAGAATTAGTGAAATTTGTGTCCACATATTGGACTTTTCCATAGGTAACCATGCAAACATCCTCACCACTCTACACATCATCAGTCATACTGGCTTCCAGATGGTTCCTTTACCAGTTGAAATATGAGCTCAAGACACAGCTATGATCACTTATAAATCAAACAGAAAATGGTGCAACGGGGGTAGAGAAAGGAAAGATTCATAAAAAATAAAGAGAGGAAGTCAATGGTGGAATAAATAAAAGATGAGCAGAGGACAAATGAGCAGTTGCACATGGCAACTACAAAACCTGTGAGGTAAAAGCCGAAGTGAGCACATGTTGTGCCAAGAACCTCGATACTCTAAACAGAAACGGGTTGTCACACACACAGTTTTACATGAATATCAATACTTCTTAATAGTTCATCTGATCACAGAGATGTGCAGATAAACACTTCAGAAGCAAAAATAAAAACACAGAGCGAAAGTATAAATGCACAGGCGTGCATTTGTTACAGGTTAAAACAGCCTTTCTGCCTCATGGCGCTCATAGTGAATGCACTTTTAAGTCACTGACTTTCTTGTGTCAGCTCATTTCCTCCTTGGCTACCCACCTCTCCAGGAAATACTCTGTGCCACCTTTAATCTCCACTTCCTGCCGCTTGCAGGATTCATTTATCTGAAGGCGAGAGGAAGACAACATGCCTGATGAGGCTTTGGCAGCATGCAGGGCCAAGGCAGAAGTGTTCAAGAGGAGAAAAGAGGAAGCAAAGAAAGGCTCTTAAAAACTGTTGTCATGGAGACAAAACATGTTGGACATGGTGAGAGGCAGCCGTTCCTCCCAAAGAAACAGCAAAAACAAAAGGCCGCTTACCGAGGAGGCGCTGACCATTAACACGCCGCACGGCGTTAAACAAAATGACAAAGATGATATGTCACCCAGCGTTGAACTGAGCTACAGCGAGGTGACAGCAGTGAAATAAAAATGTCATCTCTTCTGCATCTCCAAAAATAATGCTGTAAACAGTCACCGGTCCAGAGAGACACCTAATCTCAACACAGCAAACTGCAAAACAAGTCACACCTGAGCAGTCTGCGTGTCCTCGCCTACACTCTCCACTCGACCTACTCATCTCTGCCTCACTTCAGTATTCATCATGCGTAAGTAAGTATGCAGTCAGTTAGGCCAAGCATGTATTAAGAGAGCAGAGGGCCAGAGGCATGTTCTCAGCATCCCAGTAAATAAAATATACCTGTAGATAATATACTCTTATTATCTTAACTAATAAAGGCAGTAACAATGCATCGCTGGAGTAAATGTATTTATACTACGCATAGTAAATGTAGAAATTATATTTTTAAAACTTACTGTTTTTAGACCAAATCTTAAAAATGCATTAGTGTACATGTTGTCTCAGTGGAAGCAACCAAACAAGAACTTTATCTGAAAAAATACCCAGATATTTAATATTGCTTTCCACAGCCCCATGAGTGAATAAGGAAAATTTAAGTCCACACTAGCGTGGGACAAAAAATGCCAGAGAAGTCTAAAACCTGACCTGTGAGGATATACAATACAATACACTGAATAGTGAAATAGAAACCAAACCAACTATCTGGTGTTGCAAACAACATCTATTCTCCCCAAACAACTGTGAATGCAACAATGAAACCTCTTTTGTACAATCTACACTCCTAACACAAAGCTGACCCATATGGAAAAGAAATAGAAAAAACGTATAAAAGACTTGCATAAGATGTGGCCTACTTCATATAGTGAATCATATAAGGCTTATATGCCACTTTCTCATTACTTTCATATATTGTTTTAGTAAGTATCCAAAACATACAAGTTTCATTTATATAATTTTTCAAGCGATCTTATATTTGTTTTCACTCTTGTATGCTTTTCACACAAGTTTGACACAAGACAGATACAAACTTTATAAGATTTATATATATCTTTTCCATATGGGGATAGCAAAAGACCCAGTACTCTTATGATTTCTTTAGCGTTCAAAAATGCAGAGATGTAATTTTCAAGCTAGTACTAATGAAAATGATAATGACTGTTATATGATATAAACAACTATTTGCTGAAACACTTTAGAATCTTGCCTAAATTTACAGTGGATGCTAAATGCAACCTCATTTCTTCTGCCTGGGATGTCCCACATATCAATTACCTTGCATTGCTCAAGCCATTTTAAGTGCAGGTAACAATTATTTTCATTATTGATTATTCTGTCTTTTAAAATGAGAGATTAATGGTTTAGAATGTTAAATGTGAGTCGGGGGGGAAGAAAATCTCCCTAAACTGAAAGATGCACCTCTCATGCCTGGAAACAATCTGAAACATGATATATAATTTACAATAATATATATATAGAAAGAAGAGCCAAAAGATAACATATGCTATATATACTAATATACTGAGTGCTGAGTATAAGCAGCATTTTTTCATTTGCTCTAAATGTACTTTAACTGTTTTTATTCAGTGGAACGTGAGAAAATATTGTATGTTTTCATTTCCAAAACTCAATATTCTTAAATTGAAAACCCATAAAAACACTCCCTGGGAGGGTCACAGACACATTTAGGTCGTTTCGGAAACTAAAGGAAATATTGAGAGAATATGAGAGAAGACTGCATTAACAAAAGTCCTTGACTGACATCAATTTGTGTGCCCGCCATTAATTATCTGTCACTTTATTTTTCGGTAAAAGGAAAACATTTGATAAAAGTCTAGTTCATCTGATGCACTAAACGTGCACTTTGTTTTCACAAAAGGTTTCAGTAATTGCTAAATCATTTAAACTCGAAAAATGTCATGTTACAAATGAGATTGGTTTGAAAATATATGTTTATTTTGACAAATCGGGTGGAGGGCAACGCAAGCTGCACAGTTATTAAATGTCACTACTATTTAATTTTTTTTAAAATATTTTTTTAATATTTCATAACAGAATTGGACAAATATAGACAGGTGAAAATGTGTGGATAACCCAACTTTCAGTGCTTTGTAAGCTACTGGTCCACCATGCTCAACCAGAACAGTGTGTTGGCACTGATCGTAGATTTCTGAAACTTTACTTTGATGTTTTTATGATGGTGGGGAAGAATAAGTGGGCGAGGGGTGGCTGGGGTTTGTATCTGACAACTAAAAAGGCCACAACATATGATTCACAAATTTTCCACACACATTGTTCCATTCAGTGATCCCTTATTCCCCATAGCTTGTATCGATTTGCTGTAATCCTTTTCTCCAAGACGACAAAATGCCCCCATTCACATAACAGAGTCACCAGATCCCTCCACTGAAGGGGTTCAAGCATTCAGGCGTGTACAGTCTCTGCGGATATGTTGAAGAATGACTAATCTGACCACATCACTCGTTTCCACATCCCCATGTAACAACGCCTGCAGCTTCTGGACCAGTGAACTCTTACATATCCATCTATCTCTGTGATGAGGTGTTTATGTACTGCCTATAATGCTCCTCTTTTTATAATAGTCTGCATTCTGCTCTTGTAGACCAGTGTCCCAGCCACTTAAAAGGAACAGTAAGTAATTTTTTGTGGTTATTTAAAAGAAAAGAAGGTTGCTGTACTTATTAATATGCGTTTATTAGTGTGCAATTATGTCTTTCAACCATTAAATCCATGAAAATACATAAAAACAGGCACCATCACAAAATCTCTTTTTATGTTTCTCCACAAAGTATTAAATTACTTCTGTGAATCTGTCATCCATCTGTTGTTCGACAAATTAAAACACTACTAAACATAAAACTGCAAAAAATTATCCCAGTTGTTCTCCTGACTGAAGTTTGGTCTGTTTACAGCATCCTGCCATGCGAATGCATTTGTTTTATCGAGTGGAAAAAAGTTAGCTTTCATCCTCCAGCTTCATTGTGTTTTTTTATGCTAACATAGCTGTGTTGCTAGCGATCACATAGCACATCATTACATACCAGCTAGCCCAACTTCAGTAACCCTACAAACATCATTGCTGTTTAGTTTTCTGTCTTCATTTATGTTGGAAGTGATAGCAGAGTTGTACGTTTTAATTTTTTCACAAATCCCTCAGTCGGAACATGCTATATCATGTTTAGGTGGAAACTAGCAAGCTAACTTCCTGCTAACTTCTAACTCCGTTAAATTTAATACATTCTGTTTTCATGGATGCCTGGATGTTAAACTTAATTGTTACACCTGGTAAAGCAGCAACACTGATCATTTTATTAAAGATTAAAGAATTTAGACAGTTTTTAACTCTCAGTGATGCCGCAGTGTGCTGGACCTGAAGCGGACGGAGTTTTGGACCCAGATTTCTCCATGAGACTCCTGACTACGGTAGCCGTAATGCTTTGACAATCCATGCGGCTTCGTAGCTAACCAAAGTCGTACTAAAACATATTTTCAGTAAGCACAACCAGAATTCATACATCACTGGTGGTTATTCAACTCTCACCCTGGTTAAAAGACTGTTACTGACAGAACAGCGTAAGTGGAAGACTTATTGGCAGACCGCCACTAGAAAAAAAGAGCACATTATCACAAAATCTTATCAACTGCCAAACCCTGTGCCTTGGGGGGTCTTTTTTTAGGTTAAACGTGACCATGTTGTAAGAATAAATCAATATTAAAATTATTGTGCATGAGAGTTTGAGTTCTGGCCTAAATATTTCAGTAACTTCTTGGTTTGCAAGCAGTTTCTAAATGTAGATAATGTCAACTTCCAAGCCATTTGGTATCACCACCTTTTTCTCATTGCTTCCCCTCTGTCCATGTTTTCTAACCACAGACATGCTCATAACAGCAGAGTGAAGCTGACCCCCCACCCACTTGAAACGTAAAGGCAAATAGGCGGAGCGGTTAGTGCTACGTTTGTGCAGATTTGTGCAGGTAAAATGAGCGTTTGTGCTGCTACGGTTTTTGAGATATTAAACATTATTTTATAGGTCATTCAAAGGTCACCATCCCCCCAGACTGCTCCAAAACAGGCCAAAATGGTCTACTTTTTTAGTGCTACGTTTGTGCTGATTTGTGCAGGTAAAATTAGCGTTTGTGCTGCTACGGTTTACGAGATATTAAAAGTTATATTTTTTGCCGATGACGTCACCATCCCCCCAGACTGCTCCAAAACGGGCCAAAATGGTCTACTTTTTTAGTGCTACGTTTGTGCTGATTTGTGCAGTTAAAATGAGCGTTTGTGCTGCTACGGTTTCCGAGATATTAAACTTTATTTTATAGGTCATTCAAAGGTCACCATCCCCCCAGACTGCTCCAAAACGGGCCAAAATGGTCTACTTTTTTAGTGCTACGTTTGTGCTAATTTGTGCAGGTAAAATTAGCGTTTGTGCTGCTACGGTTTTTGAGATATTAAACATTATTTTATAGGTCATTCAAAGGTCACCATCCCCCCAGACTGCTCCAAAACAGGCCAAAATGGTCTACTTTTTTAGTGCTACGTTTGTGCTGATTTGTGCAGGTAAAATTAGCGTTTGTGCTGCTACGGTTTACGAGATATTAAAAGTTATATTTTTTGCCGATGACGTCACCATCCCCCCAGACTGCTCCAAAACGGGCCAAAATGGTCTACTTTTTTAGTGCTACGTTTGTGCTGATTTGTGCAGTTAAAATGAGCGTTTGTGCTGCTACGGTTTTTGAGATATTAAACATTATTTTATAGGTCATTCAAAGGTCACCATCCCCCCAGACTGCTCCAAAACGGGCCAAAATGGTCTACTTTTTTAGTGCTACGTTTGTGCTGATTTGTGCAGGTGAAATTAGCGTTTGTGCTGCTACAGTATCTGAGATATAATGATTTTAATTATTACGGCCTACACTGTATAACACCAGTGTCTGTGGCAGTGAGTTTCAGCAGCTGTGGAGTTTTGCACTTTTATAGAAGGCTGTCCACTTTTTCTAGGCTTGCTGCATATTAACTTTTATTAGTTTACACTTTAGTAACACAATTTATTCAGCGGAAAGGTCAATATTTCTTTTGTTACCAGTGCAGAAACGTACACAAGGTAGGCTAAAGTTTTTCTGTGGCAAAACTGTAAGGAAGGAAAATCGCTATTGGCTGTCCTAGAAGTCGCTAGAAGTCGCTAAATGACGTCATCCCCTAATTTGCATAATTGGTCATGCTAATGTAATTGTAACCTACGTTGTTGGAAAGAGAAATAACATCGTGGAAGAGACATAAAGTGAGTAAAAAACGTCCTAAATGCATTTAGAGTTCATTTAGAACTACAAATTAAATTTCTTCTAGCAATTATTGTTTTTTTTAATGTCACAATTCCAACCCTGCTCCTTAATCCGGGCTTGGACCGGCAAAAGTGACCCGAAATAGGCACTCTGGTGGAGTTACTTTGTGTGTGTGTGTTTATAAGTAGTTTTAAACCTTGAGATCCACAAAACAGCATAAGAGTAAAAGAAGAACTGACTGCGTTACAGCACCCGCTGCTTGTTGAGAGTAAAAGCGATATGCGCTTTCACGTCTTTTTTGCGCTTTCACGGGGTCTGAAAACTCGCTAAATATAGCGACAAAGTCGCTAAGTTGGCAACACTGAACATGTGGCTCTCCGGCCCCTCCACTGTGGCCCTTATAAGACCAAGTAAGTCATTTTTTTTTTATTATAAAGACAACAAGAAAGGGTTCTGTTAACAGTTTGTTTTTTTTATGAAATATCTGCATTGACTATTCACTGAATGTACAAGGCTTTTAAAAGTGATTTAATGTTTCTTAGCTTCAAATCTGTTTACTGTACTTTTCAAGTTGGTTGCCCATCTTTCCTAATTTTCAGTTATTATGGAAAGGACTCACGTAGCTGGCTTCATTTTAACAAATACTTTTTTGCGTTATAAAGCTTTGATGATTCATTTTCTTATCAAATCTAAAAATAAACATTTTTATTTACATTTCCATAGCTTAAACGATACGACAACTCATTTTCTAGATATTTATAGGCTCTTTCTTTTTTTAGGCTTTAGACAGGTTTTGTAGCAGCAGGGGAAAAGGGGCCCTTTGAACTGAAAAGGATGCTGACCCCTGACTTAAGCCACCAGGTCAACACAAAACAAATACAGAAAAATTATTGACAGAAAAATGGAACGATTACTTTCAAGGCTACAGGTGAAGGTGACTGGGTGTGTAAAAGCAAATATGCATCAGACTGACAAAGAACAGAGTGTTAAAAGATTTAAAACTTTAACTTTATGTGCAAAACTGAACTTACTGATAACACACACTAGCCATTTGAACACATGTAACTGTAATGAACCAAATAAAACAGAAAAATGCAGGCAGCACTCATTATACTGTGTATAACACAGCATGGGGTTGTATTTTTTTCTTTTCAGATGCTCCTGTCACTCCATTTCCCAGGTCATCATAGCACTCCCACACACATGGAGCTCTCCTGCAGTATGCAGTGTAATGCCCCAAACCGTCAGTGGTCATCTTTCCATGGAAAGCAATTAATGCCCTCAAAGTGAACGACTTTCCTTGGAGAACCAGGTTGGAGGGAAATTCATTCAGTGGAAATTCTGTTTGGTTTGCAAGGTCAGTATCAATCCACACGATATCTCCAATGTTGTAGCTGTGAGTAACTGTCCCTGCACAGAGCTCATTTCCTGTGGTGCTGTCTTCTGTTTTGAATTCTGATGGACACAGAGATGGATTGGAGAGTGGCCTGAGGCAGGTAGACTCAGGTAGGCCAAGTCCTGCTTCCACAGCCGTGCCAAGATGAGCCATACCAGACTCTTTGAGGACAGAGATGGCAGGAGAAACAAATGGCACTTCCCTTGTCATCCCTTTGCTGAGGTAGCAGTGCTGTGAAGAGCAGTGTTTGGTAAAATAAACACTTGAGATGTTCCTCATTGTCTTAGCAATTACAGCGGAGATATTGCACTGAGCATCGATTTGGATCGCACCAGACCTCAAGGAGACAGCTTCAAACATCACACTAAGCAGCTCTGCTCTCCTTCTGTAGGTTTGTTGGGTCACACCATCTGTGGCAATGGCTTTCACCAGCTGCAGGACTGGGTTTTCACTGTCTTTCAGAACAGCATTTTGAAATGTGGAGCTGTCACAGAAGGCACAACATAGGCACTGAAAAAATGCATCAAATGCACAGGTATTGAGCACAGAGATTGTCGATTCCACTAATCTAATAGGCTGATGGAGGTTTCCATTTTTTAATAATCCCACTTTCACTCTTTTGGCCCCAAAAGTTTCATCTGCATGGAGCCATTCGGTACATGAAGAGAGGTAGGAAGTCCTCTTCCTTTTTTTGGGTGGAACAGCTAGGCCCCTCCAGTTCTCAACTGCATCCCCATCAGCCGGAAGAATGTTTGTGGCAGCATCAGATCCCACAAACGGGTGAGCATCCATTTTTATTTTGTCTTCTGCACTGTGAGTCGTCATGGATCCAGAATTGGCATCTGTGACTTTCAGTGATCCCACTGTTGCCTCATCTTTGACCTTTTCTTTTGCAGAACAAATCCGCATATTTCCCTCGATGAAGGAAAGATGACGAGCAATGAAGCGATCGACTCGAACAGGCAAGTTTTCATGTTTGAAAAGGCCATGTTTTATGTTTTTGAATTCAGCTTCAACAGTGGCTGAACTTGCTGTGATGCTGGTGCTTTGGAAGAGAGGGACCATTATTCCTGTCCAGAGTGGCAAGTAACTTGCCAGTCTTATTATATGAGGAATAATCTCAGGGAGAAAGTGAATATTATCTCTATCCCCGTTTGCTGCAGCAAGTGACCTGCTCTCCTCACATATTTCTGTTACCCACTGTCGTAGGTCAGTCTGGATCTCATCCACTGAATCCACTCTCTCACTTTCCTCCATCTGTTCATCTGGAATGATGGAGTCTTGAGCAATTTGGGCTTTCAAGTATTTCTTGCACCTTTCTGAAGGAAGAGGGGCTCCAGAACTGTCATCACCTTCTGCCTCACTGAGGGCCACAACAGTGATAGCATGTAGGAGCTGTTTTGCATGGTCCAAACATTGAGACTGAAGAAGTTTTGCTAATGACCTGACAAAGAAATCTTTAACACGATGTGTTTTCTTCTTCAGGCAGTCCCACTGGCATATCATCTTGATGCAGTGCGCAACATCAACCCTGATAAAACAAGGGGGGAGTTTGGCAGACTGGGTTCCAAGAAGGACATGAAAGCATTCATTAAGATAGGACTTCAGATCAGGATGAGGAGTGAAAGCCTTGACCAGAGCTCCCAGAATTGCCAGAGAAAAGTCACTCACAGCTTCCTTTGGCACAGGTGCACCTGCACGAATCCATTCTGTCAACCAGTTTGCGATGGCATTAACATCATGTTTCTCTGACAGCATTTGCACCACTGGGACACTGGGGCATTTTTTTCTTTCAGAATACCTTGATAAAGGAAGATATGGCCAGATTTGCCATTTGGTCTCAGCAGTTTTTTCACAACTGAACCGGTTGCATCAAAACACACAGTTGGGGGAGAATTTTTTGACAATGTCTTATAAACATGCATCTGTGTTTGACTCCAGTAGTGACAGAAAAACCTGTCCAGTCCAATATCTCGGATGCTACCACTGTGAGGAACACTATATTTTAACAATTGCAGAGATGCAATGGGGTCCTTATCTCCTAATTCCAAGTCTTTTCTCTCTTGTTTGGCTTTTCGCAGAGTGGCCAAATTTGGAAGGTGGCTTGGCTCAGGATCTCCAACATCCATCAGATCTGCTGCCCTTGCTGACCTCCATACAGCTGGTTCCATTCTGCCCTCACACAGCTCTTTAGCGATCTGTTCACGCAGGTTTCCAGACATGAACCGCTTGGAGTGGCCAGTGTGCAGGGAGAGATCTGTATTTCTCATGAAACACTGGAGCACCATTGGACTATTAATTGCTGGCTGTCTGTCACATGACATTTCTAACTGGCCATGACACTCCTTACAGTCGCCTCTGATGTCCAGATAATTATTGTTGACAGTTGGATGGACCTTTGCTCTACGGAACACAAGTGTACATGTATTTTTGATCTTCTTCCATATAAGATCGTTGATTATATGAGTCCAAGTGCCAGGTTTCAAAATTGTGTATTCCCTTTTTTGGGTAGGAGAAAACTTGTCATTGTATTCAACCTTTTCAGGAATAAATTTAACCCAGTCCTCAAAAGGGACTTCTAGTTCAAAAGCTTGACAGTTTTCTTGTCCAGCAGAAATGCAATGTGAATCTAACTCTCCTTCACTATTACTTTCCTGATCACTGATTTCCAAAACTGACCAGATGTTGTGTCTATTTAGCTTCACAAAAGTGTACAGGGCCTTTGCTGACATCTTGTCTTCTAGCTGCTGACTGAGCTCTTTCCAGACTGATGCAGCTGGAGTGGCTATTTTGCCATTTTGGACTATGGCCTCTTTTGAATTGCAAAGAACTGCAAAAATGGAAACCTTGTCTACAGATGGCTTTCGAGGCATCTAAATAAAAAAAACAAAAACACTATGATTATGATGGAGCAAAACATGATTTCTGACCTATATATACAGCCAGGAGCAACCCCTCCCCCAAGTTCTCCACCAATCTACACTTTCATATTTTGTGGAATTATTGTTTTTAAGATGGAGCTATTGAATTTGTGAGTTTATTAAATTGAGTCTGAGTATTTAACCCATTAACATGTACTGTACAGCACTTTAGTCCAGTGTGCTACATGTTTTAAAGTGCTTTAGAAACTTTTTTCTTGGACATTTTTGAAAATGTTTAACATTGAAAAAAAATCCTTTTGATCCAGACAGTTAGCTATATCATGTATTAACTCAGTAACTAAAACCTCAGTATTTTAAATGTAAGCTTACCTTGTTCAGAAATCAGATGTAACACGCTGTTCTAAGAATCCTTCAGACACAGTAATGACAAATAATAGTTTTTTCTGCCAGAAAATGTGTATTTGATGCAAAAGACTGCTAGCTTGTTCGTTTCTCAAAAAGTGTTCATGGGAGTGTAAAATGTTCAAATGTAGTTTTCAATAAAGTTTTTTTTAATCCACTCTAAAAAAATAAATACTCAAGCATTTGCATCGTGGTTTTATGAACAAAAAGTGATTAAAGTAAAGAAATTGAAGTAAAAAAAAAAAAATACACTCATTACAAATTTAGCTGATTAAATACAACAAGAGGGTTTTTTTAACCGAACTTTATTGAACAAGTGAACACACAAAGTGAAAGGTCATTTGAAAAAGACATTTTTCAGCAGTAACACCATAACAGAATATCTCATATCATAGCAGCACAAATGCTAATTTTACCTGCACAAATTAGCACAAACGTAGCACTAAAAAAGTAGACCATTTTGGCCCGTTTTGGAGCAGTCTGGGGGGATGGTGACCTTTGAATGACCTATAAAATAAAGTTTAATATCTCGGAAACCGTAGCAGCACAAACACTCATTTTACCTGCACAAATCTGCACAAACGTAGCACTAAAAAAGTAGACCATTTTGGCCCGTTTTGGAGCAGTCTGGGGGGATGGTGACGTCATCGGCAAAAAATATAACTTTTAATATCTCGTAAACCGTAGCAGCACAAACGCTAATTTTACCTGCACAAATCAGCACAAACGTAGCACTAAAAAAGTAGACAATTTTGGCCCGTTTTGGAGCAGTCTGGGGGGATGGTGACCTTTGAATGACCTATAAAATAATGTTTAATATCTCAAAAACCGTAGCAGCACAAACGCTCATTTTACCTGCACAAATCTGCACAAACGTAGCACTAACCGCTCCGCCTATTTGCCTTTACGTTTCAAGTGGGTGGGGGGTCAGCTTCACTCTGCTGCTCATAACACCCGACAGCCGGTTGGCTTTTTTCATGCCCAGTGCTGTGAATGATTTAACATATGCCCAGTCATGTCCTGGAGCACGGAGGATGAATAGAGGAAAATGCAAGTTTCATTACATTTGTGCTGTGCTGCAGGCAAGTAATTATACTCAGGCAACAGCAGATTTTACTCCTTCCTTTGGATGGCCAGGTTGAATGACCCTAGCTTTGCATCTACTCAGCAAAAAACCTTTTATTGTGGATGGCCTGAAGGGCAAAAAAAAGGCAAGTCCTTTGACTGAAAATATATTTTAAAGTCCTTTATTGCACATAAAGCTCAAGTGAGTTGGTGGCACAGAAAGAACCAGAAGCAGTTAAACAGTGCTCCTGTCTCCAGAAAGATTATGAATTGTCACTTTATTTTTGATTGAGGTCAACTTAAGTTCAATATTCTTGGGAAGGTATATAGTTGAAGACCCCAGAAGATATAATGCCAGCAGGCAGACTGATGTGGATCTGTGCAGAGCTCACATGTTAACCAGGCATAATTTGACTGTATGGGTCACAACAGGAGCCATTTCCATCTCCAGAACCAAGAGGAAATATATGAAATCAAAATGTCATCTTAGTAAACTTGCACAAAGCTGAGATTATGCATTTTTCTCTCCAGTTTCCAGATGACATTTAAGGAATGGAAACATCCAGCTGGTACAGTAAAAAAAAAAAAAGAAGATAATTTTTACACAGAAACGATAAAAATCCCGTAGTTCTACTTCATCACATTTTGTTACTTTCTTTGTTGCTGTGATTTCAAACAAAATTTCTCAGTATCATATCATCTGCAATAATACTAGTATAAATACTGGTGTAAATTTTTAAATGACAGGAGATATCATAGGACAGCACATGGTAAGGTGGTTAACACTGTTGCAAAAAGATCCTGGATTCGAATCCAGTCTGGCCAGGGCCTTCTGTGTGAAGTCTGAATGTTCTCCCCATGCTCATGAAGGGTCTCTCCAGGTAGTCCGGCCTCCTTCCACAAACAGTCCATTAAAGTTATGGGTGAAGTTAAACGATGGACAAATTGAATTAGTTAGCTTGTTATCACTGACAGTAACTATTAGCAAAGGAAGGGTGAAAAATGTGGTTTATTATGTCTGAACTAATTAATATTGCAACTTCAGAAATATAATTATCTCAAATTTTGTTAAAATATGGCACCAGGGGTGAAGCTGAATTACTCACCCATAGTGCTTATGTAAAGCAAATAATTTACAGACGAAGACTTAAAACTTTCCTTTTTGTTCTTCTGAGTCACATTTTGTGTCTAAGACAGCTTATGACTGTACTGTTTACCTGGTGGACACTTCATCGTGGGTATTCTGAGTCAATCTAATGGTGTTCATGTTTAAAATCTAAATCCTGCAATAAATTACAAATAAAAAAATCAAACTAATCAGCATTTTCACATTTTTTCTACAAGTTGCAATAACTAACATCTCAATAATATGGTATCCCTCCTGTATAAGGATCTCAGACTGCACTGTAATGTAATGGGCCTCAGGCTTCACTTATTTGCATGTAGAGGAGAATAAAATGCAATTAAATCCAGAGGAGAACGTTTAACTAAAATATCATGGGTCAACATACTTAGCAGAAACTAATAAGGGACATTTTATTTCTCCAGTAGGTTCAGCATAACTCCCTAATGACTTGTCTGCATTTCTTTTCTCAAGGGATAAATTTGGTCAGTAAATTTGAATTCGCACAGACTTTTGTCTCAATCAAACCAGATTAGTGCTCCAACAAGAGCAGAGTAATGAAATATTTGACAAGCTCCACAGTAACTCAACTTATCATTCCACACAGCATTTTAAGCAGTAAGAAATCACAGGATGCAGGTTGTAATTGGTCAATCTTTTTTTTTTTGGCGGGGGGGATCCCGCAGATGTCTGTCCGGTCTAGATATGCACTAAATGTGATAAGAAACAGCAGGCACTTGGGACTGTAAATTTTATGTGGTACAGGGGAAAAAATGACACATATTTATATACAAGCTTTACAAGAGTTTTGACTCACTGATTAAGGAATATGATATTAAAATCATCCATCTTTCCCTGCTGAAAAATAAATGCATTTATTCTCTGTAATTGCAATACATGGTTATGTTCAAATATCAAGAGGTCCCTTGATAATTACAACACTCCAGTATGAGCAGAGCTTTGTTTGATCAAAAACATGTGCTGTTATCACAAAGAAAGCAAAACTTAACCAACATTTAGTCCAAATGTCAAGTGATGTGGGGTTATGTTTTCACACTAAACGGTAAGTTTCCACCTTTAAGTCACTGTTTATTTTACATTACACTTTGCAGGATAAAAAAAAGTTCCCTTCTTTAGTGCAGGATTTCCCAACCACTGTGCCACATAGGCATGTCGTGAGAAGTGATCAGGTGTATCGTGGAAGATTATCTGGTTCCACCTGATTAGTACTCTAAGCCAGCGGTCCCCAACCCCCAGGCCACGGACTGGTATCGGTCCGTGAGTCGTTTGGTACCGGGCCACGAGAGTTGAGGCTCGGGTGTGAAAGTTATGGTTTTCAGGGTTTTTATCATTAACTCCATTTCCCTGCGACTTTTTCCCCTGTTGTAGTTGTGTGTCTTATTTTGAATTAAATATTTACGCGTTACCATAGTGACCAGAGAGCATTCAGGGGCAGAGAGGAGAATGTTACCCTCAATGTTGTTGGAGCATTTCAGGACGGTGCTGCTAATAAAGTTACACAATTACACAGTGAATTCGTGTTTATTATTATATTTACAAAATACCACAGTTTTTGTCTTGGTTGTATGGTTTTATTTTGTTGTATTAATCCGACACCTTAAAGGCCGGTCTGTGAAAATATTGTCTGACATTAAACTGGTCTGTGGCGCAAAAAATGTTGGGGACTGCTGCTCTAAGCGATCAGCGTGAGTAACAGGCAGAACAATTACATTCTCTTCCACTAGAGGGCAGAACAACTACCTGCTCTAATTAAATGGGTTGCCAACTGCCAGTAAAACAGAAGAAGACAAAGAAGAAATTACATAATAATCATGCAGTGAGTGAGACAATAGCAATAGATAAATATTTGAAAAGTGGTCAGTCTGACCTCGGTCCTGGAGACAATTCTGACCCAGATGAAGGCCCTAGCATGAGTAGAGGTCAGAAGAAAGCAAACAAGACATACTGGGGACAGACTGAACCAATTCTGTTATGCCTGGTGCATGGGGAAAAATTATCAATACTCTTTTTTTGTGACATTTTTGTTTGGTGGTGTATCGTGTGATTTTTGTAATGTGAAATATGTGCCGTGGCTCCAAAAGGTTGGGAAACAGTCCTCTAGTGTGCGTGGCATGAGGCATGAATACATAACAATGACAGAGGTGGACAGAAGTAGTGTTTAGACTGCTGATCAGTCGGAACTACTGAGCACAGAGTTAGTTGGTAGTTGTTAGAACTTCAGTTTAGTTTAAATAGAAAAAAAAAGTTTATTAGGTCAAGTCACTCAGAAGACAGTTGTTCAGCTTTTTAACTGCAGGAGAGAATTTGAATGCTGTGGCTATAGTAGGAACATCCAGCAGCATAATGAACATCTGCTACCAGACAAGACATATTGAAATATGATGAACAGTAAGAAAGAAAATGCACATAGTATTTTTTTTTTTCCCCAATGAGCAGTCCAAACTCTGACTCTGAGGGAAAATGTCATGTCTGAGGTGAAACATGACTGAAAGCCAACATATTGGAGCTATGCAGATGTAGTAAGCTGGGGTCAGATGGTTGGTAAGAGACTAATTATTGCAGAGTGATTTGCACTAATAAGATCTGAAACCCTGCACTGAGGTCAGCTCCACTGAGGGCAGAATGGTGATCAGTTCAGAGACCAGACGATAAGTCTCCCTACAGGCAAACCCGTGCCTCTAATGAAACCATTACGCAAATGTTTCTCATTCAGTATCCTTCAGTCACCCTTCAATTTCCTCACGTCACGTCTACTGCCTCTCCAAACCTCTCCCCTCCTTCCACTCTCCTCTTTCCTTTCTTTCTCCCATTCTCCTCTTTGTGTTGCCTCTCACGCCAGTAGCTGCTGAATTATTGATGGGATGTTGAGCTGGTGAGATTTCTCCTGCTGCGGACTTGTTTGTTGGTCTGGGTTTGTGTTGCTTTCTTTCTGTTGTCATGCTGCGTCTGTGTGTGTGGAGTGTAAGTATACATTTGCGTTCGGCTAATCAAATCTTCACTTTTTAATCAGCGAGCACTTGTTCTGAACCATCAATGTATTTTGAGAAGGAGAATTAGATGAAGCGCAAGCACAGGAATATATAGTCTCCTAATATATGGGTACAATCAGTCCACAATCCTTTCTGAGTCATGTGAGTCATGAAGGATTGATGGAAACAGCATGACTTACAGTACATAATTACCAAAAGCTTTATTCCCCTTATGGCTGGGTGACATCTTCAGTATAATGTTAATTTATGGTTTATTTACTTAGGGGCAACCGTGGCGCTGGGGGTTGGGAAGCGCATCTGTAACCGGAAGGTCGCCGGTTCAATCCCCGGGCTCTCTGTCCTGGTCATTGTGTCCGTGGGCAAGACACTTTACCCTACCGCCTACTAGTGTTGGCCAGAGGGGCTGATGGCGCGATATGGCAGCCTCGCTTTGGGTGCCTTGAAAAGCACTATATAAATCCAATCCATTATTATTATTATTACTTTACACCCTGAATTGACCTTTTGGATATAAAGCATGATCACTTTATAATTAAATCTTTTAAATGTATACATATTCTTTGTAAGGTCATAGTGACTATTTACCACCAAGTTCTAATCATGTCATCAGGCTGAAGTCACATTTACATGATTAATTTTGAAAACAGGGAACAAAATATCTGTCCACACAAAACACTAAAAGCTAGTTCAAGCTCTATCAAGACCATGTGAACGCAACAAGTGGTAAACAGATACAGATAGATTATCCTGTCATAGTATAGTATGGAAAAAGGAAATAAAGAGCATACCTGAGGCACCAAACAGACTGCAACTTAAGAAAACATCAGCAATAAGAAAAACGCTGCAAAAGCACACAAAACACAACGGAAATAGGAAAAAACACAAGGGAAGTGTTTCTGGGGAGACAAATGGCCTGTAAATGGCCTGTATTTGTATAGCGCTTTTCTAGTCCCTAGGGACCCCAAAGCGCTTTACACAACCTGTCATCCACCCATTCACACACACATTTACACACTGGTGATGGCAAGCTACATTGTAGCCACAGCCACCCTGGGGCGCACTGATAGAGGCGAGGCTGCTGGACACTGGCGCCACCGGGCCCTCTGACCACCACCAGTAGGCAATGGGTGAAGTGTCTTGCCCAAGGACACAACAACAGAGACTGTCCAAGCCGGGGCTCGAACCGGCAACCTTCTGATTACAAGGCGAACTCCCAACTCTTGAGCCAAAATCGCCCTGCAATAATCCAACGGACCAGTTGCAGGAACCCAAAACATGGTAGGTGTGTTTTATCATGATTAATATAATACTGATGATGGATTTTTAGGCTAATAGTTAGGCTAACACCCTTACCTCTCATCTTTTCTTTCCTCACAAAACCGATAGATCCTCCACTTCTTTTAAGTTTCTCCCAGTGCAATTCTTAGCATATTGTGGTTCCTGCAACTGGTCCTGGTTCCTTGCAGTCTGTTTGGCCTCTCAGGGCCACCATAGCATATACCTTTGTTGTTACAAAACAAAAACTTTGTGTTTGTGAAAATCTTCACCCTGGAAAAAGTTTTGATTTAATTATGATTTATTATTAGTGTCTGGCTTTCTACCACAGCATGTCTTTTGTCTCCTCTCCCTCACTTTACAACCGACCAGTTACGGCAGAGGGCTGGCCCTTCCTGAGTCTGGTTTTGCCGTGGTTTCTTCCTGTTAAAAAAAACTAGCTGTAGATCTAGATAATGATACATTAATTGTAGTGCGGGGCCTGTTTGTGAGAAACACATCTTTATTCTATTATTTAGGTATTTTCCTGAATTTAACAAATTCAAAACAATGCCCAGCTCTAGCTTCTGTGTATCATAATTATAAGCAGAGAGCAACAGTGCGTTGGCCAGGGTTTGAACAAGTACAGATGCAATAATGACCACTAAGAACTCACCATCCAAATCTATTCTTCATAACATAAAAAGCCAAGATTAATGCTGATAGTTTTTGTTTCTAAAGTTTATATACCACATGAGATTTCTCATTTATCAATTGGGTAAAATGAAATGAAATGAAAATGTTATGTAGTGTTTTTGTTTCTTTCTTATAAACAAAATTCCATCTGAGGTTAAAAGTGTAGTATTTTAAATTTAGATAGTTCACTCAGTACTGGGGAAATGAATGGTTCGTCATATTTCCTCATGGATGACTCAAAAACACCAAGAAGCATGATGACTCAGTAAATAAATAATGTAGCACTAATTAACATTAATTTCCAAAGCAGGGGAGTATTAACTAATAAAATCAATATTGTGATGACATGATAAGATGTTCCAGATTTTGCATTTTTGAGTAATTTTGTGTAAACATAATGTCAACATTACTAAACACGCTCATATGTTTAGGGCAACTGCAATTTTTCATCTAACAAAGTGTGTAATGTTTACTGCTCCACTAGGATACAGCAGCAACCTCCTACACAAGTACTGCAGGGCCAACGTTATCCCTGCCACACTTCCCAGACTCAAACTCAAGTGAACTGCATGAAAGCCTCAGTCTACAGATCTGCTGCCACACAGGCATGTAGTGCAGTCCATGCCCCTTGGAAGCACTATAATTAACGAGACTGAGAAAAATTAACACATATGTTTGCTCCATAGCTGCATTAAATCCAGCTATATTTCCCCTCACTCAAACCAAACTCACCAAACTTTAAAGTCCGTTTGTGAATAAATATGGTTTTTCCCTGGATGATTACAACATCATAAAGTGTAGAACATAGGTATGTCTTGCCATCAGAACACTCTAAGGATTTAATGAAGAGTTTATACTCAGAAGTACTCATTTGTAGTCAAAGAACACTCTACACAGAGCAAGGTAATATATTCAGTTAGCATACAGTGTTCCCACACTGGAGATTTTCTTCAAGCGTTTCATTTCACAAACAATCAGCGAAGCCACCTTTATTGTAAGACACATATCCAGAGATCGTGACTGTTGTTTTACAGCTGTGGCACTTGACATGAATATGCAACATGTTGTAGTCTACTTTATTTCAATGAATGTATCTTCATGCTAAAGGGGTTTAAAGCATGAAAGAGACCTTGAGACATGACTAAGCTCCAGGGAGCCCTTTCCCTTCAGCATCTACCAACAAATTAATTACTTTACACAGTATCAGTGAAAAGGACAAAAGTACAGACTATAGTAGCTGACACAGATGAGACTGGTCTTTAGCTAAAGGCTGCTTGAATCCATCTGCACACAGAAACTCTTAGAGATAATCCAACAGTGAGCTACAGTTGCAAGAGAAATTTTGTTAAACCTTTCGTAGAGGATGATTTCTACAATCACTACTCAATAAATGTGGTCCAAGTTGTACGTTTTAGATTCATGTATTTCCCTTAATATCAGTGGTACCTTACAAATTCCAATCCAATTCCAGTTCCAATAAACAACCTTAACTCTCCTTTGCTCCAAAAGAGTGTTTTTGTGTCAGCAATCAGAAGATCTATGTATGAACTCCTCTACCTAGGGGTGGATGTCCTGCAAAGATCAGAGCAAGAGCAAAACATAAAAATCCTGAAAGAGGTGGAAAATAACCTAAGGCTAACAGCAGGTAATGTCTGCAGGAATCTCTACAACTTGCTAAAATCTTGGTTTTTGTGTTTATTACAATAAAAATACTGACAATTGTGTTATCAGAAGGACATCACTAAGGAAACCACTGCTATTCAAAGACACAAAACATAGTGGAGCACATACTGAAAACAATTATAAATTAAAATCTAGATAAAAGATTTTTACACATCAGTATAAAGGCAGGAGTCCGTGACCCAAAGCTTATAAACTGTCAGATGATGCAAGAAGACCAAGACCCAAAGGATGAATGTAAAACAACAACAGCATGAATAAAAAACCAGTAAAGTCATGTTTTTGGGATGGCCCAGAGTCCTGACCTTAACACAGTAGAGCAGCGGTCCCCAACCTTTTTTGTGCCACGGACCGGTTTAATGTCAGACGATATTTTCACGGACTTGCCTTTAAGGTGTCGAATAAATACATCAAAATAAAACCATACAATAATAAACACAAATTCACTGTGTAATTGCATAACTTTATTAGCAGCGTCCTCTTGAAATGCTCCAACAACATTGAGAGTAACATCCTCCTCTCTGCCCCTTAATGCTCTCTGATCGCTATGGTAACACGTTAACATTTCTTTCAAAATAAGACACACAACTACAACACGGGAAAAGACCCAGGGAAACGGAGTTAACGGTAAAAACCCTGAAAACAATGAATTTCACACCCGAGCCTCAACTCTCGTGGCCCAGTACCAAACGACTCACAGACCGGTACCAGTCCATGGCCCGGGGGTTGGGGACCACTGCAGTGGAGGATGTGGCATGACCTTAAGTAAATCTAAAAATATATTTGAGCTAATATGGAAATGAATGGTCCAAAATTCTTCCTCCTTCTTGCGCAAGCAGTATAAGCAGCTATAATAAACTTATCATATAATGATGCAAGAATCCTCCTAAATAGTCCAGTTTGGTGTAAGTTGGTGTTTTGAAACTTGACTATCAACTACAGTAACACATCAAGTTTTCTGCTAGTATTGCATGTTCTTTTGTGATTTGGAAGGTGAAAAAATACAAAAGCAATGTGCAAAAATACAAAAGTTTTTACACAAGTCCTGTTAAATAAATGAATTCACAAGCATCATTGAGCTCTGCACAAAACAGAGAAGCCTTCTCTCTTTGCTTAACATTTTAGCTTAAACTGTGAACTAATAAGTAAGTAAACTCATTAATTGACTTTAAATTTCACTTACAAAACTGTACAGAACACAATGTGGCATGTGAGACATCTGGCTTACCAAGCATGTGAAAAAAAAGCATAAATAAACAATGAATGAGGCCTTGTGATTTGTTTTTAATCTATTCTTAGTTTGTTTAAAATCACAATGGATGCAATGGATCTAAAAGAAAAAAAAGCTACTGTAAAACATAAGATGATCAATATTTGACTAACTGCTTATTACACTTATTGGCTCATAGCTGGCTTCTCAGCTGGATGGAGGAAAACAATGCTGGGCACCTCTAGGTTACCA